>NC_143014.1:388444699-388755324 GCF_055824585.1 Amblyomma mixtum | reverse complement strand
GTGCACCTTTAATTCATTAGCTATCGCCTCATACCCTTGAGACGGAGCGCAGGCCGCGGTACGGCGGCGACTGCCATCACGAAGTTAGCGCACATATCGGAAGGGTGCGGCGGCTAGGTAGGGCCATGCAGAGGTAGAATTACCAGCTGCGTAACATCCGGTTACACCATGCATCAGAGCGTGGCGACTGCGTTCACAAAGTGAGCGGGCAAGCTTATACGCCTTCTCACCAGCAAGCAGTCTTAAGTGTCTCTGCCGACTTTCTTTATTCCGCCGCTTCATTTAAAGTGACGCTGAGGACAAATAGAAGTCGGCCTGTACTGAGAGGGTTGATTACCATTGATTACCTATGGCCGCCAGGACTAGTCCATGCGAACGCAGGAATCATTTGATAAGTGAGATTCTGCAGCGAGAGTGGGCCATGAGTTTGAACATCTTCGCGAATCATCTGGCACCGCTATCTAGTCTTGTATCGAAGACAGATGAAAGTATTTCCAATGAGACGCGCAGTGTCCGCTACTGGCGGCCGACGGATGGTACCACAGTCGGGTCCAACTCAAGAGCAAAGCAGTTCTTCCCCGTCAAAGGATCCCCTTCCAGCCAAGAGCGTCGGCCGGTTCTCATGGACCTGCTAGCGTGGCAATGCAGGCAGGGGACTATCCCCGACCATAGATGGGGGGGGGGGGGGGACTATAACTTTTCATCTGCCACTTCTTACCACTTATCACCAGTAAGAGGTTGACTGCAGATGGTGAAACGTTACATATAAGCCGAAAGGCCTGTCCATCCTTCCGAATAAGCTTCCTTCCAAGAGAACGACTGAAGCACGTGTACTAATCTTCTAGCACTTCGAAACGTTACCGATGACGCACAGGAGTCAGAGCCGCTCATTCTGGTGCTCATTGTGGTGCTGCGCCAGACCAGTGTGACGAAAAAATGGCTGAGACTTAGCTAATGTTAATCCTAGTCAGATGCGAAGCATATTGATGGCTAGGCTTGGTAATACATGGCTTTCCTTGGTTGACGTTCATCCCGCTCTTCATCGTCTCTGTGGCACGCTGAAGCTTTCGCTTCTCGTTCAAATCAGCCCTGCTTCTAGGCGGCATCCCAACACCTGGCCGCCTCGTAAGTGCCCGGAGAGCGAGGCAAGCTCAGCTTTATACCGCTGCTGTAGCGTCACGTGGTCAGCTGCAGCGCCTCTGATGTGGAGCCTCCACCGCCGCGGCCGACCGCGCGAGCCTGCAGCCCCTCTCCACTCTGCTGTGACGTCATGTTGTCACGTGGTGTCACGTGGTCACGCTAAAGGTCAACGGTAGCTCCACCGCCGCGCTCGACGGGCTGTAGTGTAGCTCTAGTAATATGCTTCGCATAAAATACTTGCTGTGGACTTGCCCGGCTACAGCTTCCGTGAGACGACGCTTCCTAAAGAAGGTAGGCCTGCGATGGGACGTTGCAGACGACTATCGCAAGTGGACTCATGATAATCGCTTTATCGTGAGCTTTTGCCACTTTTGAAGCGAGGCTTGTTTACACTCCTTCTTATAACTTTCTTTCCCTTTTACATTATGCCTAATGGCAAACATCTCGAATAAAAAGAAAGAAAAAAATATTCTAGCACGTCTGCGATCCGTGATGAGAGTGATCAAGGGTGGTCATACGTTAGGAAAACAAGCAAACGGGAGCAAAAAAGGCAAAGGATCAATAACAGGGTAAGACAGAAGTGATCATTCACAAGGCATTGGGTTACGTATTCCTTGAAGCGAGCGCGCAACCGGATTCATTCGGGGTCGACTACAGCGAAAACAGATGTGACGAAACGCCCTAAAGAATCACCCTAGCGAGAGCGCCTCACGTCCGGGGGTGTAGCTAACATGGTAGAGCGCTCGCTTAGCATGCGAGAGGTACCGGGATCGATACCCAGCACCTCCACGACTATTCTTTTTTCGTTGTGCCAGCTTCGTTTCATGGCGATGTTGAGAAAGGTGTATATATAGAAGTGTGTGGTTCGAAGCCCCAAAGCTAGTGGATTGTCTTTCAGAGTCCGCAGTGAAGGGCGCCAGGTTGGGGGTGCTGCAATAATACAACTTCGGCGGCGCTACTTGACACAGCAATAAACTCTTCTTTTATACGCAATGAACGCCTTCCTTCAGTGCTCGATTTTCGCGTAAGTAAGAAAGTCGCTAGCGTTTTGTTTATTTCATGAAACTGAGGCGGCACGTTTTTTCAAATATTACCAAGAACAAATTTTCCGAACGAAGAACTATTCTCTGAAATTGATTCCATTCCAGCCTGGTGGTTGATTCAAGGGAATCGTATCAACGTCACTTCGGCCTGAAGCTCGCGATGAAGTCCAGGTTGCCGCGTAGCCCCTGGTGGTCATCCTTTTCAAAACTGCAGGCAGACTGAGGTGCTGGATGTGGCGGTAGGCGTCGATTTTAGATCTTCTACGGAAACAACTTGCGCCTTTTGTGATTACTTCAGAAAGCCGAAATGTTATCATTTATTTGCGCATGTCTGTTTTCAGCATGTCTGGCCTCAGCACCCGACGAGTATCTATTTATTTATTTATTTATTACAATGCCTTCAGGGCCCCAGTGGGGCGTTACAGAAGGGAGTGGATAAAAAAGTAAAAACAATGCAGCAAAATGAAAACAAAAAGTAAACGGAAAATGTAATGTAATACAGCAAGGAATGAAAAAACGTAAGCTTGAACAAAATACAAATCAGATTACGTAAGAAAACAGCCTAGTCAAACACATAGTTTTCCGCGGCATTTTTAAATAAACAGGTGTCAGAGATGTCGGCAACCAAGGTGGGCAGGTGGTTCCAATCGCTCGCCGTCTTTGGTATAAACGAGTTAAAATATGCATTGTTTCGGCAGTATGGAATGCGTACCTTGTGGCGATGATCCGTGCGAGATGATATGAACGATGGTTCAGATAGAAGATCCCGTTTTAGCTGATGATTGTGGTAGTAAATCTTGTGAAAAGTTCGTATTCGCGCGAGTTTTCTACGAAGGGAAAAGCTAGGAAGGTTCAAAGTATTTTTCATTGTAGTTACACTAGCAGTGCGGAAAAAGTTAGACAAAATGAATCTGGCGCTACGATTCTGTACTGACTCTAACTGATTAGTAAGAGTTTCAAGTCCCGGGTTCCACACAGAGCACGCATATTCTAATTTAGATCTAACTAAGGTTTTATAAAGTAGCAGTTTTAAAGAAGATGGAGCCATGGAAAAATTACGACGCAAGTAGCCAAGCATGCGGTTAGCATTGTTAACAATATAATCAACATGTGCCTGCCATGAAAGGTTAGAAGTTATATGAACCCCTAAATATTTATATGTGGTAACTTGCTCAAGGAGAGAACCTGAAATATTGTAGGGAATAAGATTTTCGTTAGCAGACCGGTGTGAAATACGCATGACCTTACACTTGTTAGTATTCAGTCTCATGAGCCAAACATTACACCAACTAGATACCTTATTTAGGTCACTTTGAAGTAAGGATGAGTCTGAAGCGGATTTGATTACTCGATAAATAACGCAATCATCTGCGAAAAGCCTGATTGTGGAGTTAATAGAAATTGGAAGATCGTTAATGTATATTAGAAACAATAGCGGCATAAGCACGGAACCTTGAGGCACGCCGGAGATAACAGAGCATGGTGAGGAATCAGCGTTATTTGCAGTGACGAATTGAGTTCTGTTACGCAAAAAACTCTCGATCCATGAAAGAATGTTTGGGTCGATATTTAGTTTACCGAGCTTAAAACAAAGTAGTTGGTGATTAACAAGATCAAATGCTTTCTGAAAATTTAAAAATACACAGTCAATGAAACATCCCTTGTCTAATGCATCAAATAAATCATGGGTGAAGGAAATGAGTTGCGTTTCACAAGAAAATGATTGACGAAAGCCATGGTGATGAGGGAAAAAAAAACGAATGATTTTCTAGAAATTTAACCAGATTAGAATAAATGACATGTTCAAACAGTTTACACGGGACACTCGTTAATGATATGGGTCTGTAATTAAGAGCACAATGAGCATCACCAGACTTGAATATTGGTACCACCTTACCCACCTTCCAGTCCCCGGGTAGCTGTCCTGAATTCAAAGATTGCGAAAAGAGTGCACACAAGTAAATGGAAGAATAAACACTTGTATTCTTTAAAAATTTAGAATTTATGTCGACGATTCCCGAAGACGAAGAAATTTTGAGATTATTAATTAGACTTTCTATACTAAGACTGTCAAACACAATTGGGTCTATTAATGGATTCTGCACAGGCTGAAAAGAGGGCAGAGAAACAGATGATTGCTGGAAAAAAGTATTAGAGAAGGCATCGTTCAGCACTTGAGGGCACTCTGATGAAGGAATGGCTGCGGCGCTTCTATCGTTCAGAGCTATTGTTTTATGCTTGGGACCAGAAATGATGTTCCAAAATTTTTTGGCATTATCAAGCAACAAAAACGGAAGCGTACTGTGGAAAAAAACCTGCTTGGCGTTTCTTAAGGCTTTTCGATACTCAGATGTTATGGCACGATACACATCCCAGTGATCAAGGCAACCGGTGGTTTTCGCTCTACGATAAACTCGTTTTTTTTTTTTTACTTAAAAGGCGTTTTAATGCGGCAGTGAACCACGGGGAACGTTGCTTGTCTGATATGACGCGTAAAGGTATGTGTTTTTGGACGAGAAAATGAACTTTTTCTTTAAAAAGGCGCCAGTTCGTTTCCACAGTACGGTTATAAAAGTTTGGCATGCACTCACCTAAGAAGATTTCGAGTTCTGCGTTAATCGACGGAAAATTGGCCTTTGAATAATCTCTGATATATTTGGGATTGGGTCGCACGCGTGTGTTAGTATCTTTAAGGTCAAACTGGATGAAGGAGTGGTCACTGAGGCCTGGTAGAAATGCCAATGAATGAACTAGCTCAGGAAGCGTAGTTAGAACAAGATCAAGGATGTTAGCGCTAGTAGTGGTGGTACGGGTTGGCTGGGTAATCAGCTGAGAAAAATTGAAGTCAGTGCACAGATTTATGAAGCCAATCGTGTCAGGTGACGAATCCAGAGTGGAAGGGAACGCACCAGACCAAATTATTTTTGGCATGTTGAAATCGCCAAGTAAAAAGATTGGCGAAGAAGGAAACCTAACTAAAATGCGATTGAGCGCATCATGAAGTTCACTACAGAAAGACGGTGGAGCATTTGGAGGGCGATAGCATGCGCAGAAGATTACGTCTTGATGATTAATGCGTATAGAGGCGCATACAATTTCTAGTGAAGAAACAAGTGACACGTGGGAAGAATGCAGATGATCAGCGACCGCTATCAGAACACCGCCTCTTATTCTGTCTCCACGGTCACATCGATAAGTAATGAAATCCTTTTCGCAGTTTAGTATTTCATCATTAGGAATCTTTGAATTCAGCCAGGTTTCGGTGTGGACCACAATGTCTGCATCGCACGTGTCGATGAGAGTACACAGATCATCACGCTTGTTTTCAACACTACGAATATTAGAGAACAAAACACATATGTCATTTGGAAGCTCATGACCACGAGCAGGTAGCTACGCTGTAGAAAGATCGGCAGGCAAGGCACTACTATCAGGGCTGCGTGGGGATGCTTGGTTATTGATATGATATTCACAGATGCTATCTGATGCCGAAATGTAGATGCAACACTTATTCTTTATGAACAATTTGTTCTGACGAATAGCGTACTTCTCTCCACTTGCTTGTCCAAAGTCAAAAAGGTTTTAAGTACGTTGCGAGTTGACAAGCAGAAACCTTTATACCAGCATTTTTCATTTTGCTTCGGTCAGTAAACACGGCTTCTCGGATCTTAAAATTCGTAAACTTGACTATGACAGGACTGCATTTAACATTCGAAAATTTACTCAGCCGATGCGCGCGGGCTATGGCCTCGCTGGGTAGCTCAAGGTCCATTTCAGAAAGAAGCTTTTCACGCACGAGCTTTTCAGATTCATCCCATGTTTCGTTTTGCGTGTCAGGGAGGCCGTGAAAAAGTAGATTATCGCGTCGTGACCTGTCTTCGAGGTCGTCGAGTCGTTTATGAAACGCCTCTGCTTCATTCTGTACAGCCTCAGACACTTTCTGGGTAATGTCAAAGACGCTGGGGGCTTGCGAGGCGGCTACTTTTTCTTCGACGGCAACAAGCCTATCGTTCATACTGGCCATCTGACGCTCAAGCTTTGTTTGTGTTTGCCGAACTTCGTTGAGCTGGGAGAGCATTTCGCCATGGTTCTTGTCAATTTTTTCGTTTAAAGATTTTAACAGAGTGACTACGTCATCATTGGACTGGCTAGAATCTTTTTAGGGGGCCCTGGGTTCTGTTCAATGTCGCCACCTAAGAGCAATAATTTCAGCACATATACACATTCGCAGACAATGCACATGAATACGCTTGGGCATGGTACAAGCAGCAGGTTGACATTACTTGTGCGTTTACAGTGCAAAGAAGGACATGAACTGACCTGCACCAAGAAACAGAAGAGCATTGGTCGTTCCTGCATTGCTGCTGCTGTTCCATGCCCACTGAAATCGCTCGGTGATTGCCAGTGCTTAAATGGGCGCAATACACTTGATGATTGTGACGATGGGGCTTCCGCGGCCAAAGGTGCAGACCACTTGAAGGCGATGGCTTCTTCCGGTGGCGTCGGGCAACATTCGCTCATTCGTAGCGAGTCGGGCTTGAACTGTACAGGCAGCTGAAGAGGCGATACGGGGCGCTCAGTCGATGTCAGGCAGGGAACGTGCTGCCGGTCGCTCGAATCATGACTAAGGCCGCTCCAAGGTAGTATCTGCACCAAGAAACAGAAGAACATGTGTTGTATGTCTGTATGTATGTCTTGAACATGAGCGGATAGAATTCCTCAAAGCTTGGGTAACTGATCGTATCAAGTGGAGATCGTATTGAAAGCAATCGACTACACGCTGGACAGTATTTGAAGCTTTTCGGCAGCTTATTTATGCGGATGTGAGAGCGCTCCGGCGCACCGCGGCGCACGTCACATACTCTCGATGACGCATCCAACGACGGCTGGGGTGAAATGTTCAGGAAATGTGTTTGTGACACCAACTTGAATAGACAAAGGAAATTTGTGTCATGCCACTCCTTAGCCGCAGATAACCTTGCGCCGTAAAAATTCACCACACTCAACAGTAAACGCGAAGGTGAGAGTATAAAATGTGATATTTGTGAATAAAATGTGGATATTTTTAGACGAGCATTGATGTTCCATTTTTGCTACATTCATTTGACAGAAGTCATATTCTCTTAACACCGGACACTGATGAAAAGGAAGAACTGCGATAGGCAGATGGCTACGAAGCTCTCACGTTTTAAAGCGCAATCCTTTAATGCCTCACCGTTGGCAACAGAAGGTTGCCAGCAGAGGTGTCACGCTTTTCGGTTGGTCGAAATGGTTATGACATCAGAGTGCGCGGATTCAAAGTAATGAGGTCACCCACTGATGCCTGACGCCACCTTTTGAAGCGCGCGACAAGTAATAAAATAGTTGTCGTCCGCTCCGACAGCGGGCGTAAGGCGTCCGTGGCTGACCGCATTACATACCTCATTACTACGAACAGAGCCATGGATACAACCGAACTCATCGAAGCAGAGACAGAGTAGTGCTAGAGAATCAATCAAAGTGTGTAGTTGTAATCTGTAGTCAAAGTGTGTAGTCAAATAAAGCCCTAGTACACCGCAAATAGTCTTGCAGTCAACGCCAAATAGTGCGCCAGGAAAGGCTTTCGCCTTGCAGCACTTTGGAGAGCCAAAGTGCCCCCTGAATTTTCTCACCTTGTTTATAAGATTTTCGCTTGAGCTCTCTCAAATTGACTACAGCTATCAATGCCTACTTTGAATGAACCTCTCCAAACATGTGGCTTAATTTACATGCAGTGCGTACGGTGCTGAAGTATTGCAGTGGCGCTCACGAACAAGTACACAGCCGCAAATCGACCTGGCAAAGGCATTTGATCGCGTGTGCTATCCGTTTCTTTATTCTGTTGTAAACCACGTCAATCTTGGTTAAAGTCTTCTGAATGGGATGCGCCTTTGCCACAAAAACTGTTCCTCGTGTTTTATTGAGAAACACCCTCTCCCACAAACAGTCCGCATACGCTGCTCCCTGAAACAAGCTTGCCCGTGGTCCCTGCTCCTGTTTGCAGAAGAACTGAGGATTGGGCGAGTTGGTGGTGATCAATCATAAAAAAACCAGCGCCTAAGAACACGGACCGAGGACAAAGTGAAACAGACTGACGGCGCTGAACTTACAACTGAATTTTATTCACACGTAGGCAGCCAATTTATACATTTAGCCGCCGCGGTGGCTCAGTGGCTATGGTGCTCGGCTGCTGGCCCGAAAGACGTGGGTTCGATCCCGGCCGCGGCGGTTGAATTTCTTTGGAGGAGAAATTCGAGGCCCGTGTACTGTGCGATGTCAGTGCACGTTAAAGAACCCCAGGTGGTCGAAATTTCCGGAGCCCTCCACTACGGCGTCTCTCATAGCCTCAGTCGCTTTGGGACGTTAAACCCCATAAACCAAACCAAATTTACACATTTACACAAACATGAGCAAAGGCGTCTTGTCAAACCCAGATAAACTGTTGCCACTCACAAGCGTAAAAATAGAGAAAACAAAGCAACGGCAATCATCCATTCAAGGCACGTGTGCCATTACCTCACCCTCCCTACCGAGAATGAAATGAGCTTGCTTCATTCTGGGTAGGGAGGGTGAGGTAATGGCACACGTGCCTTGCACCCGTGCCTTGCACACGTGCCGCAGTAATGCACACGTGCCGCAGTAATGGTCCTGTTCTCAGGTCCGGCATGTTCGCCACTGAGCCGCCCCTGGCAACACCCGTAGGCAAAGGGCGGATGTCAGAAATGTAGAGAGCGTGTTATCCACCGCTGATACTAGTGATGTGCGAAGTCCTGATAGCATTTTACACGTATGATTCGCGGACGTGGGGCTTTATCTCATGGCAGTACATCACAGGAAAGAGAGAACGCAGACGTAAATATTATGGTTGCAATCAAAAGTAATATATAGTGTGGAAATATTGCATATTCGTAACACCATAATCAGCTGTTAGAGCACTTGTAAACGAATTAATATATGCTATTAGAACTAGTGCGTCATGATAGTGGTTCTAGTCCTGAATTGAACGAGGCAGGAATGAGCGATAGAAAGCATTCTTGTATCAATAAAAAAGTGCAACTTTTTCACAGCGGTGCAAGTGGCGCGAAGTGTTAATCGGTGGTGGTGGTGTAAAACTTTTATTTATATTATATACAAGACAGGTATTGCTTGGACCGTGCCAGAAGGGCCCGGCCCTCACAGTCACTAGGAGGGATCCCTAGTCCGAGACCTCTGTGGCCTCCGCGGCGGCCCGGGCTCTTGTCACCAGGGCTCGTTGGTTCTGGAGTGTTGAGCCGCTGAATCAAAATATCGTACTGTTTTTTCTGGCAGTATATTTTATGGAGCAACCGTTGCCGCAGAATTTGATTACGTAACTACAATAGAGGAAGGTACAAATTAGTTTTCATATTAGGGGTGCTGGTGGTACGATGACAGCAGTTGAGAATGTAACGAGCAGGCCGATTCTTATTAGGTTCGTAGCTTACCTAAAAATCAACCAGGGTGCCGTACTGAGGCCGCATTCTCAGGTTTAGAACGAACAAGTGATTTGTAACGTTGTAGGTAAAGGAATATAGAGACAAGAAATTTTGTTCCAGGTAACCTAGGGAGTCCGGCTGGACGTGGCGTGGATCGGACGTACGCGCGAACGCTCCTCGATTGACCCATGCCCGCCGCTGAATTCAGCGACGGTCAACACCGCTCTCGCCTGGATTTCGTCTTTGAAGCTCGGATAACGCCTTCGGACGCATCGGCTAGTCCCTTTTTGACAGAAGGGGGGAAAGGCAGAAATCACAAACATAGAACAATGGGCGGAGGAACTCCGCAGCGATGCTAAGAATGCGACTAAAACGCTCGACGACAACGCGGAACTTGAAGTACTAGCTAGACAGCCGCCTTCTTCATATGTGGGAGGCCAAAGCTAGTATGGAAAAGCGATTAAAGAGACAAAAGTGGAATCGCAATCTCAGAAGACGCCTAGCGCGCCACAACAAAGAGATTGAGGCATATGCACTTAGACTCTGCGATCAGAACTGGGAAACAATGTGTGACCAGCTTGAGGGCAATATCGGCCTTGCCGAAACATGGAACCTCCTTCCGCACCTCCTCGATCCAGAAGGTAGTCAATTAACACAGCGACAAAAATTTACACAAATTAGGTTATAAGTTTGAAGGTTCGGAGAATGAACTCCTCGATGCAATTCGTTGTCGATATATAGGCTCCGCCACCAAAACTTCCTTACCGCGCTATGAGGGTAAATCCGACAGCGAACTAGACGCCCCTATTCACGAATTCGAGGTTCGAGCAGAAATACTAAAACTGAAAACCAAATCAGCCCCCGGACTCGATGGTGTAACCAACAAAATGCTTAGAAACCTAGATGATATATCTATGACAGCGCTTACAAATTTCATGCAATAGTGCTGGGAGAAGGGTGAGATTCCCAATCAGTGGAAAACCGCTAAGGTAATTTTCATACCTAAGCCAGGGAAACCGCTCAATCTAGAAAATCTAAGGCCTATATCCCTCACATCTTGCGTTGGAAAACTGATGGAACATGTCATAAAAACGCGACTAAACAATTTCATGAAAGACAACGACTTATACCCCAATTCGATGAAAGGTTTTAGATCGCATTTGTCCACGCAAGATGTCATGATACAGCTCAAACATGACATATTAAACACTAAGTCGCTCGATGCGAAAGTAATAGTGGGACTTGACTTCACTAAAGCTTTTGATAATGTAAAACACGAGGCGATACTAGAAAACCTGGCTCTTTTTAAACATCGGGGAGCGAGCATACAACTACATTGCCAATTTCCTTTCGGGCAGGATAGCGCGCATCCATTTTGGTGAAAGTCAGTCGCAAGACATACAATTGGGCAGCACAGGCACCCCTCAGGGTTAGGTACTTTCCCTTCCTCTCTTCAACGTGGCCATGATACGGCTCCCGAAGAGGCTGGAGGGGATAGATGGCTTGAAGTTCTGCATGTATGCGGACGACATCACCATGTGGATGACCCGTGGACACGAGGCGCGCATCGAAAGTACGCTACAGAAGGCCATAAATGAGGTAGAAAACTATGTCAGCCGTAGGGGCTTGCAATGCTCGCCGCAGAAGTCTGAACTTCTTTTTTATCGACCTTTGCATCAAAGACAAACTAGAACCATCCCTAACATCAAATTACAAACTCAAGGAGCGGAGATTCCTCATGTTGAAAAAATCAGAATTTTAGGAATGATTATACTAAGCAACGGGTATAACGGTGATGCAATAACTAAGATGGAAAACTGCGCGCGCCGCCGCGGTGGCGCCGCGGTTATGGTGCTCGGCTGCTGACCCAAAAGACGCGGGTTCGATCCCGGCCGCGGCGGCTAGAATTTCTTTGGAGGAGAAATTCTAGAGGCCCGTGTACTGTGCGATGTCAGTGCACGTTAAAGAACCCCAGGTGGTCTAAATTTCCGGAGCCCTCCACTACGGCGTCTCTCATAGCCTTAGTCGCTTTGGGACGTTAAACCCCATAAACTAAACTAAACTAAACTAAACTAAACTGCGCGCAACAAACGATGCAACTCATGCAGCGGATTGCCAACAGGAGACAAGGCATGAAAGAGCAGAATCTCCTACGGCTGGTACAGGCGCTCGTAGTTAGCCGTATCTCGTATGCTGCCCCCTTCCTTGATCTTGAAGTTTCAGAAAAGGAAAAGATAAATGGAATTATCAGACGGTGCACGAAACAAGCTCTGGGATTGCCCATCCGTACATCCACTCACCGCCTCCTAGAGCTAGGCATGCATAATACCCTGGAGGAAATTACGGAAGCAGTGAGAACGTCCCAACTCGAACGCTTAGCCGGGACCACAACCGGCATGGCCATTCTAGAAAAACTCAATCTGAGCCGAGATAACAGAACAACCGCCAAAGTTGACATGCTCGAAGAAATTCGGGACAATATAGTTGTACCCCCCTTACCCAGAAATATGCATCCTATTTATCACTCAGTGCGCCGGGCCAAGCGGGCAGAGGCGCTAGAGAAACGCTTCCGCTCCTACAAAGACGAGGACGTGGTCTACGTGGATGCCGCTGAGTATGGTAAGAACACGATGACCGTCGCGGTCGTCAATAATAAACAACTCCACAAAATAAGTGCCTCCATACTCTCGGGTAACCCATAGACTGCAGAGGAAGCTGCCATAGCACTGGCCTGTGTAGGCACAAAAGCGAGGTACATAATCAGTGACTTCAAAGTTGCCATTCTAAATTTCAGCAGGGGCCGGGTCTCCCCTCTAACGAATGCAATTCTAAGCCGTCATGTAAAAAATTCAGGGGGCACTTGGCTGTCTAAAGTGGGTAGAGGCGAAAGCGTTTTCCGCACCACTTTGACTGCTTCAGTGGAACTGGTGGCGTCACATATAATTCAGTACTAATTACTGTGATGACAAATCAGTAATTAATGGTTAATTACTGATTAATGCCTGAATACTAATTAAGTGCTAATTAATGACGCTTAAGCTTCGTCTTTAGGTGTGGAACGCGACAGCGTGTTGTAGCGCTGGCAGGGAGTCCACGGAACGCCACCACCTGTTCGGCGCGATGCCTTGCCCTTTGAACGCAACGCTTTTTGAGGAATGGAAATGGTGCAGAAATTGTGTCATCTCGGTGGACACCTGAACAGCACCGTAGAGGAAGGGAGGAAGTGGGAGTGAAAGCAGACAAAGAGGGCCCGTAATGAAGGAAATGAAAATTGTATTTGAGGAAAGAACTGTCTCACATATCTCGGTGTACACCCGTCAAAATTCAAGGGGGCACTTTTTTTACCTTAAGTGTGGTCACTGATGTGTGGTTAAGATGTTAAGCTTCGCCTCTAAGAGTGGAAGGCGGCAGCGTCTTGCAACGCTGCCAGGGAGTCCATAGAACGCCATCGCGCATTCGGTTATACGCCTCGCTCGTCGGTAAATTGGTTTTTGAGGAAAGGAAATGTATCTCTCTCATATCTCGGTGGACACCTAAACCTCGCCGGAAGGGAAGGGAGGAGGATGGGAGTGAGCGAAGACACCGTATTCACTAGACGCGCCTTAGTTCATTCCGAACCATCGAGCTGGCATGGCGGAGTGGATAGCATGCTCGTCTCGCACGCCGAAGACCGGGGTTCGATTCCCGAGCTCGACCAATTTCCTACTCGTTTTTATTTGTTTATCTGGTCTGACTAGAAAGGTTGATTAGGCTAATTGGTTAAGTAAGCAATTAACTAAGCTCAGTCCCACTTACTTGGAGCATCACTGTACGATCCCTTCAATTGGTTGCATGGTTACTAGGCAAAGTACAATTGGCCCCGTTTGAAATTCGCGCACTGTGACGTCACGGCCGTTTCGACCAATTGAAAAGCGTGACATTTTCTGTCGACAACTGCTGCTTACAACGGTGAGGCATTAAAGGCTTTCGCCTTAATAGACAGGAAAATTGCACTAGTCTGGACACCAGCGCATGCATCCCTGCCTGGTAATGAGACGGCCCACGAGTTCGCCCGAGGACTTTCCTTCCAGGCGGACCCGAGTGAGGTGGTCTTTACAGACAGGGATCGCATGGTGACCTACAGAGAAATTACACAGCACTATCGTTTGCAACGAGCTAGACTTCCTCCAGCGGATAGATCCTTGTCCAGATACCAAGCCATCAACTGGCGCCGGTTACGAACTTACACCTTTCCAAACCCAGTCCTTTGGAGTCTTATGTACCCAGGGCAATTTTCAGACAAATGCGCAGACTGTGAACTTAGGGCCACCTTGGACCACATACTATGGGAATGTCCTCATGCCCCCGGGAGGGACAAGGTATAAACACAAAAGATCAATGGGACACCTTACTACTGAGCTCCGACCCGGCGACTCAGTTACAACTCGTCCGACTGGCCGAAGCCGCCGCCGAGAGTCTAGACCTTTCGGCCGTCGTCCAGGCGGGTAGCCCTCTGGCTACCCTCTGTCTGTTGGACATTAAAAGTTTTCTATCCTATCCCTTTTTGCCTGTTTGTGCGGACTTTTCTGCGTTTCGGCTCTCGCCGGTAACTCATTCGCCGCATTAGTAACCGCCACTCAGGCTAGAGTGAACGCAATACTCTCCGTTTAGTACAAGCCTTTGTGATCAGCCGCATCGCTTACGTATGCCCTTACCTACATCTCAAGTCAGCTGAAAAGAGGAAGTGGAGGCCATAATCAGAAAATGCGTCAAAGAGGCAGTTGGGCTACCCATGCTCACAGCGACAGAGAAAGTGTTAGGTCTCGGTCTTCATAACACCCTAAGTGAGATTATTGAAGCGGTAACCGTCTCGCAGTACGAACGACTAACGGCCACATAAACTAGCAGACACATTCTGTCCTCACTAGGCATAACATACAAACGACAAGGCGGACCAACAACTGACCTTCCCAAACATATACGCGAGCTTCTGGTCATTCCTCCGCTACCTCGGAAGATTCACCCAGATTTCTACGCTGAACGTCGTGCAGAGAGAGCCAAATCATTAGGCAAACGCTTCCTTAAAGGGATGCTGAAAGGTTTCCCAAAAAAATTGAGTGAAGAGATGCACTTTACAGTTTTCCACCCTCGGAATTCGAATTTCTCATCGAAATTAGGCAAAAGAAAGCGCAAACCTATTTTATTTTGGCGAAAAGTGCCGCAGCAGCCTCGGGCCAGCTCGCGCGCCTCGTTGCCGCCTGTGATTGGCTGGGCGCCTCGTGACGTGAACACTGGCGTTGGCTCGGTGAGCCCGGCTCGGTCACCGCCGATGTAGTGCATGAAGCGCGGCGCGCGGTGTTCCGGTTGTTGGTTTGATGCTTATATCACGATGGAACACATCGACGATTACCAGGAGGATCTTGGCGTCATCCCCTACATGTACGAACCCATCGCAAAGAGCAAACCGCTCCAAGGAAGCAACGATGCTGGCGCAAGCGGTGCTTTTGGCTTGAATGAAAGCGGAGTGTCAGCATCTCCACGTGTTGGAAATGTCCATTGGTAAGCATACTTGTCTAGCCAAACTTCATTCAGAGATACAATAAATTAATTTTGAAGCGAGCAAATGTAGTATAGCACTGCTCCACGAAATTTTCCTAATGCAATGTAAGCGGGATGCGATCGTCGGCATTGTTATCTTGCCGCTTGTCGGTGCTGCCGCAAATCTGCTTGTAATCCACACAGACCGTTGACAAGCGCAAGAAGTTATCAGGCTCTTTTGCACGCAAATTTTATGCTGGCATCGCTTCATGGTCGCTGCGTGCCGGCTCGGTTCATAACACACGCGAAAGACAGAAGTTCGCGGCGCTTTGCGGCAGAACTCGTCCAGGTGACAAACGTGCGCCTTCCGTTCTGCGTGTCAATATGGGATTTGGCAGTAAACTGAAATCCTTGTTTAGGCGAGTTGCTCATACTGCAAGCCCTTGTAGGAATATCTCCATCCGTTTGCGGCCGCCTTTATCGCGCTGTTCTCAGTGATTTTTTTCACTAACTCGATGGCCTCGTGCTGCAACCGAGCAGCACGAAACGCCGCGCGCCCGTATAGGAGGTATTCACATGACGTCATCCGCAAAGGGCGCTAGCGGCCGGCGCGGCATTCGCCATGTTGGTGGTCGCGCGCGAGGCCGCCGCAGCCAGCGGCAGCGTTTGAATAGCTGGTGATGGGTGAAATGTGAGTGTATTTCGCGTCTCGCCGCACGTAATTTCTGTCCGACCCGTGCCGCCGCGTGACTGAGTGAATATTCCGTGAACTGTGCGAAGCAGAAAAGAGCGGGCACGCTCAGAAGGTTCTACTTTGTGAAAAGGTCGACCCCCCGTAGGAATGCGGAGGCACCGGCATGGTGTGCGACGTATACAAGACTGCTGCCGCGCGTTGAATTCACCGGTATCCAGGCCCACCTTGTGCACGGCTTAAGTTTGCTGGCAGGCCAAGGAATTAAAGGATATAAACCTATGAGAGGGTGCAATTACTTGACAAGCGGGTGAGTCCAAGAGTCGTGCTGTGGGTGCCGACGTCCGCGGTGCCGACGGCCGAAGTGCCGTTTTTGAAGAGGTGAGTAATTCGAAGGGTCTGTTCACTTAGCTGTAGCTTAACTTGTCATCTCTACCTGCTGAAAGTGACGTGTTACAACTGAATCTAGCGGAATGGCTGCACACTGCGTTCCTGCGAAAACGGTCTTGTGCATACGAAGCAGCGCTACGTAGCTACAATCAAAACTGCAAAACATTCTCGCTGTGTCTGCCGTTCCTGCTGCGAGCGCATGGCAGTATTTGTTTGGCCGTTCTGTCGGGTAAATAAGGCAGCTATGACGCTTTGCCTTTCTGCTGAAAGACCGTACGTCTGAGAAGCGTCAGCAGTTCGCGGACTACAGCTAGGCGCTTGAATGATCAATTTCTGCGGTGGCAGTTCTGGAATTTCGGTAATTAATCGTGCTGTTTATCCACTATGTGCCCTGCATGACTAGCTGACAGTTATCAACTGATATTAAAAGCTGCAAGTCGTGTACGTTTTTGCGTGCAGCGCAGCCAGCCAGTTTTGCTGCCGAGTTGAGGCAGCTCGGTTATATCACGGCGCAGAAGAATTCTGCTGCAAACTTCATGCACAATACGCGCTCCACAAAGATAAGTGGTCGCTGACGTATTCAAGAACGTACAAATATGTTACGGATCACTAACAGTTCAGGCCGGGTACCTCACGGCCGGCGCACCGTGACACTGCGCGAGCTGGCGTGGAACGACCGCAAACATGGCGCGCCTGCCGCGACGACGCTCGCGCCGTCTGGTAGCGCGGCCTCAGTGAATACCTCCTATACCAGAAACATCTGCAAATAGTTTTCTCGGCGCTCCGACCACGAAGAAAAATGTGCCGCGTACTACTCCCTATGTTCTCGCCGCTGAGGGCTACGCATGAATCCTAGAATATCTGAGCTCCAACATAATTGAGTAAAGAGTCTGCATATAACGTTTTTTCACGTGCTCGCTTACCGAACGAAGTTCTCTGCTCACGCGCGGCGCGCAGTCTCCGGTTGTGAGGCGCACTTCGCGTCGCTTCACCTCTTGCAGTATTAGTAGCAGTTTAACGATTTTTATTCAGCCAAAAAATTTAGGGCCGAGCTCTGATATGAGTAATGCTGTACGAGATGCATGATGCATGCCTGCAAGCATAACAGCTAAGCACTTATTTTGTAAGCTGCAGTTTGCTGCCGTCCTGACATTCTCATTCCAGCGCCGTTCATCTCACTACTACCGTAAGTCTTGCATCCACGAAATTACGCGCCATACACTACACAGAACACCGGTTCGCGCAGTCAAATTCTCATAGAGTTAATACACAAATTCTTATCTCGAGCTTCCTCCGTTTCGCGAAAGCTGGCCTCGGTGGCGGTGACGAGCTCCTGTGCGCGAAGACAGACGGTATTGCGCCGGGTTTCAGTCGAGCTGACTTTGTTGACAGGCCCAATGAACGATCGACAGGCTCTGGTTATAGTCTTCATCGCGAAAGTGGTCAGAGCATAGCACTGTAGTCTTTGAGGGCTTGAAATCCCTTCGCTACACAGCAGCGACCCACCTCGCGGAAAGCTTCTTATTTTGCGGGAAATTATGAAAGACCACATCGTCGCGGCCGCTGGTGTTAGTGCAGCCGAAGGCTGCGCAGAACGCCGGCATGATGGTCCACCGTTTCACTCGATGCTGCCCACGTTTCTGTACGTCACCACAAACATAAAAAAGCACAAATACAGGAACACACGGCAGATCGAAGCAGCTTACGATGGCACGCACGCAGAAACAAGCACGGTCGCGGAGGCTGCGTGGCGACGGAACACCAATGTTTACGTCACCACCCCACGGTTTCCGGTTTCGGCTCGCATCGTCAGGGTCATCAGCAGCGCTCGGCGGACAGCGGGGGGCGGAGCTACCGCGCAATTTTAAACGGCGATTACGTCGCTCCTAAGTGATTAATCTGCAAAAAAATTTCACCTGCATGATTTTTAAGGTTCCCACATCCATACGTGAGCATCTTAATGAATTCGAAAATCTCTTCAGCTTCCCTTTAATAAAGGTACCTCTGTGGTATATGTTGATGCAGCAGATTCTTCGGCTGACAAGATGGTAGCTGTGGTCACCATGGAATGTGGTACACTCATAACTGGGGCACTAGGCGCACTCAGCACACACATGTTGGAGAAGAAACAGCCATTGCTCTAGCCATTGCGGGATCCTCGGCAGAAACCATTGTCAGCGACTCAAAATTGGCGATACGTAACTACACGTTTGGAAGAATCTCTCCACAAGCAGCACGAATTCTGCTAAATTATCAGCCCACGCGGCGCATTCGCCTAATCTGCACGCCTGCTCATGCCTCCCTTCCTGGTAATGAGGCGGCTCATAACCTAGCTCAAGAACTGTCCCGCCGAGCTGGGTCGTGCAGTCCGCCCGCCCTATACTCCGGCAAGGACAGGTTGTTTTCTTACAGAGAAATCCTGCAGCACTACAGGCTTGCAAGACTCAGATTCCCCCCAGCAGATAAAACGCTCTCGAAGCAACAGGCCAAAGCCTGGTGTAAACTTCAAACTAACACCTATGAAAAATCCACAATTGTGTAGCTTCTATTCGGTTGGACTCTACTCAGACAAATGCAAAAATTGTGATGCGAAAGACCATCTAAATCATATGATCTGGAACTGCCCGCAGTCCCTACCAGCGAGTCGATTCATTACCGGCTCTGATCATCGAGAGGCTCTATTGCTCAGCCCCGACCCGGGGACACAGATCAAGCTCCTCCAGCTGGCTGAAGACGCCGCCGCTGCCCAAGGGATAGCGGCCGCCGTTTAAGCGGGGGGGGGGGGGGGGGCGACTTCGGGTCGCTCCTCTATATCCGCTGGAAATAAAGTTCCACCACCACCACCACCAAGTAACCTAGAGAACGGTTAGCATTGCTGGTCACATAGATAATGTGGCGATCCGAAGAAAGGTTAGAAAACATACAGAAGCCTACGCAGTTATACGATGTTAATATAGTGGTCCGTGTACTGTGCGATGTCAGTGCACGTTAAAGAACCCCAGGTGGTCGAAATTTCCCGAGCCCTTCTCTACGGCGTCCCTCATAGTCTGAGCCGCTTTGGAGCGTTTAACCCCCACAATCCAAATCTTTCACTCCCACCTTCCTTCCTTCCCTCACGGCGGAGTTGGGGTGTCCACCTTGAAGTGAGGCAACAGTGCAAAATTTCCTTTCCTCCAAAACCACTTATTTAGAGGTATATATGGAAGGCACAGTGACTAAAATCGCATGTTTCCAGTTCATCAGCAACAGCTGTAAGAATTGACCGACTTTAGGCAATTCTTGCTAGAAGATGAAATGCAATGGTGAAATCCCGACCATCCACGCCACATTTTCATCATCGCGGCCAGGTTGGTGGTTTGTTGGTTTATTGGGGTTTAACGTCCCAAAGCAACTCAGACTATGAGGGACGCCGTAGTGAAGGGGTCGAGAAATTTCGACCACCTGGGGTCTTTAACGTGCGTTGACATCGCACAGTACACGGGCCTCTAGAATATCGCCTCCATCGAAATTCGGCCACCGCGGGCCGGGATCGAACCCGCGTCTTTCGTGTCAGCAGCCCGAAAGACGCGGGTTCGATCCCAGCCGCGCCTTCCGGGCTGCTGATCCGAAAGACGCGGGTTCAACAGAAGGGTTGTTGCTCACGATTTGAATGCATGACACCGATACTATACACCTGCTAGACGATAAGGCGGCAACCAAACACGTGCGAAACGAAAGAAAAAAAGCTCCGCAGTATTTAAGCAATATATATTTCACGTTTCTTTTTACGGCCGCCAGATATTCAGTCCCTATCAATGCAACTGGCATGACCGATCAACTAAACGAAATTCTCGATTGGAAAGCGTTAACCACGTATCTCGCGGCGTCAAGAAGATAATTCGCTCTCAAACAAGCCCGTAATGGCAGAACAGCCTCTTGACCACTTACGCGCACTTTATAACGACTTTTAGCGCTTTTAATCTTGGTGACAGCAACAATACATGTTTTTTTTCGAACATTCATTGGTGTGAGTGTCATAAAATGACAAAAGTATTCCAAAATCTAACGGAAATAGTCACCGGTCGACGCACTATGTCCGCTGACGCAGCGAATACAGATCACCATATCGCTGCTTCAAATATTAGCCGTATGACACCGCCACCCTCGCTGGAATAACCGGGCCTTGTTTCTTACAGAAGCAGGTGTCTCTGCAGGATGTGGACGGTGCGGCTAAACGGCGTTCCAGAGCATGTCACCCACAGGGCTGTACTCATCAACGGCAAGGTCTACTCGTTCGACAGTTACCACGGGGCACGGAACTTGCTCCACGTCTTCATCTTCGACCCCGCGTCGCGTCGGTGGGATATGGTGCAGACGCAGTTTCCCTACGGCGGGCTGATTAACATATCCTTCCAGACAGTTGTAGCGTACGGCCACTGTGCGTATCTGTGGGGCGGCCCGCCCAGCTGGCTATCGCCGACTGTCCTTTACCGCTTTGACACAAGCACCATGACATGCAGCCGCCCTGAGGTGGCCGGTGAGGTGCCGTCATCGATTTACGGCAGCACAGCTTGTGTTGTGGGTCACCGCAAGTATATCTTAAGTGACTGGGATCCTTCGCAGTATATGCGGGTCCTTGACTTGGATACCCTAGAGTGGCATCGTGTCCCCACTAGCGGAGAGGCTCCGGTTCTACCTGCCTGCCACACTGCGTCTGCCATCGGGACCCGCATGTATGTGTTCGGCGGCAGCCCAGCAGACCCTTCCCTCATCCTATACTATTTTGAAACGACCACCTCTTCATGGGTATGCCCACAGGTACAAGGAGTTCCCCCTGTGTGCCGGCGAGGTCATTCAGCCTTCGTGTATAACGAAGAACTGTACATTTTCGGAGGATACAGCGAATTGCTGCAGACCTATTTGGCAGATATACACAAGTACGACCCCGTGAAGTCGTGTTGGACCGAAGTGAAGCCATGTGGCTCACCAGCATCTCCCAGGTACTGGCATGGCTGCTCAGTCATGGGTGAAAGAGTGTTTATCTTCGGCGGCTTTGGGCCGGCACCCAACCAGGATGAGGGGCAAGTTGCTGAGGAGCGAAGGGCCCTGACCGATCTCCACGTGTTGCACTTGGCACCGACACTGCAGAACCTGTGCTTACTTGCAGTAATTGATGCACGGCTGGATCTACGCCCCTTGCCAAGCTTCATTAAACAAATGGTGTGCGCTATCACTTCTTCGTAGATGCTGCATCTCAAGCAAACTGAGTGCCTTCGGCGAAGCCAGTCCTGTGGTGCGGTGATGATGCAACTTCGGCGCCACTACTGGACGCAGTAATAAACTCTTCTTTTATACGCAAAGAACTCCTTCCTTGTGTGCTCGATTTTGGCGCAAGCAAGAAAGTCGCTAGTATTTTTTTACATTCATGTCGCCCAGGTCCGCCACTTTTTCTTAAATATCAAAGAGAACAAATTTTCTGAACGAAGAATTATTCACTAAAATAGATTCAACTCCAGTCTGGTGGTTTGTTCAAGGGAGTCGCATTAACGTCACTTCGGCATGAAGCTTTGTGACCGATTTTAGTTTTCTGCGGAGCCTCTGCTGGTCATACTTTTAAAAGCAGATGGTAGGCAGAGATATGTGGTAGTAGGCGTCGATTTCAGCTTTTATCCGGAAACAACTTGCGTATTTTGCGATGACTTCAGAAAGCCAAACAGTTATCACTTATTTCCGCATGTCTGCCCTCACTTTGACGCTGCTTTAAAGGTTCACTGATTTTATAGCCTGCTAGTTATGGTCCTGTTTTCGCTATATACATTCTAGTTTCAATCTGGAAGCATCCGATCGGCATCTATGTCGTGAACGTGAGCCGAGAGAATTCGTCAAAGCTTGTATAAGTGACTGAATCAGGTTCAGATCATATCAAAGGCAATCTACAGCATGCCGGACTGTATTTGAAGCTTCCCGACAGCTTATTTACACTGATGCGAGAGCGCTCTGGTGCACTGCGCACGCCTTATACATTCTCGACAAGCCATCCCCGATGGCTGCAGGTGTGAAATGTTAGGAAAATGTGTCTGTGACACCAACTTGAATTGACAAAGCAACTTTGTGCCATGGCGCTCTTTAGCCGCAGCTGATCTAGAGCCATAAAAATTCATCAGAATCGACAGGGAGGGGGAGGAGAGAGACTTTAATGGATAATGGAGAGGTCTGCCTGGTTATAGGCCTAGCATGCTACTCCAGATGAGGATGAAAGAAGAGGGTGAAAGAGAGAGAGAAAGAGAGAGAGAGAGAAAAAAAAGGTGACATCAAACATACTCAACACTCACGCACTCTCACACACACAATGATTATCGAAGTATGTCCACTAAAACAGTGTCCCTTAGATGACTATCAAAGTATGTCCACTAAACCCGTCTCCCTTAGAAAAACTAAGGCGACAGGGCGTGTGCCACTGACTGAGTTGCACCTCGACCACGATCCCCTTAACTTTTTCGTCCACTACGTTGACGCCTACGGCTACTGCGTCTACATGGGGGGTAGCTTTTCGGACATAAGGTCGCAGATGGGCGGCTTATACTGGTTCGGTACCCGCGCTATCACATGGAGCCGCTCGGAAATGTGCGGCCAAGTTGCGATACTGAGCATCTTCTCTGCTTGTGTGCTGGGTCAACAGATGTACGACTTTGGTTTTTTGGACCCGGAGTCCTCACACCGTATACATTATTTTGACCATGAGAGTGGAGACGAACCGACTAGCCGCTGCTTCAACACGGCGTACGCAGTCGGAACCCGCCTGTATGCTTGTGGTGGCCAGGCGTTGAACATAGAGGTCAACGACCGGTAAGATAATTTCTTGTATTATCTGGAAACAACAACATTGATGTGGGTGCGCCGAAGAGTGGAAGGTTCGCGCCCCAAAGGCCGCAAACTTCACTTTGCCTTCGTGTACAACGAACAGCTGTACATCTTCGGTGGCCGCACAAGAGAGCTGGGCGGTTAATTTTCAGACTTGCATAAGTGTTATATAGAGAAGTCGTGTTGGATCGAAGTGACAACACATGGGTTACGCCCGTCTGCTAAGCGCTCGGCCGGTTGCAGCGTGATGGTAGAAAAGGGTGTTTGTTTTTGGTGGCTTGAGGTACGCCCCAGACCATGAGAAAATAGAGCCCATCGATGTTTCTGAATAGGAAAAGGCGATAACTGACCTGCAAGTGTTGCACTCAGCACCTACACTGCAGAACTTGCGTCTTCTTGCTGTCATCGACGCAGTTCTTCACTTAGGTGGATTACTGGTAGCTATTAGAAACGAGCTCAACGCTACCTCTTATGGCTCATCACAGATAGCGGACTCGTCCTGCACTTCAAACGAATGATGCGCCTTCAACGGAGCCACAGATGGCTGTGAGGTGATGGCCACAATAGTGGCCACCACCAGATGGTGTTCACTATTGTAGCCACTATTGTGGCCACCATAGTGATATCAGTGTCTTTACTTAGGTAGGTAATAATGCCTTTTTTTTCTGAAAAACAGCTTAGAAACTGAGCTTCCGCGGCGGACAGTTATTGGCCCCCTATCACCTAGGAGCGCCGTGCTCTGCGATTAGCACTCCGCCCTCGGCAGCCTGTAAAACCGAAACCGTGGTCCGCAGCTTTTGTGCGTATACAGTGAGACCATCGAATGCTTTGCAGAACACGGATGTGTCATTCGCGTGCAGTTGTTGGCGGGTCAGTGCGGCGCCGAGGAAAACTAACTGTATGACAAACTCGGCACCGCGCTCACCAGCTGTCTCATAACGACACCTTGTACGAGTTTCGGGCCCAACGTGCGGTGATTCGCGAACAACTCTTAACTGCCAGATCCTCGCTTCGCACATTGAGAGCGCGCGCGGTTTCATCGCCAGCGCACGCATTTAGAGTTGGAGTCCGCATCTTTCGAGTGTGACCCGTGGAAAGGCAGCTGCCCCACGGACTTCCTACGAGCTACGCGGGCCTCGATTATGGTAAAGGTTGTGGGATTGAAGCCCTTGTTCCTTCGCTGTACCGCTTTTGTGCAGCCGCGTCGCTGGGTGCTGGAGACCTATAGAGCGCTGGAACTCATGGCGGAAATGCTGACGACGCTTGTGTAGCTGTGAGGCTGCGTGCACGCCCGCGATTGAACAATTGTGAGCATCTGTGCATCGAGCGGACTCTGTGCTCTGTGGATCGAGCGGACACGCCTGACATCCCGTTTGTGCTTCTCCAGGTAGCCTAGCAGCATTAGGACGCTCAGCTTGTGCTATCTATGGAGGGGGGCAGCCGAGCCCCCGACCCCCAGTCTATTGGTGGAGAGTGTGCCTCGTGTGCGACACCCCGTGAGAAGACGCGGCGCACGCGCCTTCTATATACATTATGAACACCCATGACTATAAAATGCAGGGAAAAAATGTGGCAGAGTACTAACGTGTCTCAACCGAGTAGTCGTGCGAAATCATTTGTTTAGCCTGGTTGACTTGTGCTTTTGTTTTGCTGGGTGGTAGGCACGCCTGGTTACAATAAACTTAGGTTAAGTGATTATCGAGGTGAACCTGCTCTATCTGCTCGCGCCGCAAGTGAAAATTGAAGACGACATTGTGCAATGCACAGCGCGAGATTGTGTTGCAGTTTAACACCAGGCGTGATCGCCTACGACGATAGCATAGAGTGACCTCGTGCAGTGCCAGTGAAGCTGATTTGCTCGCGCCACCGCGGGCTCGAAACCCAGTCGCGGCAATATTTATTTTATTTCTGCAGGGGCTCAGCTATGCTAGGTTTTGCTAAGGTCACCTTCAAGGCGAAGCTTAACACATACTCGGTGAGCTAGTTATACCTCGTTAAGCAATGCTTTCACAATAAATGCCGACGGAAAGAAAAGATGAGACAACGCATTTTTGCGGTAATATATTAGTCATTTCAAATGAGCTAGCCCATCTTCATGCGCTGATGAAACGTATGTTCTCAGGTCACATTTTCTCGAGAGTGGTGACGATACAAGTTTGAACCAGTTTAATTCCTGCAGCGAAATCTTGCAGGTTTGATGCGAATTCATATTAACATTTTTTTTCTCTCGAAAATTCTGTACTCGTCGCCGCCGCTGTGTTTGCTGCTGCTTAAACTTTCTTACTGCTTAACTCAGTGATGCGCTATATTTGTGGTTTGCTTCCTGCAATGTCGAATTTCGATCTGCGTTTGCTTTGTAATTAGATATTTCCTGAAATAGGACCATTTGGTCGTTGTCGATACGCCAATACGTCAATATTAAAAGTTTGGTCAAGAGAACGGCAGGTTTCAAAGGAGAAACCTATTGAAGAACACCAATCACGTATTTAATGAATTTCCTGGTGTTATCAGAGGCGGAACGATAGGCTAACGCAATCAGTGTCCCGTCGCATATGACCGCTGATACATAGTGGTAGCAAGCATAATGATGAGTAAAATCCTTGCTATAGCCACCAGGGGAATGCCTGTGCTTTCAGTTTCAAAATACTTCTCAGACATCAAAGATCTTGTGAATATCCCAAATAAAGCTACAGGGTGTGAATGAAGACTTTTAGCTTGAAGGACATGGTTTTGGAGTCCTGTCTTACAACCCGAGTACGCTTGCGTTCATGTTATACCACTTTCATTCCTGAAATATGCTTGCCAATGACCAGGGAACTATGATAGTTCGTAGAATTATCTTGAATATGACTTTTTTCAGTTCATGATCATGCATACCGAATGAGTTTAAGATTATCTCGTGTTCAGAATCGCTTGCGATTGGGCCATTTGCAATACATTATTCATCTGTTGTTCCGCTCAGAAGTACGAAACTCGGGCGAGGGTAAGGGGAAACTGACTTTTAGAGAAACGAGCACCTAATGATAGGTCTCCTGTAGGTAGCTGACTCCCTTCTCACTCTCGCGAGCAGACGATAAAACCCTCAAAACTCTCGGTGGGTTGGAAGTCAAAGGGAAGTTCATCGGCTTCAACTACGGTGGTACTGTAGACGTTAATCGCTACTCAATCTGAGCAGGCCGAAAGGCTGGGAGGACAACGATCACGCAGCTCTCGGAGTTGCAGTATCTGATGACTTCTCCGACGCAGCGGAGGTGACAACGAAGCTCCTAAAATGGAGGATCGGCATCAGCAGGGGACAACCTTTGTGCATGGTCCGCTTTAGAAATTCTCAGCTTGATCTGAGGGGGGCGCTGAACAATTGTTTCGTGCGCAGAAAGATTGTGAAGCGACCCGTGGCATCGAAAAGGCTTTTGGTAGAGTCAGGTTATTGAAAACAACCATGAGATGGCGAAAATATTTGCTTTGAAATACAAGCATTCGATCACACTGTTCCTCGCATTTCCATACGTAGGGGGGGACAAGTCCTGCACAAACATTTTTTTTTACGGGAAGAACTGACCTGAGGACAAAGCAGCCCTTGCGTTGTCAGGGTGGAACCAGCGGAACACAGACGCAGGACAAGAAGAAAGGAGGTACACACACCACACCACAGGGATAAACTTCCTCAGCGTCTGACACTCGCACTGATCCACTGGCTCGCAGCAGGAGAATCAGCATCAGTAAAAACTGGAGGTGCTTTTTTTATGCGGATGATCCTGCTGTGTACCAATGGATCAGTGCGCGAGTTCTGCGCTCTGTGGACAGAACTGCAGGCGTCAGGGTGTTGGCGCTAAGGGAGTTTTCCCCCCGTAAGGGCTGCTTTGTCCTCACGTATGAGGAAAGGCCGTTGCGCTTGTCTACTGGCATTCGAACTGCGTTTGGCCGAAGGGAACCACCTTTAGCAGGCTGCGAGTGCGTTCGAAACTGGGCTCGGCCTGCGAGGGCCGCAGCGGGGTTTACGGAGCTTCTCCCAAACGTACACCCCTGAAGAAAGCCGAGCGCCAGGCCGGGGGACGCTTGTACCCATTTTTACCGGTGGGTGTCCGGCGGTGGGTTTCGAACCCACCATCTCCCGCAGCCGAGACGGGCGCTCAGACCACTGGGCCTCCTAGACACCTGAGAACACCCCCCTCCCCTCAGCGTACACTGTCGATAAAAGGAGCTGTCCTGTATCGGCAGTTAGAGACAGACATTTTTCCGACCCCACAGAACCGACGAGCCCGCCTCTCCGCCGACACAGCTCCAACTTGTAGCTTATGAGCGGGCTCCCAGACTCCCTGCGACATTGTCTGGGAATGTGTAGTGAGCATCCCCTAACCAACCATCCACATAGCCTCGTGGGACCACACTGGCTGCCCCTCCCACTGCCCAGCCACCAACTTCTGCTGGCCCGCCACTAGCGCGAAAATGTAGTCAGCGCTGAGACTTTCGAAAGAAAAGTTTTACCTTCGAAGCCAAAGTCCGCTTTAATAAAATTTTCACTGTCCCCGGTACAAGTAGAATTCTAATTCCGTCTAATAAAAGCCCATAGAGGCATCTCCCGCTCATTTGTTTTTTCCTTCCGTCACTACTCTTAGGTTTGGTTGTATGTTTGTTTGTTTGTACCCTAGACGCGCTGTGATGTGTTTCTCGTTTCTACTCTTCTGGCATAAAATTACTTTCCGTCTGTCGCTTCTACTCGCTGTACCGCTCTCGTCTTCGTCGTCTTCTCCGACGCCGACTATCAGGTCACTATACAACTACTGTCCGAAATGTGTTCTTCCTTTTATAATTTGCCTTATAGTACAGCGGCTTACTAAGCAATAGTGCGAAAACGAGGAGTTCCCAGCAGGAAACCTGTTCTGGTAAATTCCATTGTTTGCGACAGAAAGAACGCGGCTAGACGGAGAAAGGGAATGACAATTAGGACGGCGCCAGCTCATGCCGCGTGCAAGCCGCGCGATCCACGCCCAGAGAGCAAGATCGCAGCGGTCCTGGAAAGACCCACATGTCCCGTCTGCTATCAGTGGGGACCCCGGTGCGAATGCCATCACCTACGCCGAATGACAGGAGTCGTTCGGCGGAAGGCCGGAACATCCCCGAGGCCGCTAACCACGGTGTGCCGGAGGAGTCCGCGGACCAAACGGAGCTGCGACGAGAGCCGCTCCGAAGTGGAGATGAGCCCCGCCGTTCGCTGCAACCTTACACACCGGACGGCGTATTCCCTTCTGTCCAGCGGGACGCGGTAAACATGCCGCGGGCGTGCCTCATCATCGCCATCCTGGCGGTGATCGCCGCCACGTGCTATATCGTCGTGTCGCGGCTGATCTTCATCGCACAGTGGCTGTCCGAGAACGGCCTCCCCTCCTACAAGAATCACTGAAGTCCGGCCGCCCCCGGAGCCAAGTGGGCAGCCCCGCGGATATAGATGCCGGGCTTTCGGCACGGTACCGCACCAGGTGCCTTGCAAGGCGCCACCGTTCTGAGCCGCTGGGTCGTGGCCGCCGCCACCACAATTTTACGCCTCGTTACTACGGCTTGGAGCGCTACGCTGATAAGCACAGAAGATGCAGTGAATAAATGTTACTATCGTACGCAA
Organism: Amblyomma mixtum; assembly: GCF_055824585.1. NCBI lineage: Eukaryota > Metazoa > Arthropoda > Arachnida > Ixodida > Ixodidae > Amblyomma > Amblyomma mixtum. The sequence goes on along the minus strand of NC_143014.1, from coordinate 388,726,614 downwards.
CAAAGTTGGTACCGGCATGTGATTTACACATAGCCAGGCACTTTTGATTTTGAAATGCTGAAATACGTTCTAAGGTTTCCAAGTTAGCAAAGCTTTTTGCAGACCCAGTTTTGCGTCCGCACTGCAGCTCGCCTGGATGAGGCAGGGCGTATTTCATATCATCTCGCACTACAAGAGAGGGAATTTCTAATATTAGATATCCTTGTGTGAGATGAACCGTTGGAATAATGCGGCTGTGAATAATGTGTGCGAACATGCGGCTGTTGGAAAAGGAGATCAACGCGCTAGGAAAGCCGAACTCAAACGCGCTACACGACAAGATCGCTTGCATCCCGAGGTCCAAAATGTTTGCGCCCCCAAAATCTGGGCAGAATGACGTAGACGCGAGTCCTCAGCTCTGCGGCCAAGCCATTCTGTCGCTGCAATTCCCGTTACTAGTGATAACTGTTCCGCCAGTTTTAGTGCAGGAGTGCAATTTCGGCGTGATTAAGGATTCTTACTTGACAGGAAAAAACTTCGAGAAACTTATCTTCACCTTAAGAGTATGTAAAGATATAGTTAAACGCTCCCTGCGGTCGCTAGGGTGTCTCCTGGCGCACCGCTTCGCAGACATCGACACACTTGGTGAAATCATAAACTGTTTTATTGCACATCATCATCCATATTATTCAGGTACGATAATTAGTAACTCTAATTAGCTAAGCGGTTCTTTCATGTTATTTGCTGCTGTGCGATGGGAGGTATTCGTACGAGGCCTCTCTATATCCCACTTAACGCACGTTCCTCAGTGCCGGTTTCGATTCCGACTCACCATATTTTCTTTTTAATATAAGTAAAATTGCTTTCCTACTCCACAACCTTCTCGACCAATCAGGATATTGCAGTGTCAACGATGCTGACGCTGGGTTTCCGGCTGAACGGGACCTTTAATGCTTTCGCGTAAAAAAATATAACATTGGAGGGGACACTGAAGCTCCCCCGTAAGAGTACGACGCGATAGCATGATGGGCTAATTCCCATATATGCAGAAGGCCATTCACTGTTTTGCACTCACAGATCCCTGGGAGTCCTCATACCCCTCCAGTCGGACTGGTGCCGTGGTTAAGCGATGGGCCTTGTGGGGTCGAGGTTGCTCTTCCGGAGCTACCAATCATTTATTTACCTGCCACAGTATGCAGTTTGTTCACTATCTGATGGGTAGGTTTTGATGACGCAACAAAGACACGTGACCTAGGTGGCCCATCCGCCTCCTATAGGAGGCGGATGGGCCACCTATAGGTTGCTCTCTGGGAACCACCTGCCAGAGCCACCCCCATGATTTCTCCCTCACAACGCCGACGAGGACACCGGGGCCTTTAACTCTATCGCGTTAAAACTGCGCCATCAAGCCGATAGCAGGCAGTCAGATACAGTGTTAAAGTTATTCTTTCTGCTGCTCAGTGACTAAAGAAATTACGCCCGGTAGTTCAAAAAGAGAGGCGAGCGGTGTTTCTAAATGAAGATTCTATTCCATTGTCAATTCACGCAGTACCAGAAGGGTAAAACAAACGTAATTTTTCAGACACTGTTACTGAGCATGAGTTCAATAGATTAATATTGCCACGAGGGCGTTTCAAACACGCGGCGGAGCAAACAGGTCAGCTTCGCTGGCCACTGCACGAGGACGCGATCCTATCACCGCAACCGATCACGTCTCGGGTTAAACTGCAACAACCTTTCGCGCCGTGCGTTGCTAATCGCCTCTTCAACAACTTCACCCTCGATCATAAGGGGGCGTTTGACAATGTTAAACATGGCACCATACTCTCTAACTTGAACACCACTAACTGCGGGGCGAAGGTCTTCGCCTATGTCAGAGACTTCCTCTCTGCGCGTGAGGCACTCCTCCGGATCGAGGACGAGGAATACGGTCCGTACTCTATGGGTACACGAGGTATACCACAGGGGGCGGTGTTATCACCGCTCCTTTTCAACATCGCCATGATGCACCTGCCCGGCCGACTGGCTCAGGTGGAGGGCATAAAACACGCACTCTACGCAGACGACATTACAATCTGGACCACCGAGGGGAGCCTTGGGGAGATGGAGGACCGCCTTCAGCAGGCCGCCGCCGTAGTCGAAGCATATGCTGCCGACTGTTGTGTCCAATGTGCTCCCGCCAAATCAGAGCTTCTACACGTCAGGACAAACCACAAGGACAACACGTCTCTACGCATATCTCTGTCGGGCGGTCCCATCAGAGAAGTGGCAGAGCTCCGGATCCTGGGTCTGTTCATCAATAACAAACTTAGGCCGGACTCTACTATAGCGAAACTCAAGAGCATAGGTGAACAGGTAGGGCGCATGATCCACCGTGTTTCCAACAACCGGGGTGGTCTGCGGAGCAGGGACGCGCTACGGCTCGCCTATGCCTTCGTGACGAGCCGGATCCTCTACGCCGTGCCGTACCTACGCACCACCAGACAACAAGACGAGCGCATTGACGCCATCATCAGGAAGGCAACAAAGCGAGCACTGGACCTCCCGGTGGCTACCTCCAACGCCAAACTGAAGGCGTTGGGAGTGGTAAACTCCTATCAGGAGTTGCGGGAGGCCCACCTCGTGAACCAATATACGCGGCTATCGCAGACGGTTCCTGGGCACCGCCTGCTAAACCGCTTACACATCCAACACACATGCATACCAGAGGGGACGGAGAACATCCCGGTGCTGTGGCGCCACATGCTCTTGGTCGCTCTGCTCCCGCGTAACATGGACATGGCTTCACATGAAGGCAGACGACAAGCGAGGGTTCGCACGCTTGAGAGGCAATATGGCTATAAAGAGGGCGTCTATTACGTGTACCCGTGGCGCCCGTCCTGTTGTGTTCGTGTCTCCTTTGTCTTTGTTGTTTTCGCGCCGTCCGAACTACTTTCAAGATACGTGGACATCACAGGGCCGTCGCCCGCGGGATTCTTCATGGCTGCCGTAGTCCACCGGGGAATGAATATCGATGGGCTATCTTTTCGGGCCCCAAATTCAACGCGAGCGGAGGAAGTCGCAATAGCTCTCGCTGCCGCCGATCCAAAACCGAAAACTGTTATCACAGACTCTCGCCGGGCCTGTGAACATTATCTTGGATGCGAATACCACCTCTTGCCTCGCAAATTCTAAGACGCGCTCTCGCCGATCCAACTCGCACAAAAGTGATCTGGGCTCCTGGCCACCAGGGTCTACGAGGCAATGAGGCCGCTGATGCGGCCGCCCGAGCACTCACACACCGGGCTCCTCATCCTAGCTCTGATGGCTCAGAAGCTCATAAACCGCTTCTGCGGTTCCGCGAAATCCTAATTTATTATTGCGACAGCCACCGTATCTACCCTGCACCTATCAAGGGGCTGAGTAAGGCGGAGGAGCGAACTCTGCGGCGCCTGCAGACAGGAACCCTTCTCTGTCCTGCAATAGCAAAACACTTCGATCCGAACATAGATGGGCGCTGCCCGCACTGTGGAGAGATCTGCGATATCTTTCACATGGTGTGGGCATGTACTCAGAATCCTCTCCTTCCCCCCCTCCCCCACCCCCACCCGAGAGGCATGGGAGACTGCCCTCCTCAACTGCTCCACACTGGAGTCCCAAAGGGCTCTGGTCAAGAGGGCGCGAGACGGGGCCTCGTCGTGCGGTGTCCCGGACTAAGGATACCGACCATGCAGCAGGGTTTTTTTTTTACCCTGAAGCTCTCTTTGATTAAAGTTTTTCACCACCACCACCACCACCGCGGCGCTCCGCTCGTAACACGTTTCCCACAACCGGTAGATAACCGCCGCGGTGGCTCAGAGGTTAGCGTGCTCGGCTACTCAGCAGGAGTAACCGGGTTCGAACCGAGCCGCGGCGGCTTGCACTTCGATGAAGAGAAAACACAAAAGGAGCCCGTGTGCTGTGCGATGTAAATGCACGTTAAAGATACTCGGGTGGTCGAAATTAATCCGGAGCCCTCCACTACGACCCCTCCTTCTCTCTTTCTTCTTTCACTCCCGCCCTCCTCCCTTCCCTCATGGTGCGGTTGGGGCTTCCACCGAGATATGTGAAACAGATACGGCATCACTTCCTTTCCTCAAAACTACGTATTTAGAGGTATATATAGAAGGCACAGTGACCAAATCACAATTTTCTATTTCACCAGAAACAACTGCAGGTAGTCAGCCTCCTTAGGCATTTCTTGCCAGAACAAGAAATAAAAATGTGAAATGCCAACGATTCACACCACATTTTCACCATCGCGGCAGGGTTGGACAAAGTGGTTGTTGCTCGCGATGTGAATAGACCAGAGCTGCGTGACACCTATACCAAGCGCCTGCTAGACGATAAGGCGGCAACAAAGCATGCGCGAAACGAAAGAAAAAAGTACCGCGGGATTTAAGCAATATATATTTCACGTTTCTATTTAAGTCGTAAGAGGATTCTCTGCTGTGGGCTAGTTGGTTGATGCTTAAAAAACACCGCCCGTCCTGTGTTTTTCGTGTTCCTTCTGTCCTCGTTCCGTAGCGCTGTGGTGAATCTGTTTCTTTTTAAGGCCGCCAGATATTCAATCCCTATCAATGCGACTGCCATGACCGATCAACTAAACAAAATTCTCGAGTGAAAAGAGTTAACCACATATCTCGTGGCGTCAAAAAAAGTCATTCGCTCTGAAACAAACCCGTAATGGCAAAATAGCACTCCTGACCACTTATGCGCACTTTATAACGGCTTTTAGCGCTTTTAATCTTGGTAATTGCAAGAGTACATGTCCTTTTTCGAACATTCATTCGTGTGAGTGTCATAAAATGACCAACATATTCAAAAATCTAACGGAAATAGTCACCCTTCGAAGCACTACGTCCGCTCACGCTGCGAATACCGATCACCATATCGCTGCTTCAGAAAAAACCCGTATGATGCCGCCACCATCGCTGGAATGATCGGCCCGTGTTTCTTACAGAACCAGGTGTCTCTGCAGGATGTGGACGGTGCGGCTAAACGGTGTTCCAGAGCATGTCACCCGCACGGCAGTAGGCGTCAACGGCAAGATCTACTCGTTCGACAGTTGCCAGATGGCATGGAACTTGGTCCACGTGTTCATCTTCGATCCCGCATCGCACCGGTGGGATGTGGTGCAGAGGCTACTTTCCGACGCCGGGCCGATTACCATTTCCCTCCCCATAGCTGTAGCGTACGGCCACTGCGCGTATCTGTGGGGCGGCCCGCGCAGCTTTCCATTTCCAAGTGTTCTTTATCGCTTCGACCCAAACACGATGACATGCAGCCGTCTGGCGGTGTCCGGTGAGGTACCCTCATCCATGTACGGCAGCACAGCTTGGGTTCTGGGTCACCGCAAATATATCTTCAGTGACTGGGATCCTTCTGCATATATGCGGGTTGTCGTGGCCGTACTTCTAGCCACGTGGGCCCGACCAGCAGCAACCGTGGACAATCGATGAGGCCGACAACTTTGCGACGGCGGTGGTTAAGTGGGGTGCTTGGAATGCCGCCCTCCGAGCCTAAATGGATTGGTGTAGCGGAGTGCAGGTGACCGCGGCCGCAGCGGTGAAGTCAGGAGCCAATAGACAGTTTTAGCAGAGCGTATTTGCGCCTCCGCTCCGGTAAGCCGGCTAGCGGGAGCGCTACTGCGCATGCGCCGAACCGTCAGACGGGAGCGCGTGAGCGGACCGGCACTTCCGTTCCGCTCGCGCGCAGTCCCAGCGGAGCGCGGAACGGCGCGACGAGCGAGGCTCACGCAAGGCATTCTGGTCTCGCGCGCGCGGAGTCGGCAGCGTTCAACATGGCAGCCGCCTGTTCTGCAGCTGACAGCGAATGTGCCTCGGCCTCCGCGAAAAGCATTGGCGTATGCAACCGCAAACCTAGAAAAAGGTTTCGCATAGACGAGGACCTATGCCTTTTGCGCGAGGTAGCCGCAGCAAATCCTTTTAGCAACCCCCGCGTTTGGGACGAAGTGCGCCGAAACGTGGCCGATGCAGCGGGGCGCGATCTCACCCTCCGCGCAGTGCGCGACAGGCTGGACCTGTTGCTCGGGTATTTTCGCCAGCAGGACAAAGCGAACCTACGCAAGTAAGTGCTTATGTACCTATTTTGTTTTGCGCTGTGTCTGTGACATATACGTTGCATGCCTTATCACACAATCGAACCTGCGCTCTCCTCAGATCCGGAACAGAGGAACAATATAGCGAGCTGGATCAGCTTCTGCAAGAAGTATCTGATATGGCTCACGAATTCGGGTATACGCCGAGGACAGTGCCGAGGAAAGGGAACGCGACGGCACCGTGCAAAAGGACGCTGGCGGCGCCGTTTTCGGCTGCTGCTCAAGTGCGTGCCGCGCAGAACATGAGGGACGTTGCTGTGCTGCCGATGGACACGGGCGGAGACCAGGCCGACGATGGAGACATGAGCGGCAAGTTTTCTAATCATGCTTTCTAATAATCCAGTACAGATCCCTTCAAGTCGCGAAGGCAGAGTGTATGTTGAACTCAGCAATTGCCCTGTGTCGAACAGCACGGGGTTGACGTTTCTAAAACTAGGTATAAAAATACTTCTGCCACGGGTACTGAGAGCAAAAAACATTCACAAACAAGCCGCCCAGTGTTTACCGCGGGGTGTGTAAATGCATAGACTTCCATGGCTCTCTGTTGTTATACAATAGCGCCGCACGATAAGTCTGTGGGTTTGTAAACACTGCTAATCTTGCTCTATTTTCTGGCATTTGCAGTAATATGTCATTCTTCCACACCATACATTGATGTCCAAGTAGTGCAGTTAACACGGCCTGTCAGCCCCACAGAGCACAGCAAGATGCAGTAGAAAAGAAAACTGATGTTAAAGAAAACTGATGTTTTGTATTGTGTCAGTCCACTGTTGTTTTTCTTTTTCCACACTGATGTGGTCATGCCAGCAACAAAATGCACACTAGGAGGATTGGCATCATTTACTTGTATTCAGAAGTGGTGTGGGAAAAAGTTAATCATAGCAGTGGCATTTCTCTACTGCTGCTTCCTTTGCAGACTGTGGCGGGTCAGCAGCCTCCCGGATACTGATGTCGCTATGCCACCCTGAGGAGGAGGAGGCCCCGCTGTCCCCACAGAGCCCACGCTCCTCTGTCCGCACAGAACAAGTCATCCATGACTCGGCGAGTGATGATGCTGCTGCAATGGCGCACCAGCCAGAAGCACAGCCTCGGCAAAGGCGAAAGAGGCAGCGAGCTCAAAACATGCCCAAAGGTGAAACTAACACAGTACTGCACGCAACCTAAAGCATTTATTGGGTGGTGCTTTTGCATGGAACACTGAGTAGAGCTTGAGCACATTATTGCATTCAGTTACTTTGTTGTGCATCACAGCAGACGGGCTTGCAGGCAGATTGCGGACGTTGTTCCTGCGTGCATGCTGAAAATTTTTTAGGCTTGGGCAAGTTGGTGTTAAATTTGTTTTAAGTAGGCAGAGTCTGAGTAACAGGGCACAGAGGGCTATGTTGACAGAAACATGGCGATAGTTAGCTCAAGTCAGGAATATTTGTCATTCATTCAAGGATGTCAGACTGAGTTCTGGTCGTGACCAGTGCATTTTGGAGGTAAAAATAAATGTGGCGGTGGATGTTAAAGTACCCTGAGTGGCCTAAATAACCTAGAGCCCTCCACTCGAGTCTCTAATAGGATGCATGCAGCTTCTCGTCAACCACCAAATATAACGTCCACTTGTACTGACGAGGGTTGACACTCAAAAGGGCTCACTCTCTAATGTTCCTCACATGTGCAATTAAAGTGGTATGCGTGCACTCATGAGGTAGCTGCCCACCGGTGAACATGGCACCGTTCCCTGCTGAAATGTGAATTACACAAACACAATAAAACAAAGAGGAAAATTATGACAACGGCAAAGCAACATGAACTCGTATGTAGTTATTGAATGCGTAGGTATTTTGAGGTGTAGATAAAAGCATGCAGTTAGTAAAGGTCACTGCTTTGTTCATCATACCTTTTTTCTGGTTGGTGCATTTTTAACTGCGTATCCATAATTTACTCATGCTTCTGTAAAATTTACTTTGAAGCACTGCAGTGTTTGCACTATCGTTTAATGGAGTGCTTGGGTCTCTATGCTGCCATGACGGGGTGGTTTGTGTGTTTTGAGAGTGGCAAGTGCACTCTTATGGGGAATTGTAACTTCGGACTGTAGGGCACTTTCTAAAGGTATATTGAAGTGAGGGAGAAGGAGCTGATGGATCATGTGTGCACCAATTTTCTTTTTAAATTGGAAGCTTTTGCAGAAAGTGCTCAACTGACATCATAGCAGTGTTATCCATTATGTAAAACTCTCTACACCTTTTACATGACCAGCAGGTTTGTAATTGGAATACAGGGTCTTTTTTCAGGTACGACATCCACACCTTGACAGGCGAATGCCAAACTTGAAATTGGTTTATTTTTATCTCGCAGCATACACTGTACAAGAGGAGATTAAAAAAAAAGCTGTCATTTGCACCTTGGACCCTTTGCACCCACTGGGAACATGGCATACACAAGGTTACAATAACATGAAACAAGTTCTGTACACTGTTGAACATGTAATGGTACACAGATGCACTCCAGTTAACAGCACCAACTTCACGATACAAATACAGCTTCACAACTTGCAACATGAGGCTTCGTATCTCTGACCTTACTGTAGCAAACAATTTCACACAACTGGACCTGACAACCTGGTCCACAAGCCATTTGCACAACATTGCAATAGTTATCACATGCCATCACTCAGCTCCACATATATTTTCACTTTGTTTCATGTGTGCTTGCTTCCAAACGGGAATAAAACCTTTGGGAATGCAGGGGACAGCCTATGTCAGCTGTGTCCAGATCAAAGGGGGTAGCTTTTGAGCTGTGCAAGGCTCCTGCTATTGCCAGGCAGGGTTAGCACGCTTCTCACCCTTGCTCCTAACGCTCTAGTTCTTCTGAAATGTTTCTTCACTGCTCAAAAGGCACCACTGAAAATGTATACTGCTCTAGGGTGAACTCTGTCGGCCGGATTGACAAATGCTGCATGCTTACTTCTTTACACAGAATCAAGCCATTTTTACCCTGTTCGTATGCAGCAGTTTGAAGCGTAACAAATGTAGTGTGCTCTGAATGCAACATCTGCTCTATGAGTATATTTAAAACATAACTGACTGGTGCAATAGTTTAGTACCATTTTCACTCCAAGGGACACTAAAAATGTTTCTTTGTTTTTCTCATAGGGATACAAGGACTGCAGAGCATGGGCCTAGAGCTCCTGGCCCGAAGGGAAGAATACGAATTTCTTCTAAAAAAGGAAAACCTTGCCCTAGCAAATCGCCAGCTGCGACTAGACGAAAAAAAACTAGCACTCGAAGAAAGAAAAGTACGCATCGAGGAGGAGAAGCATCTACTACAAATTAATTCTTACAAAGATCAGCATGATCAGCTGTTGGAGCGGATGCAGCGCATTGAGAGTTTATTGCAAGAGCGGAGTAGAACAGGCAGGGACAACGAAGGATGAAATATTGTAGTTGGTGCATAATGTATTGTGCTGCCAGAAATAATGGCTGTGTTGTCATGCGTACCTAAAATCTGGGGCTTTGGTATCCAGAAGGGTAAAGAATGCATTTTACCTTCATCATCATCATCAGCCTGACTACACCTACTGCAGGGCAAAGGCCTCTCCCATGTCTCTCCAATTAACCCTGTCCTTTGCTAGTTGCCGCCACTGTATCCCCGCAAACTTCTTAATCTCACCCGCCCACCTAACTTTCTGCCGTCCCCTGCTACGTTTGCTTTCTCTTGGAATCCACTCCGTTACCCTTAAGGACCAGCGGTTATCTTGCCTTCGCATTACATGCCCTGCCCAAGCCCACTTCTTCCTCTTGATTTCAACTAGGATGTCATTAACCCGCGTTTGTTCCCTCACCCACTCCGCCCTCTTCCGATCTCTTAACGTTACACCTATCATTTTCCTTTGCATAGCTCGCTGCGTTGTTCTTAACTTAAGCTGAACCCTCTTTGTTAGCCTCCACGTTTCTGCCCCATAGGTGAGTACCGGTAGGATACAGGTGTTGTATACTTTTCTCTTCAGGGATATTGGTAAGCTACCATTCATGATCTGAGAGGACCTGCCATATGCGCTCCACCCCATTCTTATTCTAGTTATTTCCCTCTCATGATCCGGATCTGCGGTCACTACCTGCCCTAAGTGGACATATTCTCTTACTACTTCCAGCACCTCGCTACCAATTGCGAACTGCTGTTCCCTTGCTAGGCTGTTGAACATTACTTAGGTTTTCTGCATGTTAATTCTTAGCCCCACCGTTCTGCTCTGCCTGTCTAACTGATTGATCATGCTTTGCAGTTCTTGTCCTGAGTGGCTTAGCAAGGCAATGTCAGCAGCGAATCGCAAATTACTCAGGTATTCTCCATTAACTCCTATCCCCAACTGTTCCCATTCCAGCCCCCGGAATACCTCCTGTAAGCAGGCAGTGAACAGCATTGGCGAGATCGTGTCTCCCTGCCTGACACCTTTCCGTATTGGAATTTTATTGCCGACTTTATGGAGAACTATAGTAGCTGTGCAATCGTTATACATATCTTCCAATATTTTCACATAACACTCTTCCACACCCTGATTCCGCAATGCCTGCATGACAGCTGAGGTTTCCACTGAGTCAAATGCTTTCTCGTAATCGATGAAGGCTATGTATAGGGGTTGGTTATATTCTTCGCATTTCTCTATCACCTGATTGATAGTGTGAATGTGGTCTATTATCGAGTATCCTTTACGAAAGCCTGCTTGATCATTTGGTTGACTGAAGTACAAGGTTGTCCTGACTCTGTTAGCGATTGCCTTAGTAAATGCTTTGTAGGCAACGGACAATAAGCTGATCGGTCTGTAATTCTTCAAGTCCGTGACGTCTCCTTTCTTATAATTAAGATAATGTTAGCGTTCTTCCAAGCTTCTGGTACTCTCGAGGTCATAGGGCATTGCGTATACAGGGTGGCTAGTTTTTGTAGCACAATCTTGCCTCCGTCCTTCAACAAATCTGCTGTTACCTGATGCTCACCAGCTGCTTTCCCTCTTTGCATTGCTCGTAAGGCTTTCTTTACTTCCTCCTTCGTTACTGGCGGGATGTCCCATTGCTGTGCTCGACTGCCTTCCTCAGTAACTTGGTGATTAGATTCGCTACTGTATAGATTTGTGTAGAACTCTTCGGCTAATTCTACCCATGCCCAGTTTTCTCGTCACTGATTTCAGGCTACCTCCGTTCCTTAGAGCATGCTCGATTTTCTCCATGTTAAACTTTCTTATGTGGGCTACCTTGTGCTTATTTATTAACTTCGATAGCTCTGCTCGTTCTATCCTGTCTGTGGAGTTAGACGCCCTCATGCTTTGGCGTTTCTTAATCAGATCTTTAGTCTCCTGAGTCGTTCGGTTGCGCAAATACGTTTTTATTATGCGCAGAGCACTAAAGAGCGTTCCCCGGAAGCAACAGACGCTGGTATGCAAAACAGAAGCTGAACATACTTCACGACCTGAACCATCAACTCGCACATGTTTTGCGATTGCTTTTGTAGAATCTCTAAAATGCCCGGAGTTGTGGTAGAATAAGCGCCATTTAGAAGTGTTCGTCTGCAAAAGCTGATCGTAACCTCTAAAAATAGCCTTGCTGCTTTCGGTCACTGAACCTGGTGTCTGCAAGAGCTTCTTGAGGGTTTCTTGAACTCTGGCGTAATTCTCAACGAATCGTTCCATCGACTTGAATATAACGGTCCATCGCGTCGGGCCAGCTCCCTGCTTCTGCTGCTGCTGAAAATTCCAGTCACTCCTGAGGAAGGGACGGAGTTGGGGCCAGAATCTTGGATTGAAAATAAACGGTTTTCTACATGCATTGTTCTGAATGTTTGAGGTCTTCGTGCTATGACCTTATGTGCTCTCCATGCAGCCATTAATGACGCTGTTGAGTGAGATATGCTTCTAAGCTTGGTGGCTCGAGGCCAAAGTACTGGGATACTTGAGAGCCATAGACACATGTGTGGCAATTTGCAAGAAGTGCACTGACCCTGTACATGCGAGGCAAGTTCTGCCGCTGGAGCTTCTGATTTTTCCTGAAATCAAGAAATGCAAACAACCCTGCGATCTTCCCAAAGCCCCACTCAACAGCTTGCCTTACTTTGCTCATTTCCCTATTAAATGATTCCTGCCGTGCTGTTATCCTGCTTCCACCATAGGGCTTTAACAACAGTGGCCTCAATGGGTAAGCCGGGTCCCCATACAAGCAGTAGCTGTGCCCTTGGACAAGCTTTTCCAGTTTTTCGTATGTCTTGCTTTTCCGCAGGATACCTGAAAGACATGTAAATAAGTAAACGGGTTAACTCGCTGTTTCCTTCCTCTACAAAAGTTAGTTGTGCTCAAGCCACGCCAGAAAAAGCTGAACAAGGAACTCACCAGCGTCGTGCCGGCTACCGAAGAATGGCCCGCTGAGCTGGCATATGATGCCGTTCGGACACATGATCGACTGGTATTTCACAGCGTGTATACGTTTGTGCCCAGAGAAGAAAAGCTTTTGGCTAGTTGATGGCCTGCTGATAGCTCGGGCGGTTCCGTCTATGAACCCCCAACAGTTGTGGAGGGGAGCCCCTTTGAAATGCACAGCCTGCAAAGTAAATGTCTGTAATGGTGGTTTAAGAAATTCGAATGAATTCCTTACCTGGGAGAACGCTTCAATTGTAGGCAAATCAAGCCAGCTGTGATTGTTCACGTCTTTTAGGAGGTGAACGAAGTTGTCCTCTATGTGCGAGAGCACAGTGCTGGTCACCGACGAAATCACTGAATAGTGCCGGCCGAAAAGTTGCTCTAATTCGCAGAGCCTGTTCGGGTACGACAGGCGACGCAAAGTGATGCACAGGGCTTCATCTCCGGGGACGATCACTCTTTGCGGCGTCGCGATGACGTCAGGGACAAGCAGAGCACTTTTCAATCGTCTAATGTCAGCTTTTTCGAAGCGAAAGTACGATCGGAAAAGTCCATTTTCCATAGCGTCGATATTCAGATATCCGGACGCCGAAAGCGGATCTCGCCGAGTAACAGAAAACACTTCCATTACCAAAAGGTCTTCAATATCGTGCCAGGTGAGCTGACTCAACAAGAGTGGGTCTTGCAGCACACTCCCCATTTGTGTCATGACGCCGGCTCGTAAGCAATGCACTAGCTAGCAGCACAAGACAAACGCTGCACGTATCGCGCACAAGACAGAGGAACGAACACGAGGCTCGCCTCATCACGACTACTTTCTGACCTGGCGTTGGCTCGCAACTGTGCTCGATAACAGAAATAAAAAACGACTGCTCAAAAACAACATATGCATTTCACCTTACATCTTATCTACATCTTATAAAATGTTTACGTGCAAAAATGTCTTTATACTGCGACGGAAAATGAAGCTATTCATTTTTTCCTGTTGCCTAGTTTCACATTTCAACACCAGAGGCTCTTTGTGCAGTTCGCCTCGTTCCCGCTCAGCTAAAAAGAAATTTTATGGCCAACGCTCCGGTTAGGGTGAGCGGGAACCGTGAGCGGAGCGGAGGCGCAATTACGCTCTGCTAAAACTGTCTAATGTCAGCAGCAACCCCAGCGGAAGCGGAGTGCAGGTGACTGGCAGCAGCGACGAAGGCAGGAGACGCGCAGCGGCTATTGTCAGAGCAAACACAGCGAAGCGGAGGCGACGTGGCGGCGCCAGTCACGCTGGCTGTTAATTGAAGACTGCTGTGTTCCCGACTCGAGTTCTGGACAACAGGCGGGGAGGCAGGTTCATTCACCTGCTGGAAGACTGCGGGAGATTCCTTTCCAGCCGGGCTGGATGAGTCAGCATCTCCCCCTTCCCATCGACCCAGCTGCGAGAGAGTTGAAAAGCCCGCACCTGCCCGGCCGTGGGTGGTAACACCAGCCTCTACTTCGGTCCATCCGATTGGACAGTGCTCTTCGAACATTATTCCCCAGCCAGGGATCTGGGGAATCCGAACCATATTTAACTCGGCTGTGAGTGTGGCCGAGAGAAGCCTGCTAGCTCCAGTCGACTCCGGTCGACGAAGACGTTCCCTTCCGCTGAGAGTCATTCTTAGTCACCCTTTGTAAATAATGTAAATAAGTGTACAAAGTTCTTCGTTACCTTCCTCTAAACCCAGTCTCCCACCCTCCTCGTCCCAAAACCGGTCCCCGGCCATGCTACCCGGGTCGCAACAACTGGATGGCAGCGGTGGAATCGTCTGCGTGGTGTCCTGGCTCCGGTTTTGGTGAGTGTACTGCCTTCTCTCCTTGAGTATTGCCAGGCTTAGCATTTGTGCTGCTCTTCCTGGTAGTGAGAGTTGGTTGCAGTAGCCTGTTCGGATTTGAACCTTGCTTTGCACCAACATCCTTGAGAGACTTGCGATCACATTGTTACCGAGCATTTAAGGGCAGTCATGGACTGGCGAAAGCTGCGTAAGATGGACCTGATCTCCTGATCTGGGGAATTAGGGATTCATTGTGGGGAAAATATGAAGAAATTGCAGGTTGTCAGTGCGATAGAGGACCTCGGTTTTGAGGATGAGGAGATAGTGGAGCACTGGGAGGAATTGGAGGAACAAAAAAGAAAAGAGCGGCGAGCGGAACAAAAAAGAAGAGAGGAGCAGGAACGGCGTAGGCTCCGAGAGGAGCAAGAGAAAAGAGAACTGCTTCAGCAGCAGGAACGGCGAAGGCTCTGAGAGGAGCAAGAGATAGAATGGCAGGAGCAATGTCGTAAGAGACGCGCTGAGCTCGAGGAACTACGTGAACGACAGCAGCAGAAGCTGGTACGTATGACTCGGCTTCTCAGATGGCGAAGGGCCCGGGATCGGTTGAGGGCTTTTCGAAGAGGCGAGAGCTTCAGAACTTTCCTCGCGAGTTTTGAACAGATATGTACGGAAGAGGAGCTAGATCAGGGCGAATGGTCAATGATGTTGCTGGCTATTCTCCCTTGTGATGTCGCCGCTGTATTAGCGCGGCTGTCCGATGAGGATGCCCGCAACTACGACAAAGCGAAAAGTGCCCTCTTCCGATACTTCAAAATTCGTGTAGAGACCGAGTCAAAAGGCCGAAGTGATGGCAGCGGGCAGCGCTCCCATCAGTGCGTCAGCGACCAGCCAACGAGCCCCGCTTGGTCAGCTACGCACAAAATAGTTGCGCAAGACAGCAACGACAAGGCAGGTATAAGCGTAGAGAGAACTGCCAGTTCAGCAGAAACGGCGACAGGATCTGTCAATTTAAAGGCAGAGGAAAAGGATTGTAGCAATACCAGCCATAACAAAGGCACAAGCGATGATTTGTTTGAAAACGCTGGAAACAAAGAAATGTTTCACAGGGCAACATCGAACCCTCAGAGTCATGCCGATTTGAAAGGGAAGGACGAGGCAAAGGCAGCTCAGGGTCAGATAGACTGCGAAAAATCTCGTCTGAATACAGCTGATGAGACACCAGAGAAAGGTCCTTTGAAGGTAGAGGACGACAGAACGCCAGACAGTAAAGCACCGATCTCAGACAAAATCACTGAGGCGTGCGAATTTTCAGAGAGGCCGTTACCTAGCACTGACTGTAGGGCTCAGGTAGTTTTGTTATGTGAGGAAAATTCCATACGCGACGAGCCTCCGGGAATTACTGTGTTGGCTTTTGACGCAGCGGCGAGGGCCGGCACCTTAACACGTGACGGCACCGCAATACCAGAAAGCAGTCATGCGGTGAAAGCGACGGCTGAAAGATCGATTGTAAGCCAGGAATGCGCATCAGCGCTGCATCAAAACAAAGGTCATTTCAAGGATGAGGGAACGACGGCCGCTCGCGACCGAACACCCGAAAACGAGTTGTGGTTGAATGAAATCGCAGGAGCGGTGGATTTTTCGGAGAGACCGTCGCCTAGCACTGCAAGGAAAGCGCAATTGGCTTCGCTGAACGGCGAGAAAAATCGTGAAGACGACGGGCCTTTGGAAATTGATGCTGTGGCGAGTGCCAGCAGCTTAACACGCGACGGCGCCGCGATAACCGCAAACGCACGAAAAAGATGCGCTAGGGTAGCCTCGAGAAAGCGTCGGCGCGCAAGGAAAACAAAGGTGAACGGTTGCCCTGAAATGAAAAAGGTACGGGTCATAAAGCCCGCGAGTTTGAGGACCGGCCAACCTTGTAACTTTGCAAAATTACAACCGCGGCGCTCAAGAGTTCATAGGCGTCGCATTAAAGCCAAGGTAACTGGGCGTGCGCAGTCTGGGTGTAAACCACCTACTCCGTTGTGGGACCGCAGCAGGGGTTGTCAGGAGACATGTGAACACTGCTGCTGCCTGAAGAAAGAAGCGCGCGGCTGCCGGACAAAAGGGCGTCGAAGAGCGCGCGCGGGTCAGACAGAGACGAGACATGCAGGGAACCGGGAGAGGGGGAAGCGCCTCTCTCGTGTAAAGCTTTTTCAGCGCTGCCCGGGCTTTGCATGCCAGTCGCAAAGAGACGGAACTAATCAGCCCCGCAGCTTTTTGGAAACCTTGGCTGGTAGAACGGCAGCCCGACCACGCCGGGCGCGACTGAAGTAGGTGTATTCTTGGAATACTTCTTTCTTGTATTTGATGTTTGTTTGTGCGCTGTAGATTATAGTCAGCGCTGGGCAATTACAGATACAAGTTTTACCTTCGAAGCCAAAGTCAACTTTAATAAAATTCTCTCTCCCCAGTACATGTAAAATTCTAATTCCGTCTAATGAAAGCCCACAGAGGCATCTTCCGCTCATTTGTTTTTTCCTTCCATGAGTACTCTTATATTTGTTTGTTTCTTTGTACCCTAGACGCGCTGCGATGTGTTCCTTCCTTCTACTCTTCTTTCATTAAAAAAATACTTTCTCTTTCTGGCGTCTGCTCGCTGTGCCAATCTCGACTTCGTCGCCTTCTCCGACGCCGAATATCAGGTCACTATACAACTATTCTGCGAAATGTGTTCTTCCTTTTATAATTTGCGTTATCTTAGTAAGAAATAGTGCGAACAACGAAGAATTCCTACCAGATAAATCTGTTCTGGCAATGTCCATGTCTCGCGACAGAAAGAACGCGGCTTTCATATTAGACGGAGAAAGTGAATGACAATTAGGACGGCGCCAGCGCATGCCGCGCGCAAGCCGCGCGATCCACGCCCAGAGAACAAGCCCTCAGTGGTCCTGGAAAGACGCACATGTCCCGTCTGCTATCAGTAGGGACCCCGGTGCGAATGGCATCACCGACGGCAAATGACATCCCCCAGGCCGCTATCCACGGGGTGCCGGAGGAGTCCGCGGACGAAACAGAGCTGCGACGAGAGCCGCTCCGAAGTGGAGATGAGCACCGCCGTTCTCCGCGGCCTTCCACCCCGGACGACGTATTCCCCTCTGTCCAGCGGGACGCGGTGAGCATGCCGCGGGCGTGCCTCATCTTCGCCGTCCTGGCGGTGATCGCCGCCACGTGCTACATCGTCGTGTCGCGGCTGGTCTTCATCACACAGTGGCTGTCCGCGAACGGCCTCCCCTCCTACAAGAATCACCGAAGTCCGGCCGCCCCCGGAGCCAAGTGGTGAGCCCCGCGAACTGTCGACACGGTACCGCGAAAGGTGCCCGGGTACCTCGCCGCGGTCCCAGTCGCCGGCATCACCGCATTTTTAAGTTTCCTTCCTACGACCGGGACCACTACGGTGATGGTATTTCAGCCCAGAAGATGCGGTCAATAAATGTTACTATTGTACGCAAAAAAGTTCGTACCGGCACGTGATTTACACATAGTTACGTACTTTGATTTTTTTAAATGCTGCAATGCCTTCTAAGGATTCCAAGTTAGCACACCGTTTTGCAGACCCAGTTTTGCGTCCGCACTGTAGCTCGCCTGGATGAGACAGTGCACATTTCGTATATGTATACAGCCGCAAGTGTGGGAGGGTCACCCATACTAACGTGATAGCGTTAAGGATACTGTTAAGCGGAAGACCTGGCGTCATTTCCCGTCGGCGGCGTGAACGAAAAATTCCCGGAGAAGCAACCTAGGAGGGCCATCTGGGCCAAGGGAACTTGTGACGTCATTACAATCAGCCCATCGGATTGTGAGCGAACAGCCTGCCATGGCAGTGTGTGCGAGAGGTTGCCCGCGTTTCAATGGTGTGGGATGCTGTCAGGTTCCTCTGGACCCAGAAACCCAGAGTACTGGTCTTGTTGCTCTCTTGGATCTCCTGGCCCTCTACATAGAAGTCTATGGGGCTGGCTAACTTGTAGATTCCTCCTTCGTGCAACCGAATTAGGTCGGCAAAACTAATCGTCCGGTCAATCCCCACCCTTTACCTTCGTGCCCCTGCCACCCAATTACGGCGCACGCCTCGAGATCCTGCGGCTACCCGCAGGATTCATCCTCACCCTCACAAAAAGCTCAGCACTGAAGACTGAAGACGCACCAGCTCTCAGACTTATACACATTTCCAAACCTACCCAGATACAGCAAAATGTACCCCCTAACATATTGTGGCGTCTGCCCCTGGCACGCCGATACAGGTCCCACACTCTTCCACTTCTCGTGGGGGTACGGACGCAAACCACAACACTTCAAAGACGCCTAGCACGTCATTTGAGCTCTGGGAGGTACACCTATCCGGCGACGCCCTGGCGGGAAAAGAAGCGCTCGTCCAGCGAATTCATCAAGCAGCCATGGCCACTCGAGTCCTGGAATGAGAAAGCCACCCACACGAACTCAAGATCATTTATCTCATTTGTTTCAAGAAATGTTTCTCCATTCTTCCTTACTGTCTCACAAGCCCCACCGGTGGCAGCACCTGCCATCGCTGGGCAGCGGCGGATTGCTTAACTGCTGCACCGATGCCCCAGGAGTGGTATGGGAACTCCCAGGAATCTATGAATGTACAGAATGACAAATTCAGTATATATGGCCATTAACACTACCGCCTCCTATGCTTAGGAAGGAGCATGTGTGCCCTGCAATTTTTAATCTCGTGATCTGAGAAGAAGAGAATGTAGCAGGAAAAAGTAGTAGACGTACAAAGGTTATAGCGTACCCTGCCTCGATGGCTGAGTGGTTACGACGCTCGGCTGCTGGCCCGAAAGACGCGGGTTCGATCCCGGCCGCGGCGGCTGAATTTCGATGGAGGCGAAATTCTAGAGGCCCGTGTACTGTGCAATGTCAGTGCACGTTAAAGAACACCAGGTGGTCAAAATTTCCGGAGGCCTTCACTACGGCGTCCCTCATAGCCTGAGTTGCTTTGGGACGTTAAACCCCAATAAACCTAAACCAAAGGATATAGCGTATACATAAAATGCATAGGCTTCCACGCTTGCGCCCGTGACGAGCAGTCCTGACCAAAGACGCATTATTTCATCCCTCACCATGGGAAATTAAGGCGTCATTTAAGGGGCGGCCATAAACAAATATTCCTTCAGCAATGTCTGGGGGTGGATGCCGCTGCGCTAAAAAAAAACCTGGGCTCTTGTAAGAAGGAACCGGAACAAAGAACCTTCAGTGAGAGAATCCAGATATTCGGCCGTAGGAGGTAGACAATGTGTTGTCATTTGTGTTCACAAATGTGTTGTCGAATCAGAACGCGAGCTGCACTTTCTTTCTTTAAATCGATTCAGAGTAATGCTCTTTGTGGACCATAGTTCATTGTAAAACTGCCAGATTGCAAATGTCTGAAGGCTGCCTTTCAGGGCTCTGTATTTTTCTCTGAAAGGATCGAAGAATAAGTGCAGGGTTGAAAATGTTCACCACTTAACACTGCATGCAAGATCTGCAACTCAACGCTTATAAGCATGTGATTGCCCACTTATTGTCTAGATATTGTCTTACCTTCCGCTAACGTTCTGATTTACAAAGGAAGACTATGCACGTTATACAAAGGCAGGTTCAAGCACTAGGCGGCGTTCATTATGCTACGAAAAAAAAGTACTACGTCCAAGCTCATGACCTGAGGGTGTAGCCATTTGAAACAAGCTGAATTATACAGTATTATGAAAAATTTCACGCTCCCATGTATATGCGCAGTCATAAAAGCATCGGCTTGTTGACCTATTGGGTCAGTACGTGTCGTCGAAATTATGCAAGCAAGGTTGCAGACGCGCACACAGTGGCCTGGCTTCTCTGCACAATTTCTTCACCTTGAAGGTGTTCAAAAATTATAATCTAAGCAAGATTCTTTTTAAAACTGTGACAATAGAGCAGCGGCAAAACAACGGCACAATATATTGCTGCTGTGAAAATCATCAGCTCTCTCACTTTCCTGCAGCAACTTTCGACTGTGAACTAAGCTGGCGCGTAGGGTTTGTGATACTTATGCCAATTTTTTTATTCCCCAAAACACCTCATGATCATTCTTTTCTCGCAGAAACGAAAATGAACATGCAGGAAAATGCTCATAAAATTTCGGCTTATGCCATGAAATGCAAACAGCTTCGTCACATTTACCACCAATCAACCACAGGAGCATATTCCTTTATTTACCTGCACATTGCTTCAAAATACACGTGGCATCTGTACGTACTCGACATTCATATGCTGGCCTTCGGAGCCGTCGTCAACAGCATAATGTGTGCAGTGCTTCCCACTGCACACTTATGCTGTTGAAGACGGCTGTTGAAATGGCCTCCTGGATTATTCTGGATTTGCAGCCTGTGTTCACATGCCCCTTCATTTAAACATATACCAGTCTGTCCAATGTAGAACCTGTTTGAAGTGAGGGCAACTTTCTGCGCACCTCCTGAAACACACTCGCGAACTTCTTATCGTGCTCCTTCGTACACTGCGGCCTACTATTTACATTAATCACCAAACGAGCACATACTGCGATGTTTACACAGCGGAGAGAAAGCAATCCTGACCCCTCGACGTTACATGAAACGCGATGAATGTAGGGCATGATCTAAACCGCTTCTTTGTTCTCAGTCTCTTTCCGCTCGGTAGTGGAACAGAAGCGCTGCAGTTGCCGATTGTATTTTTTTTCTGTTTTACGAGCAAAATAATTTTTCCAGGGCGTTTCTGGCAGTGTTATAATCCTTAATTCTGTTTTTTCCTTTCACCCATAGACACTTTTTTTTGTTACCTTCCTGTCATGCTTGCTTTTATTTTCACCTATCATCTAATGTTTCAATCCTCCATCACCGCCTCTTTACTCCGGTTGGTCGTTGTTTCCATTCGGCCATCCACTGAGGCTATCACGTTTTATCCTCTCATCTTCCCTTTGCTGTTGATGGTGATGAATTTTCACGGCGCAAGGTAATGTGTGGCTAAAGCGCGTCATGGCACAAAACGACTTTGTCTATTCAAGATGGTGTCATGTACAGACACATTTCCCCAACCATCCACCCAAACCATCGTGGGATGGCTCGTCGAGAATGTATGTGGCGTGCGCGGTGCGCTGGAGCGCCATCACACCAGTGTAAATAGGCTGTCGAGAAGCTTTAAATACTAGCCAGCATGCTGTCGATTGCCTTTAATACGATCTGCTCCTGATACAATCAGTTACACAAGCTTTGACGAATTCTATCGGCTCAGATTCAAGACAGATACCGATCGTGTGCTTGCAGGTTGTATTTAGAATGCATATCGGGAAAAGAGGACCGTATGACTATCAGGCTGTAAAATAAGTGAACATTTAATGCAGCGTCAAAGTGAGGGTAGACATACGGAAATAAGTTATAACTGCGTCCTGAAGTCATCGCAAAAGACGTAACTTGTTTCCGGATAAGAGCAGAAATCGCCGCCCACCGGTGGCATATCTCTATCTATCATCTGCTTTGAAAGCCATGACCAGCAGGGGCTGCGCGGAAAACTAGAATTGATCACGAGCGCCATGCCCTAGTGGAGTTAATGTGACTTGCTTGAAGAAACCACCGGGCTGGAGGTGAATCGATTTCAGTGAATAATTCTTCGTTCACAAAATTTGTTCCCTTTATTATTTACGAAAACGAGGAGGCCCCGAGCGACGTGAGTGTAAACAAAACACTGGCGGCTTTCTTGCTTGCGCGAAAGTAGAGCACTGAAGGAAGGCATTTTTTGCGTGTAAAAGAAGTGCTTATTTCTGTGTCAAGCAGCTGCGCCGAAGTTGCATCATCACCGTAACAACAAGCTGGCTTCGCCGCAGGTACTCAATTTGCTTGAGATGCAGCATCTACTACCGACTATGATGGGTGAGAAGTGATAGCGTAGACCCTTTCTCTAATGAAAGGTGGTAAGGGGCGTAGATCCAGCCGCGCATCAATCACTGCAAGTAAGCACAGGTTCTGCAGTGTCGGTGCCAAGTGCAACACGTGTAGATCCGTCAGCGCACTTCGCTCCTCGGCAACCTGCCTCTCATACTGGTTGAGTGCCGGTCCAAAGCCGCCGAAGATAAACACTCTTTCACCTATCACTGAGCACCCATGCCAGTACCTGGGAGATGGTGCTGAGCCACATGGCTTCACTTCGGTCCAACACGACGTCACGGGGTCGTACTTGTGCATATCTGCTAAGAAGGTCTTCAGCACATCGCGGTACCCTCCGAAAATGTACAGCTCTTCGTTGAACACGAAGGCTGAATGTCCTCGCCGATACACAGGGGGGACGCCTTGAACCTCTGGGCGCACCCAAGAAGAGGTGGTCGTTTCAAAATAGTATAGGATGAGGGAACGGTCTGTTGGGCTGCCACCTAGCAAATACGTGCGGGTCCCGATGGCAGACGCAGTGTGGCTGGCACGTATACCCCGAGTCTCTCCGGTGGTGGGCACACGATGCCACACTCGGGTATCTAAGTCAAGGACCCGCATATATGGCGAAGAATCCCAGTCACTGAAGATATACTTGTGGTGACCCACAACACAAGCTCCGCTGCCGAAAAGCGATGAGGGCACCTCACCAGACACCTCCAGACGGCTGAATGTCATCGTGTTTGAGTCGAAGCGAAGTACGCTTGGCCACCTGTTCGGGCCGCCCCACAGATACGCGCAGTGGCCGTACGCTACAACTGTGCAGAGGGAAATGGTAATCGGCCAGGCGTCGGGAAGTTGCGTCTGCACCATATCCCACCGGCGCGACGCGGGGTCGAAGATGAAGACGTGGACCAAGTTCCATGCCGTGTGGCAACTGTCGAACGAGTAGACCTTGCCGTTGATGTGTACAGCCTTGTGGTTGACATGCTCTGGAACACCGTTTAGCCGCACCGTCCACATCCTGCAGATACACCTGCTTCTGTGAGAAACAAGGCCCGGTTATTCCAGCGATGGTGGCGGCGTCATACGTCTTTTTTCTGAGGCAGCGATATGGTGATCGGTATTCGCGACGTGAGCGGACATAGTGCGTCGACGGGTGACTATTTCCGTTAGATTTCGGAATACTTTTGTCATTTTATGACACTCACACGAATGAATGTTCGAAAAAAAAAGCATGTACTTTTGCTGTCTCCAAGATTAGAAGCACAAAATGCCGTTATATAGTGCGCGTAAGTGGTCAAGAGGCTGTTCTGCCATTACGGTTATGCTTCAGAGCGAATTACCTTCTTGAGGCCAAATCTTGATTTCCAATCGAGATTCTCGTTTAGTTGATTGGTCATGCCAGTCGCATTGATGGGAATGAATATCTGGCGGCCCTAAAAAGAAACGTGAAATATATATTGCTTAAATCCTGCGGAGCTTTTTTCTTTCGTTTCGCACGTGTTTGGTTGCCGCCTTATCGTCTAGCAGGTGTATAGTATCGGTGTCATGCATTCACATCGTGAGCAACAACCCTTCTGTTGAACCCGCGGCTTTCGGGTCAGCAGCCCGGAAGGCGCCGCCGGGATCGAATCCGCGTCTTTCGGGCTGCTGACCCGAAAGACGCGGGTTCGGTCCCGGCCCGCCGTGGCCGAATTTCGATGGAGCCCAAAATCCTGGAGGCCCATGTACTGTGCGATGTCAGCCCAGGTGGTCGAAATTTCTGGAGCCCTTCACTACGTCCCTTATAGTCTGAGTTTCTTTGGGACGTTAAACCCCAATAAACCAACAAACCACCAACCTGGCCGCGATGATGAAGATGTGGCGTGGATGGTAGGGATTTAACCTTGGCATTTCATCTTTTAGCAAGAATTGCCTGAAGTGGGTCAATTCCTACAGCTGTTGGTGATGAACTGGAAACATGTGATATTACTCATTGTGCCTTCCATATATACCTCTAAATAAGGTGCTTTGGAGGAAAGGAAATTTTGCACTATTGTCTCACTTCTAGGTGGACACCCCAACTGCGCCGTGAGGGAAGGGAGGAAGGTGGGAGTGAAAGATTTGGATTGTGGGGGTTAAACGCTCCAAAGCGGCTCAGGCTATGAGGGACGCCGCAGAGAAGGGCTCCGGTAATTTCGACCACCTGGGGATCTTTAACGTGCACTGACATCGCACAGTACACGCGCCACTATATTAACATGGTATAACTGCTTAGGCTTCTGTGTGTTTTCTAACGTTTCTTCGGATCGCCACTTTAAGTGTATGACCAGTAATGCTAACCGTTGTCTAGGTTACTTGGAACAAACTTTCTTGTCTCTATATTCCTTTACCTACAACGTTAAAAATCACTTGTTCGTTCTAAACCTGAGAATGCGGCCTCAGTACGGCACCCTGGTCTTGAATTTCTAGTTAGCTACGAACATAATAAGAATCGGTCTGCTCGTTACATTCTCAACGGCTGTCATCGTACCACCAGCACCCCTAATATGAAAACTAATTTGTACCTTCCTCTATTATAGTTACGCAATCAAATTCTGCGGCTATGTTTTCTCCGTAAATTATACTGCCAGAAAAAAATTTACGATATTTTGTTTCGCGGCCCATTAACACATCGCGCCACTTGCGCCGCTGTGAAAAAGTTGCACTTTTTTAATGATCCACGAATGCTTGCTATCGCTCATTCCACCCTCGTTCAATTCAGGACTGGAACCACTACCATTACGCGCTAGTTTCAGTCGCATATATTAATTAGTTTACAAGTGCTCTAACAGCTGATTATAGTGTTACGAATATGCAATATTTCCACACTATATATTATTTTTGTTTGAAACCACTGTATTTACGTCTGCGTTTTCTCTTTTTCCTCTGATGTAATGCCTTGAGATAAAGCCTCACGTCCGCGAAGCATACGTGTAAAATGCTACAGACTTCGCGCATGACTAGTATCAGCGGCGGATAACATGCTCGCTACATTTCTGACATCCGCCATTTAATTGGATGTTGGCAGAAGCGGCTCAGTGATGAACATGCCGGACCCGAAAGCAGGCCGATTACTGTAGCACGTGTGCAAGGCGCGTGCCGCTGCGATATTAAATGTGGCGCGTGTGTGTGGCGCGCGTTGTTCATGTGCGTTGTTCGTGCGCGGTTTTTTTTTGCGCGGTTTTCAACCCGGCGTGCTTCCTCCGCGTATGGACCCACTAGAACTTTCTTGGACACTTTTTATTTTTGGACACTGACGTTCCTTGTGAGTGTGTGTGCATAGGGCGACATCAGTTGCCGCAATGTATCTTTGTTTTTGTAGAGGGACAAATGTCCCGTTTTGATCGAGGGTCCAAATAAACTTCTCTTATGTCTGCCATTACCTCACCCTCCCTACCCAGAATGAAGCAAGCTCATTTCATTCTGGGTAGGGAGGGTGAGGTAATGGCACACGTGCCTTGAATGGATGATTTCTGTTTCTTTGTTTTCTCTAGTTTTACGCTTGTGAGTTGCAACAGTGTATCTGGGTTTGACAAGACGCCATTGCGCATGTTTGTGTAAATGTATAAGTTGGCTGCCTACGTGTGAATATAATTCAGTTGTAAGTTCAGCGCCGTCAGTCTGTTTCACCTTGTCCTCCGTCCGTGTTCTTAAGCGCTGGTTTTTTACGATGGATCACCACCAACTCGCCCAATCCTCAGTTCTTCTGCAAACAGGAGCAGGGACAACGGACAAGCTTGTTTCAAAGAGCACCGCATGCGGACTGTTTGTGGCAGAGGGCGATTCTCAATAAAACACGAGGAACAGTTTTTGTGGCAAAGGCGCATCCCAGTCGGAAGACTTTAACCAAGATTGACGTGGTTTACAAGAGAATAAAGAAACGGATAACACACGCGATCAAATGCCTTTGCCAGGTCGATTTTCGCCTGTGTAATTGTTCGTTAGTCCCAGTGCAATACTTCAACACGGTACGCACTGCATTTAATTAAGCCACATGTTTGGAGAGGTTCATTCAAAGTAGGCATTGAAAGCTGTAGCCTATTTGAGAGAGCTCAAGCGAAAATCTTATAAACAAAGTGAGAAAATTCAGAGGTACTTTGGCTCTCCAAAGTGCTGGAAGGCGAAAGGCTTTCCTGGCGCACTGTTTGGCGTTGACTGCAAGACTATTTGCGGTGTACTAGTGCTTTATTTGACTACGCACTTTGACTACACATTATAATTACACACTTTGACTGCTTCTCTAGCAAGACTCTCTCTCTGCTTCGATGTGTTCGGTTGTATCCATGGTTCTGTTCGCAGTAATGAGGTATGTAATGTGGTCAGTCCGGACCCCTTACGCCCCCCGTCGTTGCGGACAACTATTTTATTAGTTGTCGCGCGCTCCAAAAGGGGGCGTCAGACATCCGTGGGTGACCTCATTACATCGAATCTGCGCACTCTGACGTCATAACCATTTCGACCAACCGAAAAGCGTGACACCTCTGCTGACAACCTTCTGTCGACAACGATGAGAGATTAGAGGCTTTCGCCTTAGAGCGATGTGCCTGTCGCAGTTTTTCCTTCTCGTCAGTGTCTGGTATTAAGAGAATTCGACTTCTCTCAAATGAATGCAGCAAAAATGAACATCAATGGTGGTGTAAAAAATTTCATATTTTATTCACAAATATCACATTTTATTCTTTCGCCTTCTCGTTCTGTTGTCTGTGATGAATTCTTATGGCGCAAGGTCATCTGCGGCTGAAGAGCGTCATGGCACAAAGTGACTTTGTTTACTCAAGTTGGTGTCACAGACATATTTCCCGAACATTTCACCCCAGCCGCCGCTGGATGGCTCGTCGAGAGTGTATGTGATGTGCGCGGTGCGTCGGAGCGCTCTCACATCCGTACAAATAAGCTGTCGAGAAGCTTCAAGTACTAGCCAGCAAGTAGCCGACTGCCGTGAATACTATATCCACCTGACGCGATCGCTTAAGCAAGCTTTGTCGAATTCTATCGGCTCATGTTCAAGACATACACACGGGTCGGGTGCTTCCAGTTTGAAATTAAAATGTATGTCGGGAAAAGTGGACCATAACTAGCAGACTGAAGCAAATTATAACTGTTCGGCTTTCTGAAGTAATCACAAAAGACGCAAGTTACTTCCGTAGAAGATCTAACATCGACGCCTACCGCAACATCCAGCATCGCAGTCTGCCTACTGCTTTGAAAAGGATGACCACCAGGGGCTACGCGGCCACCTAGACTTAATCGCGAGCTTCAGGCCGAAGTAACGTTGATGCGATTCTCTTGACGAAACCAACAGGCTGGAATGGAATCGATTTCAGAGAATTGTTCTTCGTTCGGAAAACTTGTTGTTGGTAATATTTCAAAAAAAGTGCCGCCTCCGAGTGGCATGAAATAAACAAAACACTAGAGACTTTTTTGCTTGCGCGAAAATCGAGCACTGAAGGAAGGTGTTCATTGCGTATAAAAGAAGAGTTTATTGTGATGTGAAGTAGCGGCGCCGAAGTTGTATTATCGTCGCACCCCCAAGCTGGCTACACCGAAGGCACTCGATTTGGTTGACATGCCGCATCTACCATCGACTACGATGGGTGAGAAGTGATAGCGTGGATGATTTCGCTCATCTTCTCGACTCACAAGAAACCTTACACATAGTAACTTTAATCTACCATCGAATTATAACGTGCACAGCGAAAGATTGGTGCAGTTTTCAGCAGCCAAGCTTTGGAATGCTTTACCCCCAGAAATAACACAGTCTCATGAAACAAATAGAGAATTGCCAACATACTTTATGAGCCTTATTTGACATATGTGACAGTTGTCTTCGGTTTGTCTGTTGTACCATGTTGTTCGTGAAAGATGTTTTTCATTCTGCTGTAAAATGCACATTATTTTATTTTTTCCTTGTTGTATGATGTATTTGGGTCTTTCCCCGTGATTTTGTGCTTTTCATTTTTTACAAGTGCTGTGTCATTGGCTTCATATATTTTGTTTCTGAACCCCACACTAGCCTCTGGCTATGGGTTCAGTCAGTGTTTTGGTAATTTGTATGGCAAAAGTAGAAATAAAATGAATGAATGAATGAATGAATTTCTCTAATGAAGGGTGGTAAGGGGCTTATATCCTACCGCGCGTCAATTGCCGCAAGTAAGCACAGGTTCTTCAGTGCCAAGTGCAACACGTGGAGATCGGTCAGCGATCTTCGCTCCTCAACTACCTGCTCCTCATCCTGGTCGGGTGCTGGCCCAAAGCCACCGAAGATAAACACTCTTTCAACCATCACTGAGCAGCCATGGCAGGACCTGGGAGACGGTGGTGAGCCACATGTCTTCACTTCGGTCCAGCACGACGTCACGGGGTCGGACTTCTGCACATCGATTTATTTATCGATTCACAATACCTTACAGGGCCCAGAAGGCCATTGAGTAAGGCGGGCAAAGAACGACAAATGTGCAAAAGAAACTAATTAATACAACTTGAGATACAAGAGATTAAGTAAAAAGAAACTAATGTACAAAGCAAAATATAAAGGCGAAATTATACATAGGATACAAGGTACTAATTAGTTTCATGAATGCCGGACATACGGCCAAAACAAAACGTAATGGCAACGAAGGAACAAAAGTACACTGCGACAAAGAAAATCAAAGATAGGAGATAAAGCGATGTCATGTGAGATATCTACGTAGCTGATCCGGGAATGGTTGATGGTTGCCGATGGATGCGATATTGTCAGGAAGATCATTCCAAAGAGCGATGGCACGTGGAAGTGCAGATGAATTAAAAGCCAGGGTTCTACCGTGAATGCGTTTCATGCTCTTCTGGTTATGTAGGTCTTCAGTAGGTCTTCAGCACATCGCTGTACCCTCCGAAAATGTACAGCTCTTCGTTGAACACGAAGGCTGAATGTCCTCGCCGATACACAGGGGGAACGCCTTGTACCTCTGGGCGCACCCAGGAAGTGGTGGTCGTTTCAAAATAGTATAGGATGAGGGAAGGGTCTGCTGGGCTTCCGCCGAACACATACATTCGGGTCTCGATTGCAGACGCAGGTTGGCAGGCACGTCGATCCGGAGCCTCTCCGCTGGTGGGGACACGATGCCACTCCAGGGTATCCAAGCCAAGGACCCTCATATATGGCGAAGGATCCCAGTCACTGAAGATATATTTGCGGTGACCCACTACACAAGCTGTGCTGCCGTACATCGATGAGGGCACCTCACCGGACACCTCCAGACGGCTGCATGTCATTGTGTTTGGGTAGAAGCGATAAAGAACACTCGGAAATGGCCAGGTGGGCGGGCCGCCCCACAGATACGCGCAGTGGCCGTGCGCTACAACTGTGTGGCGGGAAATGTTAATAGCCCCGCCGTCGGGAACCTGCGTCTGCACCATATCCCACCGGCGCGACGCGGGGTCGAAGATGAAGACGTGGAGCAAGTTCCATGCCGCGTGGTATCTGTTGAACGAGTAGACCTTGCCGTTGATGTGTACAGCCCTGTGGGCGACATGCTCTGGAACACCGTTTAGCCGCACTGTCCACATCCTGCAGAGAGACCTGCTTCTATAAGAAACAAGGGCCGGTCATTCCACCGATGGTGGCGGCATCATGCGGCTTTTTTCTGAAGCAGCGATATGGTGATCGGTATTCGCGGCTTGTGCGGACTTATAGTCGGATACAATTTAAGTCTGCAGAGAAGCTCCGCCCACATTCAGCCTCGGCGTATTGAATTCCTCCACGATGAAAAAGTAGTCCGCTGCTTAAACGATTCTTGTTACCTAAACAAGAAGCTTATCATCACAAGAAAAAAATTATGAGCTCTATAATTTTGATACATCGATTGTTGGATATAGTCAAACATTAAAAAATTGATTTCGTTTACTATTGCGATTGGCCAGAAGAGTAATACAAGACGCCGTGATCCGCGGCCCAGTGTCAGAAACTCCTGTTTTTTTATTTTATGTTGCTCAACGAATGAATGTTCAAAATCGAACATGTACTGTTGCTGTAACCACGATTAAAAGCGCTATAAGCGGCGCATAAGAGGCCAATAGAGCTCTTCTGAATTACGGGTTTGTTTTCAGAGCGAATTACCTTCTTGACGCCGCGAGATACGTTTATAACGCTTTCCAATCGAGCATTTCGGTTAGTTGATCGGCCATGCCAGTCACATTGATAGGGACTGAATATCTTGTAGCCTTAAATAGAAACGTGAAATATATATTGCCTAAAACCTGAGGTACGTTTTTTCTTTCGTTTCGTGCGTGTTTGTCGCCGTCTTATCGTCTAACAGGTGTTTGGTATAGGTGTCATGCAGCGGTTGTCTATTCACATTGCGAGCGACAATCACTTTGTTCATCCCCTCCGTGATGGTGGACAAAGAAGTTGTTCTTACTAGAACGTTGCCTTCACGCCTCTGTAGTTTTTTTTTTTGCAATTTGTGCTATAACCAGGAAGGCGCCGCTCCCTTTCACATACGGCGATGGAAGTGGAGGCTCATGGGCCTCCCTTGGAACCCGGCGGGTCGGCAGCGGCCGCCCAGAGGAAGCGTCTCTACCATCTCAGTGACGCAAGTAGCCAGGCTACCGAGGTGTACTCGGCGGCCAGTGAAGACTCTTCGACGGACGACGGGTTCGTACCAGTGCTCAGCAAGAAGGCCAAGCGAAGACTGCGCCGACGTGAGGAATCGTCCTCATCAAGCACGTCTACAGTCATCAAGACGCGAGGTCCCCCGGCGCATACCATCTTGTTTGTGCCTGAAACGCCAACCGGAAGCCTCAACCACCTGAACAGGCAAGCCACGTCTATGTTCCTTGAGGGCCTCGTGCCTGGGGGGATTAAAGACGTGCGAGTCAACCCTTACAAGAACATTATCGCCATTGATGTCACGGAGCGCAGCGCACTGCAAAGTCTGTCCGCCGTTACCAAACTCGGCGACATCAGCGTACGCTCCCATGTCCTCCAAGACAGCGGCACTACAGCAGGCGTCATTTACAACGTCGACATTTCCATCGCTGACGCTGATTTGCCTATTTTAATCAAGCCAGCGTCCAACAGCATCTCTATAATGGCAGTTCAGCGCCTTGGAAGATCTCAGTGCATCAAGCTCACATTCCAGGGCGACTGCATACCGTCGTATGGGAAAGTTGGGCATTTTCGCCACCCAGTTCGACCTTTCGTGCCCAAGCCACTGCAATGTAGAAAGTGCATGAAGATCGGACACGTGAGTGGCGTCTGCAAGAACAACATTGTGTGCTCTAGATGCTCTGATGCACATTGCGGCGACGTTTGCCGCGCGACTACCCTGAAGTGTGCCAACTGCCGTGGCCCTCACGATTCCTCTTCGAAAGACTGCCCACGCCTCAAGAATGAACGAGCAGTGTTGAAACAAATGGTTCGAGACCATTCCACGCACAGAGAGGCCGCTGCTAAGGTGCGACGACGTCGGTCGCGTCGTCGAAAGTCCTCTAAGAAAGCCGTCACTTTTGACAGAGAGGTCTCTAGCACTGCTGCATCTTGTCCTCCTCCTTCGCCTGCCGTACTACACCAAGGGAGCACGACAGTTGATGAGGCCGGACTTGCTGCATCGGCCGTTACCTGGCCGTCACTCCCGAAACCTCCCACATCCACTGGGTCAGGAAAGTCAATGCCATCTCCAAGTTCGGCGCCTACTGTTGATCCGGAGAAAGGCCAAGATCTCAGCCATGGCCAAGAACTACAGGTTATGGCAATGCTGAAGTCCATCCTGAGTGCCAACCGCGCTGTGCTGGCAGGCCTGCGTACGCCAGCGGCACAGAATGCGCTGCAAGTACTAGACGCGCTAACACCAGTCCTAGCGGCGTTACAGTAGCAGGAACAATGGCTCCCCCAGCATTAACATTTCAAAAGCAGCTGAGCAAGCCTCTATTTTTCAATGGAATGCCCGCGGACTTCAGCCCCGAATTTCAGATGTTCGGCAGTATGTTTACGTAAACAATTTCCCCATCCTTATCATTTGTGAGCCTAATGTGCCGAAGATATTGCGACTGTCAGGTTACGAGGCGTTTGCATCTCCCACGCACCGAGGGAACAGTAAAGTCATCATCTACATTCGGCGTGAACTTACATATGTGCTTCATCCAGTTCCCCCTAATAACGACAACCAGTACGTTTGTCTAACAGTGAAGAGGCGTAATCTCACGTTTACGCTTGTGGGTGCGTATTTGTCTCCATCAAGTCGATTTGACGCCGCACGATTGAGTGACCTGATCGCGCTTACACCCGGCCCTTGGATCGTCATGGGTGACTTTAACGCTCACCACACCATGTGGGGAGGCGTTAGAATGAACATTAGGGGACGGAAACTTGTGTCCTTCGCTTCTGACCATGATCTTCAGTGTTTAAATGACGGCTCCCCAACTTATATTCGAGGGACAACTTACAGCAGCTGCCTTGACTTGGCGTTCGTTTCTCGATGCCTTATCAGCGATGTACGGTGGTTTTCGGATATTGAAACCCGCGGCAGTGACCATATCCCTACATATCTGACTATTACTGGCCTTTCCACATGCACCTCTGCCACACGCATGCGACGCATCGATTGGTCAGTGTTTCAAGCACTTATGGAAGATGCATCAAGAGAAGGTTCATCCGCAAGTTTTGAAGGGAAAGTTAAGGAGGCCATGGAGAACGCGACACGGTTATTCACCCCAATTAAAAAGTACACGGAATTCGATATGGAATTGCAGCGCCTGCGATCACTGCGGCGTAGAGCCGAGCGTAGGTACCGACGCACAAAGTCGAGCCTTGACCTCAGAGATGCGAGGCACATGCAAAAGAAAATTCAGCGCAGAATTCAAGCAGTACAGGCACAACGTTGGAGGTCATTCTGTGAAACGCTTGATCCACGGAAACCGTTGTCACGCATCTGGAATGTAGTTCGTGGCCTTCGAACATCCCCACACCAGCTGCACCCTTTCAAGTCTCTTTCACTCTTCCAACGACGTGGCGAGGTCGAGGTAGCTGAGGATTTCTGCGCTAGGGTAGCAGGACCATCTTCCCCATCTGCGACGCTGCATTGCAGCGATGTTCCTGCTTCTCGGGATTCTCGGATGGACCTTCCCTTCTCCGTGGAGGAACTTGATTCTGCGCTGGCTTGTGGCAGACGATCATCATCGCCGGGACCCGACGGTGTGCCATACACTGCACTTGCAAACCTTGGACAAGAAGCTAGGCGTGTCCTTCTGGAGCATTACAACAAATCTTGGAATGAGGGCACAGTCCCAGACGATTGGAAGTCCAGTCGTCTAGTTCCGCTCCTGAAACCAGGGAAATCGCCTCTTGACCTGACATCATACCGTCCAATTGCGCTGGCTAGTTGTGTTGGCAAAGTACTGGAAAGGATGGTACTTACACGCATTGAGTGGTACCTGGAGCGCTACCGCATATATCCGGATATAATGTCCGGGTTTCGACGTGGACGCTCTTCAATCGACAGCGTGGTCGACCTAGTGTCATCCGTCCAGCGCCAAAAACATTTGAAGCGCTTGACCGCGGCGTTGTTCCTGGATGTAAAGGGCGCATACGACAATGTAACCCACCAGGCTATTTTGGACGCTCTGGAAACTGCCGAGCTTGGTGGCCGCGTATTCTGCTGGATACGTAGTTATTTATCCAACAGATCTCTCTTTGTGCAGACAGAGGAAGGCCCAACATCTTCTCATTTCACTTCCCGTGGAGTCCCGCAGGGTGGAGTGCTCAGCCCAACGCTGTTCAACCTTACACTTGTCGGGCTTGTCGATATACTACCACAGTCGGCGCAACTCTCAATATATGCGGATGACATCTGTATCTGGGCATCTGGAGTTACGCGCCCACAAGTTCGAGCGAGACTTCAAAAGGCGTCAAGTATTCTTGCTGCCTACCTTCGCCAGCAAGGCCTACAGATTTCAACCGAAAAGTGCTCGCTGGTTGCCTTTACACGAAAGAACATGTTTCCTTATACCGTATGCATAAACGGCACAGCAATACCCTACGTAAAGAGCCATCGGTTTCTGGGAGTAATCATCGACCGAAATCTATCATGGACCCCTCATATCTCATACATGAAAAAGAGACTGACAGCGATTTCTCACGTTCTCGCCTTTCTTGGGGGAAAGTCGTGGGGAGCGTCGGTGCGGTCGATGATGCAGCTCTACAACGCCTTATTCATCGGATTTCTTCGCTACAGCCTCCCTGTACTTGGAAATATTCGAAAAACAAACATACGAAGTCTGCAGAGCGCTCAAGCTCAAGCTCTCCGGACTTGCCTAGGATTGCCAAAATGTGCCTCTACGGCCGCATCTGTACTTATCGCCCAGGAGCATCCAATCCCTACCTACTTAACAGTTGACGCACTGAGGGCACATTTCCGGCACATTTCCCGGGTTCCCTCTCACCATCTTACCAGTCTTCCTATTACCAGGCCGCGCACATCGTTTACAGACGTCATTGACGCGCATCCCGCCATTCTGCCGTCCCAGTTTACACCTGCCTCTAGACCGTCCTCGCCACTTTGGAGCCTGCATAATCCCCGTGTGCTTCTTTCGATACCTGGCATCAGGAAGAAGATAGACTTATCGCCGACAGAACTACAACAAGTCACCCTTGAATATTTACATGAGCACCATGCAAACCGGGTGCACGTTTACACCGACGGCTCAGTGAACCCTATATCTTCTTCTGGCTCCGTCGTCATACCCGCAAGCACTACAGAAATTAGAGTTAGGACAGGTCACCGCACTTCTTCGACGGGTGCAGAACTCACCGCTCTTCGTGTCGCCATTGAATGCATCAGTCAGCAGCGCCCTCAGCGGTGGTCTATTTTCACCGATTCGAAAGCTGCCCTCCAAGGCTTACAAGCTGCTCTTCGCCGTGGAGCCCATGAACAACTGGTCGCAGAAATTCGACAGCTACATCACTCTGCCATCAACAAAGGGCATGACATTATCTACCAATGGCTACCGGGGCACAGCGGCATAGCAGGTAATCACCGCGCGGATGAGGTCGCGCGAACTGCGCACGACGACGGCGATTTTGTATCGATCCCCATTTCGAGATCGGATGCAGCGAGCAGGCTTCGCGCACTTGCGCGGGACACCACGCTTGCCGCGTGGAATTCCGGCCAATTTTGCAATTCCCGTTTACAATCCTTGGACCCAGATCTGAAGCTCCGGCTACCATCAGGCCTACCACGACGAGAAGAAACTTTGCTGTGTCGCCTCTGGCTTGGTGTAGCTTTCAGCAACCACTACTCATTCTTAATCGGTATGGCTGATAGTCCTGCATGTTCCATCTGCGGGCAAGACGAGACCATAACCCACATTCTTTGTGACTGCCCTGCCTACACCACCGAAAGGCAGTCTCTCAGCCGTGCGCTGGAGCGCCTAGATACACGCCCTTTCACGGAAATGAAGATTCTCGGCCCCTGGCCGCGGCGGTCGTCGGCGGAGAAGGCCTGCAAGGCACTGCTCCGCTTCTTGAGAACTTCTGGCCTGCACGATAGGCTGTGACTTTAACGAACAGTGACGTTTTATAGTGACTTCAATTTTCTGTTACTCTCCTTTCTCTTTCTTTTTTTTTTATCCCCTCACCCCCTTCCCCCCGTGTAGGGTAGCAAACCGATTATTATTTCGGTTAACCTCCCTGCCTTTCCTCTTCTATATCCTCCTCCTCCTACTCCTCCGTGATGGTGAAAATGTGGCGTGAATCGTTGGCACTTCACATTTTCATTTCCTGTTGTGGCAAAAAATTTCTGAGCGGGTGAATACCTGCAGTTGTTTCTGGTGAAATCGAAGGCCGATAAGGGGCCGTGTAGTAAAGACGCACCCCACATCGGCTCCGCACAAGTCTGCATCACGGCTTTCCCGCTGCGATCAACCCAGCACAGGCAATGGACGCAGCTCGACGCCTTCCCGGTCATCGTCTAGAACCAGACAGAATGGCAGCAACAACTCTTCGCGTCTCACCTGGGCAGACCGCGTTTCTGGGAAAGCCATTCGTCAATCCCCACCACACCAGTCCTCCAGGCAGATCCGAGAGACCAGGAACTCAATGCCTTGCATGACGAGGTAAGCTGCCTTTCCTCCCTCCTAATTACCCCCGCCGCCTCCATGCCCCCTCAACCCGCACCCCCTGTCATTAACCCGACCACATCATCTACAGACACTTCGAGCACCCCTCCTGCAAAGAAGCAGCGCACCTCAGACGCCACACCCCCTTCCGTTCCCCCAGAAATAGACGGTAAATTAGCAGCACTCGAGGCCAAATTTGACCACAAACTAAAAGAACTAGACGCCCGCCTCGAGGCCAGATTCAATCACCTTGCCGCCACCCTCACCGAAAAACTAGAGCAGCGTATGGACACTATGCTTACCAAGATGATGGAGCTCTTCGAACATAACCTTACCCATCGCTTCACCCAACTTCAAACCCCCCCACTCCCCCCATGCTACCTCCGCAAGCACAAACCACCTTTCCTGAGCCACACATACCAATTGACACCCGTCTTACTACCATTGACAATACCGTCTTACTACCATTGACTCCACCATTGACAATAACGTAACCGAAATTTGCACAGATTCCCAGGCCGCGTACCGCCACTACCTAAAGGGCGTGGCGACGCCTGCAACACATCGTATTCTTGCCACAGTCACCTCTCTCGACCGAACGGTTACTCTGTCGTGGGTCCCTGGGCATGCCTCGATCCCTGGTAATGAGCGCGTTCATGCGCTGGCTCGAGAACTCTCCTCCCGGACCCCGGATGATCAGGCACCCAACCCTGCGAAAGAGGCTACATCGGTCCTGTATACATATCATCAAATTACAACATTCTACAAGCTCAGCCGCATGACACTGCCACCACCCCACAGTACCTTGTGGTGGTGGTGGTGAAAAACATTTATGGCAAATTAAGTTTTTTGCAGAAAGGTGATTGGGGTAGGACCCTATTGGCCCTTTCCCCTTACAATACTGGGTGGAGCCCCTATTCCGGTGCCCCATCTGCAAGCAACGCCGCCCGCGTCCGTTGAACCAAAGGCTTTTGGCTCTTTAGGTCTTGACAGCCGAGCAGGGCCGCCTCCAAGTCCTCTCTGGTGGGGTTGGGGTTGGGGGGCATAGATGGGTTTGATTGACACGCCCGAATCATGTGGACGGTGTCAGCCGCCTCCCCACA
Organism: Amblyomma mixtum; assembly: GCF_055824585.1. NCBI lineage: Eukaryota > Metazoa > Arthropoda > Arachnida > Ixodida > Ixodidae > Amblyomma > Amblyomma mixtum. Next base: position 388,689,178 of record NC_143014.1, on the reverse strand, counting down.
GAACTGGCACGCGCCATCAAAGGATGTATTCAAATGTTTAAGCACCGCCGGGCACAGTACAGTGTTGGTAAGAATTTTGATGAGGAGGCGCTCGTCAGCGCGATCCAGACCCTTACAAGGGGCCGGGTAGCGCCGGTGCTCCTCCTTGTAGTAATCGGTGATTTGTTTGAATGTAAGGGCCAGAGTGTCTGATTGGGAGTACCCTTCCAAGGACAGGGAGATAGCCCGGGGAGAGAGTGCGCGGGCGGCCTGATCGGCCAGGTCGTTTCCCTGGAGTCCCTGGTGACCGGGGGCCCAAATCAGGTTGCGTGGAGTTGGATCTTCGCATCGACAGCTATATTCCAGTATGCGCCAGGCAAGCGGAGGAGCCCAGCACAACTCGTAGTTCCGACAGGCCCCTCGCGAGTCGGTGATGATGTGTTTTGACTTGGGATTCGTGAGAGCCAGAGCAATGGCAATCTCCTCCGCGTGTGTTGCGTTGTAGGCTTTGAAAGTGAGCCCGTTAACTGTGTTTTTGTTGTGTACGACTGCGGCCGTGTACCACCCCCCGTGGTGTGGGCCGGCAACGTCCACGTAATACACGTGTTCCTGGTTACTATAGTATCGCGCCAACGCTTCCGCGCGCGCCTGGCGACAACCGTTATGGTCTTCTCTGGACATGTTGCGGGGAAGGGGTCGGACCCGGAGGGCGCGTCTCCAGGGTTCTGGCACTCTCTCCCTTTCCTCAATGTGGTAGTCATGTTTGATGTGTAGCCGGTCGAAGAGGCGGCGACCGGACGTGGTCTGTGCAAGACGCGTGTATTGGTTCACTAAGTGGGCTTCTCGAAGCTCCTGAGATGTGTCCACCAAGCCCAAGGCCAGAAGCCTGTGGTTGGACGTGGTGACCGGGAGATCGAGAGCCCGCTTGATGACTTTCCGCAGGATGACCTCCAGTTGGTCATCATCGTGTTTGCGCAGGTGCAAGTAGGGAGTTGAGTAGAGGATTCTACTCGTTACGAAAGCATGGGCAAGCCGCAGTGCATCATAGCTCCGTAATCCGCCCCGCTTGTTGGAGACCCGGCGGACCATGCGGCCCACCTGGTCTCCCAGCGTGCGAAGTTTGGCTAGGGTGGTGTCGACTCTGCGTTGGTGGTGTATGAAGAGGCCAAGGACGCGGATCTCCTTGGGCTCCCGGATCGGTCCCTAGGGGAGACTGATGAGAAGCGGTGTTGTGTCCCGAGGGGAGGGACTAAGTGCACAAATTCTGATTTAGGTGGGGCGCACTGGAGTCAGCAGTAGGCCGCGTAGACGTCGACTAGGGTCGCCGCTGCTTGCAGGCAGGACTCCATGTGGCCCAGGTTACCTTGCGTGGCCCAGATTGTAATGTCATCCGAATAAAGAGCGTGATGTATCACGGGCAGAGAAGGCAATTTGGAGGGAAGACGAAGCATTGCCAAATTGAAGATCAGGGGAGACAGGACAGCGCCTTGAGGTGTTCCCCTCGAGCCGATGGTGTATGGCCCGTGTTCGGCATCTTGTATGCGTATATAGGCTTGACGGTCTGTAAGAAATTGTCTTATGTAATGGAATGTTTTGTGGCCACAGTTGGTGTTACTGAGGTGGTCCAGGATTACTTACCTTGTCGCTCTCATCCAGCGCCGCATGGCGACAATTACAGACAGGCTGTTTTATATCCCCCCACCGTCTCTCATGCTTTCACCCCACCTTTCCTCCTGATTGTAGCACCAGTGGCGTGCCCAGATCCACACTTTTCCACTACCTTTGGGAATGTCCTTCCCCAAAGGCAGTACCCCCCATCCCCAATCCCACTCATTCTTCCTGGGAGGCTGCTTTACGGACCGCTCAGCCCGCCAGCCAGAAATGGCTGGTGGATCGCGCTTTACGTGAAGCGAAAGCCCGAGGACTCCTATACCAGTAGGGGACCACCCTGGAAGAATTTTTTTTTTGTGTAATAAAGTTGTTTCCATCCACCCATCCTGCTGAGTAGCCGAGCACGCCAACCTCTGAGCAACCGCGGCGGTAACTACCGGTTGTGGAAAACGTGTTATGAGCGGAGCGCCGCAGGTGGCACTTGTTGAAGAGGCGATCTGCAAGGCACAGCGTGGAAGTGTGTTGCAGTTTAACACGAGACGTCATCGGTTGCGGCGATTGCATCGCGCCCTCGTGCAGTGGCCAGCGAAGCTGACCTGTTTGCTCCGCCGCCGGTTTGAAACGCCGTTGTGGCAATATTAATCTCTTGAACTCATGCGCGCTAACGGTGTCCGATAAATTACGTTGGTTTTACCCTTCCGGTACTGTGTGAATTGAGAATGGAATAGACGCTTCATTTGCAAACACCGCTCGCCTTTTTTTTTTATAACTACCGGGCATAATTTCTTTAGTTATTGAGCCGCACAAAGAACATTAGCACTGCATCTGAATGCCTTCTATCGACTTAAAGGCCCCGGTGTCCTCGTCGGCGTTGTGAGCGAGAAATCATGGGCATGGCTCTGGCAGGTGGTTCCCAGAGAGCAACCTAGGAGGCGGATGGGCCGCCTTGGTCACGTGTCCTTGTTGTGTCATCACAACCTTGCCACTGGATAATGATCAAACTGCCCAGCGTGGCAGTTAAATAAATTATTGGCCGCTCGGGCAGGGGAACCTGGGTCCCACAAGGCCATTCGCTTAACCACTGCACCAGTGCGACTGGAGGGGTATGAGGACTCCCAAGGATCTATCAGTGTAAAATAGTGAATGGCCTGCATATAGGGGAATTAACCCATCATGCTATCGCGTCGTACTCTTAATGCGCAGTTTAAGTGTCCTCTCCAATTTTATATTTTTTTTACGCGACAGCATTAAAAGACCCGTTCGGCCGGAAACCCATCGTCAGCATCGTTGACACTGGAAAATCCTGATTGGTCAAGAGGGTAGTGGAGTAGGAAAGTTATTTTGCTTATATTAAAAAGCAAATGGGGTCAGTCGGAATCGAAACCTCCACTGAGCAACCTGCGATAAGTTCGATAAATAGAGGCCTTGTAGGAGTATCTCCCACCGCACAGCAGGAAAATTACACGAGAGGGCCACATAGCTAATGAGGGTCAATAATTATAGGCACTAAATAATGTGGACGACGATGTGCAATAAAACAGTTTATGATTTCAACAAGTGTGTCGGTGTCTGCAAAACGGTGCGCCAGGGGACACCCTAGCGACCGTACGGACACTTTAACGCTATTACGTCGTACTATTAGGGTGAACTGAAGTTTGCCAGTTTTTTTCCTGTCAAGTAACAATCCTTAATCATGCCGAATATGCAATGCTAGATTAAAACTAAAGGAGCAGTTACCACCAGTAACGTGAATTGCAGCGAGGCATTCGCTAGCACGCAGATCTGAGGACTCGCGACAACGTAACTCTGTCCTGATACTGGGACCAGTGCCATGGTTATACGCGCCCTGGGCACATGCGCGTAATATGAGGGCTGCGCCGTGCCCCTGAGGCCTTGAACGGTCCAAACTCGCTTGCATAATAAAGTTTTCCATCCATCATGGGGGCGCAAGCATTTGGACGTGCGGATTTGAGGGGTCCTGTCGCATAGCGCGTTTGAGGTCGGCTTTCCTTTTGCGTTGACCTCTTTTCCAACGGCCGCATGTTAGCTGGCTTTGGCCTCCCCCTGATGTCAAGTGGCCCAAGCCCGAACCTGCCTCCTGACTCCATCCACGGCTGCCCAATGCTGATGTTAGCGTTTCTTTGTGACCTCAGCTGCCCGTCTACGCAGGTCTTCTTAGACTCCGGGCTCGTTTTTGCAATCCTACGAGCGCCGCAAATCTTGTGTGTGCGCAGGGCCTACAGGTCCGTGGCTTCTGAAACAACCACACAATGCCTTTGCTACTCAAGAGGTTCAATATTACTATCTCTTCACGCCATCACACCGAACGATGCATTAGGCTGTAGCGACGAAAAATGTGTCTCGGTGTCACACACGCATGCGCCACCCAATGCGTAGCGTCCTCGCTGTTCTCCTCGTGTCCCCTCTTTCCCTTCTCACACGCTTTCCCTCTCCCTTCTTCGCGTAAGCCCAGGAACAGTTGTTATATCGTCATGACAGCAAAGGGTGCGTTAGAAGCTTTCTCACTAAAATCAACACAGGCTTGCAGAAAAAAAAATAAAAACGCCTACCATACCTGTTCTTACCCACTGCTTGCTCTTCAGCAGGGAGGAAAAACTAACGCTCGGTTTCATTTCTGAGAAGATTGGTTACCATTGGACGATGTGGAACGTGCTGCTGAACGGCGTTCCAGAACTCGTCAACGACATGCTCTCGCCATAAAAGGAAAGGTCTACTCGTTCCACCCGTTCTACAACTACCACGATGACAGCGATGAAATCTGAGGCATCCGCTTAGGCGTATACATCTTCCACCCGGGGTGCAGCACAGACAGGTGCAGCACAGACAGCGGGGTGCAGCACAGACAGCGGAGGGGTGTGCCGCTGTCTGTGCTGCACCCCGAAGGCGAGCCCATTAGCTTTAGCGACCACAGCGTTGTCGCCTACGGTGACTGTGCCTACATGTGGGGGAGCTCCTCGGACATAAGGTCACGGATTGGCGGCTTATACCGGTTGTATACCCTCGTTATGACATGGAGCCGCTCGGAAATATGCGGCCAAATGGGGGCACTGAGCATCTTCTTCTCTGCTTTGTGCTGCGTCAACGGATGAACATCTTTGATTTCTTGGACCCGGAATCCTCACACCGTGTATATTATCTTGACCTTGAGAGCCTGACGTGGCATAGCGCTCCGACCAGTGGAGAGGCCCCGGCTAACCGCTGCTTCCACACGGCGTCCGCAGTCGGAACCCGAATGTATGTTTGGGGTGGCCAGGCGTTGGACACAGAGGTCAACGACTTTTCAACTATTACTGTTAGCCTCCCTCTGTGTTGGGAGGTGTGTAGCTCACCGCGAGTAATATCCTATCAAAAAATTACAAGGAACTTTAGCGGCTAAAGTGCTGAAAGGCGAAAGCCTGAGTGCTGCATTCTGCTACGCGATTGTTCACTTCACATTTTGTTGGTGTATTAATTAACTGGCAATTAATGACGCTTAAGCTTCGCCTTTAGGAGTGGAACGCGACAGCGTGTTGTAGCTCTGCCACGGAGTCCATTGAACGCCACCACCCGTTCGGCGCCACGCCTTGCCCTTTGAACGCAACGCATTTTAAGGAAAGTAAATGGCGCAGTAATTCTCTGTCGTCTCGGTGGACACCTGAGCCGCACTGTACAGGAAGGGAGGAAGTGGAGTGAAAGAAGAAAGAGGGGCCGTAATGAAGAAAATGAAAATTGTATTTGAGGAAAGGAAATTACGCATTAACTGTCTCGCATATCTCAGTAGACACTACTCGAAAATTGTATTTGACGAAACAAAGTTGCGCAGTAACTGTCTCACATATTTCGGTGGACACCCGTCAAAATTCGCGCGTGGTGACATCACGACAATTTGGACCAATCTGAAACGCGGACAAATACGCCTTGCTCGTCAGTAAATTGGTTTTTGAGGAAAGGAATTGTATCTGTCTCGCATATCTCGGTGCACACCTGAACCTCGCCGTAACGGGAAGGGAGGAAGATGGGAGTGAACGAAGACACCGTATTCACTAGACGCACCTTTGTTCATTCAAAACCATCGAGCTGGCATAGCGGAGTGGTAGCGTGCTCGACTCGCACTCCGGAGACCGGGGTTCGATTCCCAAGCTCGGCCAATTTCTTACTCGGTTTTATTTATTTATCTGGTCTGACTAGAAAGGTTAATTGGACTAATTGGTTAAGTAAGCAATTAACTATACTCAAACTAACTTAAAGCATCACTATACGATCCCTTTAATTGGTTGCATGGTTAGTAGCCAAAGTACAATTGGCCCCGTTTGAAATTCGCGCACTGTGACGTTACGACCGTTTCGACCAACTGAAAAGCGTGACATTTCTTGTCGACAGCTCCTGCTTACAACGATGAGGCATTAAAGGCTTCCGCCTTAATATTTAGAACTTCGAATACAAGGTTACCCTCGACGCAGTGACGTGACAAATTTTGGCTTTTTCGACGGGTTACATGTACAGGATCTGTTGTTTTGCCTGCGGGCTTTTGGAAAGTGCATGTATTTTGGCGCGGTGTAAGCAAAATTTGTTGGGCTATGCGTAACTGCGTTTTGGAAATTCTAAAAACTGATATGGATATTACTTGAAGTGAACTACGTGGCTTTCAATTAATAGAGACTAGCACTAAGAGAAAAAAAAAATTGGCGGGGATTATCTTTGGTTAAGCCTGGTAGGTAGCGAAAGGAGGTGTTTTATACTGCATATGCAGCGCCTCTAGTGGAAAGAGCGCGGCGCGCCGTGCCAAGCGGCCGCCGTTACCCGACGAGCCGAGTTGTAGCCCGTCTCTCGCTCCTAGTATGACGTCACGATGTCACATCGCTAGGTATGGTATGACGTCAGAGGTCAATCTAAAGGTCAATGTGACAGGTGGCCGCCGCTATGCGAAAGGCCGTTCTTGGGAGTAGTATGGCCTTCGCAATAGAAATTGGCAGAGGTGTAGCTCTGGTTAAACCGGGTAAATTGCGTTAGCAATGGTGCGCGCGTCATTCTGGTGGTTAGTCGGCGCGTTGCTTCCGGCTGGTAGCATTGCGGCGTTCCTGAGCAGTCAGGTGTTGAGATTCATCGGCGACCGATCACCTCGAACAACTCTGCGAGGTAGAACGGTGTCGCCGAGCTGCATCCTTCGCACGACGCTTTGCAAGACGTTCTTCACGCTGTTCTGGCGTCTCTTGCGCACGTTGTCGCTTTCTCGCTTCTTCCTGTCGCTGCCCCTTCTCCTTAGAGGACTGCATAGCAAAGCATTCACGCCTGCAGAAGCTCTGCTCAGTGCCCCTTACAATGGACAAAGTTTTAGGTCCCTTAGCCTGCCTTAGGCAACAGAGACTTGCAATGACTTTTCTATTCACATATTTAAAAGACATTGGACATCTCGATAAGCTTTAAATTCACTTGCACGTCACCTTCATGCATTCTTCATGCAGTGAACTTCGTCAGCCCATTTGACGGACTATGCACTCCATCACTCCATAGGTTACATCAATACTCGCCATTGCATCCTTAGTACCCATTTCATGGCCGCATTTTATCTTCGTTTTTTTTTACCTCTTCCACTCTGCTCTCCTGTCTTTATCTCCCAAATTCCCCTCCCTACGCAGAGTAGCAAGCCAGCGATCTTTAAACGCCGGCTAAATTCTCTGCTCTTCATTAAAGAGTCTCTCTCTCTCTCTCATTCACGCCAAAGCAGGCGTGCATTTATAGATGCTCTACACCGCGGGAGCATGGGCCCCGCCATATTTGGTCACGTCACCATTCCGCCACGATGCCAGGGAGTCCACAGAACGCCATCGCCCTTTCGGCTGTACGCCTTTCTCGTCGGCTAATTGGTTTCTGAGGAAGGGAAGTGTATCCGTATCACATATCTCGATGGACACCTGAACCTCGCCGTAACGAGAATGGAGGAAGATTGGAGTGAACGAAGACACTGTATTCATTACACGCGCCTTTGTTGATTCGAAACCATCCAGCTGGAATAGCGGAGTGGTTAGCGTGCTCGTCTCGCACTCCGGAGACCCTGGTTTTATTCCCTAACTCCGCCAGTTTCCCTCTCGGTGGTATTTATATATGTGGTCTGATTAGAAATTAAGCGATTTGCTTAACCGATATTATTCGAATGCCATCGATGCACTGCGCGCCAATGCTGCTAACGCCGGCTTCGAAGGCCAGAAGTGGCGGACCTCCTAGTTGCGCCATCTGTCGTATATACAGCAAACTACTCGGCGCCGCGTGCCACGCGGCGTGCCGATGATGCTACCATCTGGCGGAACGCGGCTGAAGCAACGTTGTTCAAGGTAATACGTCCCTACCGGCCCGGGCTACGCGTGGAGGCAAAACCTACAGTAGTATTTCTAACACAATAAAATTAACTAGTCAATTTCAGTTATGCTACTAGTCAATTTCAGCTATGCTGGTTAGAACACTTTAGCTGTATTCAGACAGGCGACAGCGCTGAGAATGCTAAGCCGTAAATACCGCTCCTGCAGAAAAAGGAGGGTTTTAAAAATTGCGGAACAAGTTAGTTTACACATCTGGCATACGCCTAACACGGCGATGGAACACATTCAGGAGAATTTAACATGGCCAACGCTTTCCTTTTTTGTTTTTATGGGAATAAAGATTACAATTTGGATTTCGTCGTGTATGGAATTTTTTCTTTCTTTCGAATTCACTCATGACGAACAGAAGAAACTCATCAGACTTGACTCCAACATCATTACATAGTAATTTGGATTGCAGGTAGATGGTTTCACGTCAAAACGAAAACCACAGTTGTAAGTAAAGATGGTAATGGGTGCCGATTTTGGGCTTCGACTGGAATCGTGCGCATGGTAGAAAAGTTATTTCTTGACACTCTCCAATGAAAGAAAAAACATCTTTTGCTCCTGCGCAGCTTCTGGAAGTAACTCTTTGCCCAGACGTTATAATTTGATCGTTTCAACAGGTTCGAATTCATAAATGCATTTAACGATTGCTTTTCCTATTTGAAAGTTTTTTTTCAAATTACTAAATGCTGATGGATGTCATGGCAAGAAAGCTGCAAGAAAAGCTTGACAAGGCCTGGGCACTAGCGAATGACAGAACAGGAGTGCAGAGATGAGGCTGTATAACTTACAAATTAGCATTATAAATATCATCCGTATTCGCACCCGAAAGAAAAGGAACAGCAGAACCTGTTTATAAATTGATTAAACCTGTTTTATAAACACTTTTACAAAGAGGTGCGCCTCGGAAGTGAATGTCAAATAAATAAACTAACGTGAAATAAATACTGCACAAAATATAGCAGCGACTCTAAGTGAATACATAATACTCCATTGTCTGCATTCGTACAAAATACTGCATCCAACGTCTTTAAAGTGAGCATGTCGACATAAGGTAGTTAAAAAAAATGACTTCGAGGGAACAGAAACAGAGCAATGAGGCTGCATCCGTGTCGTGGTGCGGAATCGAGCAGACTACCGTTCTGCAGGCAATATGATTAATTGGTTAACCATTAGTGATGTTACAGTTGAACATGTCATGTAGCGCTCTAGGAGATTACGTACTGGAGTACAGGCGGCAACTATCTAATTTATTTAACATATCTGCTGCGTAATGCGCCACCGACTGCCTAAATCAAGCCATGAGAGGACGTTGCATTACCAACTTCGTATAAATTGGCGTTTGACGTGTATTATTTTTTTCCGCCAGGCCTGATAGGTTATTGAAAACCTTTCGTACTTGCCTTTCCTCTATATTAGCCTGTAGAGCAAATGGTATTTGTAAGCGCGTTCAATATTTTTGTTCTGTGTGAAAGAACAGTTCTTTAGCTGGGTGCATGTTGACACGTTGGAAGAAGAGCGAACTGCTTTTAACGCTGTAGTGGAAAGGGTACCGTTCAGCGGAGGACTCCGCGTAGTTGGCGTCTTCACTGGTGTGCGCGGAAAACCGGATTGGTCGAGAGGGTGCTGACGTCACACGTGGAGCCGTGGAATCAAAAGTGATAAAAAACTGCAAAACTAATGAATAGAAGGTGGAAACAAGACTCTAATTTCATTGGACGTCTAAGTATAGAAAGCAATTCAGTTGCGCTGCAAGGAAATTTTGGGGCAATTGGTCGTGAATAGAACGCTTGACCTGTCGGTTGCGAGTCTGGCATGCTGACCCAAGACCAGGCGAGCTTGTTTTTCTAACATGACACTTAAGCCATTTTGGAAATAAAGATTTCATTTATAAATTATTTACAAAGTACTCAGCTAGCGGCTGCACTCCACTACCATGACAAAAGACAACACAACTAAAAGGGCTAGGCAGACTTCTTATTTTGGATGAAAAAAAAACACAGGCCAGACATGTTCTTTTTATTCAACATGGTATTTATTACCTTCATGCAATGTTCTACGTCTATGAACTGTGTGCCATCCTTTAGAAAAAAAAAATGTTGGATTAACACGACGCGTTCAAGTCACCAATGATTGGAAAAGAGACGATGGAGAGAGCACATGACTAACGCATCATAATACGACAAACCTAAGCATGAAGCAACAGAAAAAAGACAATAAAGAGCACATTAGTAAGCGCGAGTGCCACTCGGGTCTGAACACATTGTGGGGTTACATTCCCTTTAAGTGAACAATCATCATTCTCAAGTGACCTTTTGCAGAAACAAGATTCACAATGCCGGTATATCATGAGCGCTTTCCAGAAGCCGTGTAGCACAGTTAAAAAGAACAAAGGGTCATTAGCAAATGAAAGTCCAGTGTGATATCGTAGAGAATGCGGTGTCTAAACTTCTTTTGCAATGTCTGTTGTATGATATCACAGAAGACTATTAAGTCTTGATTGATGAAACAATGCTCAATTGTTTCTGGAGCGTCGCGGAGGGGGGGGGGGGGGGAGGGGCATTACAAAGGTGGAAATGTGCCGTTGACACAAAAATTTCCCTTTGATCTAATCACGTTTTAGCGGGCAATGTGTCAGTAATGTGTGAAAAAAAACGCACTCTTTTATCTATACACCTTGCTCCATTAAATAAAATACGCAGCGTGGTACATGGACGGAGAGAAGAGCATACAAACTAAATCCTTCTACAACGATTTTCTCGATACTGAAAACCGGAAATCATGGGAGAAAAGAACAAGTAGGAAACGAACAGGTAAGTACAACCGCATGCTTAAGCCCGAGAAAAAGAGGCTATCAGAAACATTTGAAGACGCAGGAAGCTTCGGTAAAACATAAACTAACTTGACTTCCAAGAATGCACGGACTATTGGACGTGTAATGTCGAGTAAAAACATGAAGCGCGAAACTACCTACCCGAGATACAGGTAAATAAACCAAGTCCACCAGCGTTTACAGACCAGCACAGATAATCAGATCAGACAGATTCAAAATATGAATCTCACATAAAGGAGCGAAAATTTTTGAAAACCTGGGTATAAAGTTCTGTGAAATTAATATTTTCCAGTAAGTAAGGAGTTTTAGTGCGCGAGACAGATTGCAGGCGGTCGCTATGCCAAAAATCAAGATACCGTAAGGGATTCAAGTCTGAGAACAGTGCTGGAGAGTTTGCACGCGGTATTTTCCAGTAATGTGCCCTCGTATTACGGACACTCAAAAAGACGCCAAGGTGCTTGAGTAGCCTAGGCGTCCACGCCACACCAGCATATTCAGAAATAAAATAGGATATATGAGATATGAAAATGGAAATAAGCACGATGGGTGGGTAATAACAAAAAACACGCGGATGAGCGAAAAGAAGAAACAGGGTGACGGAGTTAGAACATTGCCTGAAATAGTTACAGACAGGCACGGTGAAAAAAAAAAAACGAGTGAAAAGTAGCGAAAAGGTTCGCAATCGGCTTGCCAGCAAAACAAATTTATAGAGCAGAAGTGAAATATACGGCGTACTGAGACACTTCTCACCACTATTAATATCGTGAAACGCTTCTGCGACCACCCTCTTTTGTATTGTATTCAGTTCTGAAGAAAACGTCGTTTCCAAATGTATGTTTACAAGAAACCTTTTCATAACGTGACCCTTATATTTTAATCGCTTACGAAGGTTTGTTGAGTGACCTCCGGGATTATTCTCTATTTGCAGCCTGTGTTCACATGCCCTTCATTTAAACATGTACCAGTCACTCCAATGTAGAACCTGTTGGAAGTGAGGGGAACTTTCTGCGCGACTCCTGAAACAGACTTTTGAACTTCTTATCGTGCTTCTTGGTACACTGCGTTCTATTCTTTACATTAATCACAAACGGGCACATACTGCGAAATTTACACAGCGAAGAGAAAACAATCTTGACCGCTTAACAGCTCACCACTTTTTTGATGTTACGTGACACGCGATGAATGCAGCGCATGACCTCCCCCGCTTCTTTCTTGGCATTCTCTTTCGGCTCGGTAGCGGAACGGTGTGATGCGCCACCAGCGCCCCTCAGCACTAGCGGCGGCCTGACGCTCGCTCAGGCGGCAGAAGCAAGGTGAAGAAAAAGAAGAGAGACGCGGGGCGTGGCGCAAGCGGCGCGAGGAGACGAGCTTGAGCAACGGAGCAGGCGAGGTCACGGCTGAACGGCTTCTTGGACCCGGGTGACCAGGCCTGGGGAAGCTGTCCTTGCCCAGTTCAGGGCAACCAGGAGCCTGCTGTCTCCTGTCTCCTGCTTGACTCTCGCTGCCTCGGAGAGCGGGCGCCGTGCCGGGCGCAGGCAGGTGCTGCCTGCCCGGAGATCCTACCGGCCTTGTTGTCGGATCGCGCCTGCCGTCCCGTGGCTGGGACCCCCTGCAGTGAAAGGGCGCCTTCCTGGCCGTGCCCGGGTGTCCTGACCTGGGCGGCCGTCTCCTCTCTGGTGCGTCGTCAGTGCCACTGGTGCTGGTGCTCCGCGCCCGACTTCGGCCGCAGGGAGAACAGCCCTGCGGAGGTAGTTGGCCCCGGCGCCTTTCTGGTGACGGGCAGCGCAATCTCACACCGGAGCCACTCCTCGACCCTCTGCCGCACAGCTCCATACCCACCAGTGACTGCTCTCCTGTGTAAAACCATTTTTGTTCTCCCTTCGGACGTGCTCGGTCTGGGACGATTTTCTGTATCCTCCGGGGCCCCACCTCGGAGGACGCTCGAACCTGCTGGGGGCCTTTTCCCCTCACAAATTTGGCGTCCGCTACGACAGGACCAGGCCGAGCGGCGTTTACCAGTTAACGGAGTTTATGAGACAGAATGAGTGCTGCAGATTTTCTCGCGGTCGGAGAGCGCCTGGGTTTGCAGGGACGTGAGTTGCGCGAGTGGGTAGAAGAGGAATTGCGCAAGGCACGAGAAGAGAGAGTTGCCGATCGGGAAGCCACAAAGCGGCGTTTGGAGCTCGAAGCACAGAACTTAGAGCGAGAAGCGCAGAATTTACAGCTTCGAGTTAAACTATCAGAAAGAGCAAATTCTCCTCCTAATCCTAACGCTGAAAATGGAGAGCGCAGTGCCTCAACCACTTTTCCCATTAGCCCGCATGGCCTGATACCAACGTTTAATGAGGGACGTGATGATTTGGACGCGTATTTGGAGCGCTTTGAACATGTCGCCATAGGGCAAGGTTGGCCGAAGGAGAACTGGGCCACGGCCTTGAGCCTCTGTCTCGGCGGGGAAGCTCGTAGAGTCTTTGGTCGACTATCTCCAGAGGACTCTATGGATTATGAGAAAGCGAAACTTGCACTGCTACGAAGATTTCGTTTTACCGCTGAAGGTTATAGGGAGAGATTTCGGCAAAGCAAGCCTCACGATGACGAGACAGCCTTCCAGTACGCCACGAGGCTTTTCAGTTTCTTTGACCGTTGGGTAGAAATGCGGGGAGAAGGCCGCACCTTTGTGGTGGTGCGCGATATGATTGTTGCTGAGCAGTTTATGAACAACTGCCACAATCGTTTAGTAGTGTTTCTACGAGAAAGGGATTGTAAAAAGGTTGAAAAGATTGTTGAGGCCGCCGACCATTTCCTGGAGGCTCAGAGACAGAATAACCTTGCAACTTTCAAAGACCGGAGTGAGCAGGGTTCAGTGAAACGTACGAACACGGGTCCTAATCCCAAGTCGGAAATTCGATGTTTCATCTGCGAGAAGGTCGGACACAGGTCTTCCGATTGCCGTTCGAAGCCGAAGGCCCCATATTGCACATTCTGCCGCAAGTCTGGACACGACTTACAATCATGCCGGCGCAGCAGTTCAAGTGACCGGGAGACAACCGCATGTTTCATGTCACCCCAAGGTTCTTGCCCTGATCAACAGGCGGAGAGAGAAAGTTTAGATTTCCAAGCGGCAGATTCTTTTCACAGACCCACTCCGCCGATTGCCAGTATGCCGGTGGTGCACGGGGAACTGTTTGGACAAAGAGTGTCAGTGCTGCGGGACACTGGAAGTAACAGCATCGTGGTGCGCCAGGCCCTCGTGCCCGAGGCAGCTTATACTGGGAAAAGAGCGACATTGCTTTTGGTGGATGGTTCCACCATAGAAGCTCCTGAGGCGGAGGTGATCGTCACATCACCGTACTTTACAGGCAAGGCCATTGCAAGGTGCCTGCCGACGCCTTTATATTACGTGTTAATTGGCAGTGTCCCGGGTGCACGTGTTCCTTTCTTGGAGGATTCAGCTGGTTGGTCAACAGTCTCAGAGGACCAGGGGACCACTCCTGCACCGGCTACGCAAGCCAACGCTCCTTGCACAGCTGTGGCGGCAAAAGCTTCGGAGCCTATCTTGGATCCCTCTCAGAGCACGATCCACGTGTCTCGACCGGCGCTCCCCCCTTCCCCTACCCCTTCCAGAGAGGCATGGGAGACTGCCCTCCTCAACTGCTCCTCGCTTGAGTCCCAAAGGGCTCTGGTGAAACGGGCGAGAGACGGGGCCTCGTCGTGCGGTGTCCCGGACTAGGGACGCCGACCATGTAGCGGGGCCACTCTGTGGCTCCCAAACTCTTTTTTTACAATATAAAAGTTTTCACCACCACCACCACCGCAAGAAACAAGAAGAGGACAGTAGCTTAGACGTGTGTCAGAAGAAACTGGGGACAACCTTTTATGGGAAAGCAGAGACCACCCACACCTTCCATCTGGTTGACGACGTATTGTTCCGAACGTATCAAGTGTGCCCTGGCAAAACAATTGAACAAACTGTGGTTCCGAAGAGCTTGCGCCCTCAGGTTCTTGTGCAGGCGCATGAGAGTGCTCTCGCCGGCCATCAGGTTGTGAAGAAAACTACGGCGAGAGTACTAGGTGACTTCTACTGGCCAGGGGTACAAGCCGACATCAAAAGATTTGTCAAGTCATGCGACGCCTGTCAGCGGACTGTGTCGAAAGGAAAACTGGGCAACGCTCCATTAGGACGTATGCCTATTATTTCCACACCTTTTGAGCGGGTGGCGGTATACATCATTGGACCTTTAACTCCCACCTCATCTAGAGGGAACGGATACATCCTCACGTTGGTGGATTTTGCCACCAGGTTTCCCGATGCAGTAGCCCTTCCTGCCATCGATTCAGCCACTGTGGCGGAAGGCCTTCTGGAAATGTTCTCCCGTATTGGGTTCCCACTGGAAGTTCTTTGTGATCGGGCTTCGCGCTTCACATCTGCACTTATGCGAGAAGTGAACGATTTGTTAGCTATAAAACATTTAAGTTCGACACCATACGATCCCATGTGCAACGGGCTTGTGGAGCGGTTTAATGGGACCTTGAAGAACATGCTACAGAAGTTGTGTCAAGAACACCCCAAGGCATGGGACCGTTATCTTGCTCCACTGCTCTTCGCCTACAGAGAGGCCCCACAAGCTAGCCTGGGGTTTTCCCCATTTGAGCTCATCTACGGTCGCCAAGTTCGAGGGCCAGTCACCATTCTAAAAGAGCTCTGGACGGCCGGAAAGCTGTCTGACACCGTCGGAACAACGTATGGCTATGTGCTAGACCTGAGGGAGCGTCTAGAAGGCACGCTGCAGCTCGCACACCAAAAGTTAATGAGGGCGCAGAGGTCCCAGAAGATGTACTACGATAGGCGCGCCTCTAATAGGAAACAGAAGGTTGGTGATCGAGCGCTGATCCTTCTACCCGATTCCCATAACAAGCTCATCATGCATTGGAAAGGACCTTTTGTGGTCACGGGCCAAAAGAACGAAGTCGACTACTGGCTTGACGTGGGCTCCAGCAAGAAGTTGTTTCACATAAACATGCTTAAACGCTATGAAGAGCGCCAGCCAGGGAATGCCCTCCAAGCGTCATCGTTCATGGTCGTTGAGGAAGTGGAGGCAGAAACCCCACTGCCGACCCTCAGCAGAAATCGTGGTCCTTGTATTGGAGCTATCAAACCAGCTTGTACTTGTAACGAGCTTGGAATGAGACGCAGTTAGCCGCACTAGATAGATTGTTGGAGGCTCACAGCGCCATTTTTTTAGAGGTACCAGATCGTACTCATTTGATTGGGTGCCACTTGTAATTAACGCTTGTCTTACTTAAGAAACAAGACCCTGTGAGAACTCTGTCGCTGTGACGTTCTTTTGACTGGTCGGGTAACCAATCTTTGTGTGTGAACTTCCTTTGGTGGTGCCTGTGCAGTTACATTTTGCTGTGTGTTTTGTGTGTGTGAAACACTGTCGACAACCAGTAAGCGGTGGCGTGCGTGTGAAAGTGTTCAGTGTGGTGTGGTGCAGTCCTCCGTCCAGTGCTTGGTGCAAAAGTTTTTTTTTTCCTGAAAAAAAAAAACTTCTCAAAGGGGGGAGGCATATTTGTGATGCGCCACCAGCGCCCCTCAGCACTAGCGGCGGCCTGACGCTCGCTCAGGCGGCAGAAGCAAGGTGAAGAAAAAGAAGAGAGACGCGGGGCGTGGCGCAAGCGGCGCGAGGAGACGAGCTTGAGCAACGGAGCAGGCGAGGTCACGGCTGAACGGCTTCTTGGATCCGGTTGACCAGGCCTGGGGAAGCTGTCCTTGCCCAGTTCAGGCCAACCAGGAGCCTGCTGTGTCCTGTCTCCTGCCTGCCTCTCGCTGCCTCGGAGAGCGGGCGCCGTGCCGGGCACAGGCAGGTGCTGCATGCCCGGAGATCCTGCCGGCCTTGCTGTCGGATCGCGCCTGCCGTCCCGTGGCTGGGACCCCCTGCAGTGAAAGGGTGCCTTCCTGGCCGTGCCCGGGTGTCCAGACCTGGGCGGCCGTCTCCTCTCTGGTGCGTCGTCAGTGCCACTGGTGCTGGTGCTTCGCGCCCGACTTCGACCTCAGGGAGAACAGCCCTGCGGAGGTACTTGGCCCCGGCGCCTTTCTGGCGACGGGAAGCGCAATCTCACACCGGAGCCACTCCTCGACCCTTGGCCGCACAGCTCCATACCCACCAGTGACTGCTCTCCTGTGTAAAACCATTTTTGTTCTCCCTTCGGACGTGCTCGGTCTGGGACGATTTTCTGTATCCTCCGGGGCGCACCTCGGAGCACGCTCGAACCTGCTGGGGGCCTTTTCCCCTCACAAACGGAAGCGCTGCACTTGCTGATTGTATATTTTTCTTCTTTTGTATGATCAGAAGAAGTTTTCCGGGGCGTTTCTGGCCATGTTTTCTTTTTTTATTCTGTTTTTCCCTCTCGCCCAAGCAAATCCTTTATGCTGTCACCTTCCCATCATGCTTGCTTCCATTTTGACATATCATATAATGTTTTAGTCCCGCATCGCCTCCTTTAGTCCTGTTGATCGTCGTTTCTAATTCGGCCATCCACGTAGGCTATCACATTTTATTCTCTTACCTTCGCCTTTACTGTCGTTTCTGCTAAATTTTTATGGCGCTACATCATGTGTGGCTAAACAGCTCCATGGCGAAATGCTGCTTTGTCTAATCAAGTTGGTGTCACAGACACATTTTCCGAACATATCACACCAGCCGTCGTGGGATGGCTTGTCGACAATGTATCTGGCGTGCGCAGTGCACTGGAGCGCTCTCGCATCAGTGTAAATAAGCTGTCGGGAAACTTCAAATACTGGCCAGCATGCCGTCCATTGCCTTCAATACGATCTCCACCTGATACGGTCAGTTACACAAGCTTTGACGAATTCTAGCGGCTCAGGTTGACGACATAGATACCGATCGGATGCTTCCAGATTGAAATTAGAATGTATATAGCAAAAAAGAGAACCATAACTAGCAGGCTATAAAACCAGTGAACCTTTAAAGCAGCGTCAAAGTGAAAGCAGACATGCGGAAATAAGTGATAACTGTTTGGCTTTCTAAAGTCGTCGCAAAACAGCTGTGCGCTATTTTTTACATCATGAACGTTATCCAACTTGCCCAACTTTCCGCTTTGTCGCAAAAGAAGCAAGTTGTTTCCGGACAAGAGCTGGAATCGACGCCTACCGCCACATATCTCTATCTACCATCTGCTTTGAAAAGGATGACCAGCAGTGGCTACGTGATAACCTAGAATTTATCAGGAGCTTCAAGCAGAAGTGGCGTTAATGGGACTTGCTTGAAGAAACCACCGGGCTGCAGGTGAATCGATTTCAGTGAATAACTCTTCGTTCAGAAAATTTGTTCCTTTTATTATTGACGAAAACGTGGCGACCCCGAGCGACATGAATATAAACAAAACACTAGCGACTTTCTTGCTTGCGCGAAAACAGAGCACTGAAGGAAGGCGTTTTTTGCGTGTAAAAGAAGGGCTTATTTCTGTGTGAAGCAGCTGCGCGGAAGTTGCATCATCACCGTACCACCAAGCTCGCTTCGCCGAAGGCACTCAATTTGCTTGAGATACAGCATCTGCCATCGACTACGATGGGTGAGAAGTTATAGCGTAGGCCATTTCTCTAATGAAAGGTGGTAAGGGGCGTAGATCCAGCCGTGCATCAATTACTGCAAGTAAGCACAGGTTCTGCAGTGTCGGTGCCAAGTGCAACACGTGCAGATCCGTCAGCGCCCTTCACTCCTCAGCAACCTGCCTCTCATCCTGGTTGGGTGCAGGCCCAAAGCCGCCGAAGATAAACACTCTTTCACCCATCACTGAGCAGCCATGCCAGTACCTGGGAGACGGTGGTGAGCCACAGGGCTTCACTTCGGTCCAACGCGATGTCACGGGGTCGTACTTGTGCATGTCTGCTAAGAATGTCTTCAGCACATCGCTGTACCCTCCGAAAATGTACACCTCTTCGTTGAACACGAAGGCTGAATGTCCTCGCCGATACACAGGGGGAACGCCTTGAACTTCTGGGCGCACCCAAGAAGAGGTGGTCGTTTCAAAATAGTATAGGATGAGGGAAGGGTCTGTTGGGCTGCCGCCGAATACATACATATGGTGCCGATGGCAGACGCAGTGTGGCTGGCACGTAGAACTGGAGCCTCTCCGCTGGTGGGGACACGATGCCACTCTAGGGTATCCAAGTCAAGGACCCTCATATACGGCGAAGGATCCCAGTCACTTAAGATATACTCGCGGTGACTCACAACACAAGCTCCGCTGCCGTAAATCGATGAGGGAACCTCACCTGACACCTTCGGACGGCTGCATGTCATCGTGTTTGAGTCGAAGCGATAAAGAACACTTGGCCAGCTGTGCGGGCCGCAAAACAGATGCGCGCAGTGGCCGTACGCTACAACTGTGTGGCGGGAAATGTTAATCGACCCGGTGTCGGGAAGTTGCGCCTGCACCATATCCCACCGGTGCGATGCGGGGTCGAAGATGAAAACGTTGATCAAATTCCATGCCGTGAGGCAACTGTCGAAAGAGTAGACCTTGCCGTTGATGTGTACAGCCCTGCGGGTGTAGAAAGAGAAGTTTATTTTTTTCTAATGTCAACAAAAAATACAAAGCAAAACTGCTGAACTCAATGCTCTGATTAGTCAAGCACATGCGCAGTGACGCAGCACTGAGCATGTCAGTAAGGCAGTAAGAAAGCCGACACTCGACCGCCGCGCAGGACAATGAAATATGTCGACCATTTGCGGAAGAACTCAGCCTCACTCATTGACAGTTGGTACACGCATGCTTGCTCAAAGAGGCGCGTGCGGAGGCGCTGCAAAATTGGAAACATTGCTCTTTGTAGACGCCCATTTAAGGAAGCCGCTCCACGCTGCCGCCACAAAACGAACATGCCGACACACAACAGCATATTTGTAAACAGTTCGCGTGAACTAGTGCGCGCTTCGAGGCGGGTTAAAAACATCCCAGACACTAGTACCCAAAAGGTGCGCGCCACTACACAGTCGAACATAGCGTGCCGCAACGATTCTAAAAGATCGCATTGCGGGCATCGGGCGGAGGGCGCCACGCCCCACGCCGCAAGGCGGTCTCTTGTGGGCAGGACCCGCCAGCCTCGCAGCCAGCCGAAGTCCCTGACATCTGCAGGAAGGTGACATGCGGGTGACATGCTCTGGAACGCCGTTTAGCCGCACCGTCCACATCATGCAGAGACAGCTGCTTCTGTAAGAAACAAGGGCCGGTCATTCCAGCGATATTGGCGGCATCATGCGGCTTTTTTCTTAAGTAGCGATATGGTGATCGGTCTTCGCGGCGTGAGCGGGCTTAGTGCGTCGAAAATTGACTATATCCGTTATATTTTGGAATATGTTTGTCATTTTGTGACACTCACACGAATGAATGTTCGAAAAAGGACATGTACTCTTGCTGTTACCGAGATTAAAAGCGCTAAAAGCCGTTATAAAGTGAGCATAAGTGGTCAGTAGGGCTCTTCTGGCATAACGGGTTTGTTTCAGAGCGAATTACTTTTTTGACGCCAAGAGATATGTGGTTAACGCTTTCCAATCGAAAATCTTGTTTAGTGGATCGGTCATGCCAGTCGCATTGATAGAGATTGGATATCTGGCGGCCTTAAAAAAAACGGGAAATATATATTGCTTAAAACCTGCGGTACTTTTTTCTTTCGTTTCGCGCATGTTTTGTTGCCGCCTTATCGTCCAGCAGGTGCTTGGTATAGGTGTCATGCAGCTCTCGTCTATTCACATCGCGAGCAACAACCACTTTGTTCAACCTTGCCACGATGGTGAAAATCCATCCCTCCAGGATGTGTGAGGCACTAACGGTAGCAGAGCTCACCCGCGAACAACTCCATAAAACGAGACGGGCGGCCTGGCGCCAACTGACCTCACCTGCACTTCCTGCAGATATCAGGGACTTCGGCTGGTTGCGAGGCTGGCGGGTCCTGCCCACAAGAGACCGCCTTGCGGCGTGGGGCGTGGCGCCCTCCGCCCGATGACCGCAATGCGGTCTCTTGGAAACATTGCGGCGCGCAATGTTCGACTGTGTAGTGGCGCGCACCTTTTGGATACTAGTGTCACGGATGTTTGTAACCCGCCTGGAAGCGCGCACTAGTTCACGCGAACTGTTTGCAAATATGCTCTTGTGTGTCGGCATGTTCGTTTTGTGGCGGCAGCGCGGAGTGGCTTCCTTAAATGGCCGTCCGCAAAGAGCGATGTTTCCGATGTTGCAGCGACTCCTCACGCGCCTCTTTGAGTAAGCATGCGTGGACGCACTGTCAATGAGCGAGGCTGATGTTCTGCGCAAGTGGTCTACGTACTTCATCGCCCTGCGTGGCGGTCGAGTGTCGGCCTCATTACTCCCCTACTGACGTGCTCAGTGCAGCGGCACTGCGCATGTGCTTGAATGATGAGACCTTTGAGTTAAACCGTTTTGTTTTCTATTTTTGTTGCTTTTGAAGAAAATAAACTTCTCTTTCCACGATGGTGAAAATGAGGTGTGGATCGTTGGCATTTCAAATTTTCATTTCCGCTTCTGGTAAGAAATGCGTGAGGGACCTGAATATCTGCAGCTGTTTTTGGTGAAATAGAAACTTGTGATTTGGTCACTGTGCGCTGTATATACACCTCTTAATACGTGGTTTTGAGGAAAGGAAGTGGCGCCGTATCTGTCTCACATATCTCGGTGGAAGCCCCAACCACACCGTGAGGGAAGGGGCGAAGGCGGGAGTGAAAGAAGAAAGAGAGAAGGAGGGGCCGTAGTAGAGGGTGGTGGTGGTGGAATCTTTTATTGCCAATGATATAAATCGGGGGGGGGGGGGGGCGAAGCCCCCTACACGGCACTTGGATACCTCATCAATGTGAGGAGGAGGCACCCTTACAACGCGAAGGATAGCCCCTGGAGAGCAATGCTTGTGTGAGCGCTGGAGGTGATCCGGCGCTGGTCTTGAGAGGACGAGCTGGTGAGAAGAGACTCCCAGTAAGACTCCGCCGCGGTTGGTGATGGGGATTGAGGGAATGTGGGGCATGTGAGCAGGGTGTGTAAGAAGTCTCCTGGTTTGCCGCAAAGTTTGCATGATGAAGGGAATTGGTCTGGGTATCGGGCATGCAAGAGTATTGGGTATGGAGCAGTTCGGTTTATTTATTTATTTATTTATTTCCTCAAAGGTCTCGGTTGAGACATTACATGAGGGAGTGGACGGTATCTGGCAAACAATGGTAAAAAATGTTAAGATGAAAGGCTGGCGACGCTCCGCTTGAATTCTAATGGGTTGATGATAATGGCAACTTCGGTGGGCAGGTAATTCCAGTCTCGTGCAGTACGCTGAAAAAATGACTGCTGAAATGTCACAGTATGGGCTTGTAGGGGATACATTGCGTTACTATGGCTGAACCGGGCGATGCGGTGGGCTCTTTTTATGTAGGGGTTATCAAGAGGCAAAGAATGGAAAAATTTATGAAAAAGGTTAAGACGTGCTATCTTACGGCGCGAGGCTAGGGGGGGCAAGTTGATTCGAGCTTTTAGTGCTGAGATGCTAGAGTGGTAGGAATAATTAGATAGAATGAATCGTGTTGCGCGGTTCTGAACCAATTCGAGGGCGTTAGTAAGATTATTGTGGTGCGGATCAAAAATAGCGTTAGCATACTCAAGCTTGGGACGCACAAAGGTTTGAAAAGCAAGCTGTTTAATAGGGGGAGGAGCGAGTGAAAGGTTACGGCGTAAATAACCTAGAGCACAATTAGAAGAATTTATTATGTGATTAATATGACAGGTCCAAGTTAGGTCACGCGAGATATGCACACCAAGATATTTGAATGATTCGGATGTTCCAATCTGCAGGTTATTAATATTATAATTAGGCGCTACGTAGTTACGACGACGGTGAATGGACATTAACACGGTTTTAGAAATGTTTAATGACATGAGCCATGTTTTACACCAGTCCTGTACGCGAATAAGGTCAGTTTGTAATGCGAGATGGTCGGTGGAGTTAGTAATTCTTCGGTAAACGACACAGTCATCGGCAAAGAGTCGGATATGAGAAGAAATGTTACACGGTAGGTCATTAATATATATCAAGAAAAGGAGGGGCCCGAGTACCGTTCCTTGAGGTACCCCGGAGAGCACAGGTGTTAAGGATAAAGAGTGTGAATTGGCATATACGAACTGCTGACGGTTAGATAAAAACCCTCGAATCCAGTTCAGAACACATGGATGAATATTAAGGCGCGATAACTTTAGTAAGAGACGACCATGGGGGACCTTATCGAACGCTTTTTCGAAGTCTAAAAACACTGCATCAGTCGGGATATTACGATCAAGGTTTAAATGTAAGTCGTGCAGGAAGAGTGCCAGTTGGGTGTCACAGGAATGATTCTTGCGAAAACCATGCTGGCTTGAGTGAAAAAAATGAACGGACGATAGGAAATTAGCAATATGCGAGTATAAAACATGCTCCATTATTTTGCAAGAAACGCTTGTTATGGAAATCGGGCGGTAGTTACTCGGCGATGATCGGCTTCCTTTCTTGAAGACTGGGATGACCTTGCCCACCTGCCAGTCACGTGGAATCGAACCGGTGTTCAGGGATTCCTGGAATATGAGCGATAAGAACAGGCTACACGTATGTTTAGTATTTTTCAGCACTTTGGCGTTGATACCGTCCACTCCAGTAGATGACGAGTTCTTCAGTGACTCAATTACGTTGACTATGCCGACGGGATGAAATGTGATATTTTGCATGAGCGGGTGCGTAAAATATGGTGGATCTGGAAGATTGTCAAGGGGTTCATTAGTAAAGACTGAACTGAATGCTGTGTTAAGAACATCTGCAACCTCAGTGTCGGGAATAGGAGATCCAGAGCTACTGTTAAGTGAAACTTCATTACATTGATTAGGGCTAATGGTTTTCCAAAATCGTTTTGGGTTAGTCTGCAGCATAGATGGTAAAGTAGTAGAAAAAAACTTCCGTTTAGTCTGAGCGGTTAACTTGTCGTATTCTTTTGCGACAGCATGATACTTCTGCCATGTGGAAGAAGAGTTAGACAGCTTGGCCGACCGGAACAGGCGTTTTTTCTTATTATTGAGTCGTTTGAGTGATACATTAAACCATGGTGATGTTATTCTTTGTGATATAGTAATGGTTGGAATGTAAAGACTTATAAGCCGATGCATCTCTGTTTTGAAAAGCAACCAGTTCGACTCGAGAGAATGTAGTGGAAAGTTAGCAGCGAAAGTGTCGAAGTAATCTGATAATTTTTTTATTTTTTTGTTTCTTTAGTACGTTGCAATAAAAAGAAGTATGTATCGTCAAATGATCGCTGAGACCGCGCAACAAGGTGATAGGAGTAAAATTATCAGGATGCGTTGTTAATACGAGATCTAGAACATTGGACGAGTGGTCAGTAACGCGTGTGGGATCAGTGACGAGTTGAGTTAAGCCAAAAGTCATACACGTGTTTAAGAAATCGCTAGCCGGGCTGCTTTTCGATAATGTAGCGGCGGGATTAGACCAATCTATTGTGGGAAAATTAAAATCACCGAAGAGAAGGATAGGACTAAGTGGATATGTTTTAGTTAACGCATTTAAGGCATCATGAAATAAGGGGGTGAAAGAACTGTCAGCATTAGGAGGGCGGTAACAAATACCAATGAGGATGGGCGGATGTGTAGTAGTGCATCGAAGCCAAATCATTTCCAGTTGTGAAGGGAGGTTAACAAATGAACAATGCAGATCCCGTTTAGTGGCGAGCAATACACCCCCACCGCGCGAATTGTCGGGTCTATCCTTCCGGAATATCTCAAAATCTGGGAGAAATGGAAGAATCTCAGAATCGTGAACTGATGCGTTAAGCCATGTTTCAGTTAGTAGTAAGATATCGCATGAAGATGAGCCTATTAAACTGCACAATGAATCGCGCTTGGGAACGACACTTCGAATGTTAGCAAGCAGAAATGATAAAGGGTGACGATTCGGCGAACGGGGTTCAAAATTTTGTTTTAATGGTGGCTACAAGCTGTCCTCAACAACATGGTTAGAAACATGGTCCAAATGGTACGTTTTTTCACTTGTGACAAGCTTTTCATTTCGCAACTTGTATTTCAGTTTTCGAGCCTTTCCAAATTCGATGAGGCGTTTCTGGGCAAGGCGCGTGCTGGGAGAAAGATCTTGAGCAACCGCATATCCTGTGTCTTTGAATTTCCGAGCGGAAGACAGGACCTGCTCTTTGTCTTTAAAGTGAGCAAATCTCACAATTATAGGTCTGCACCTACCAGTTTGGAAAGTCCCAATGCGATGGGCACGCTCAATGTCGCGCGGCTCTAACTGGATGTCTAAATACTGATTAATGTGTGCAATGATGATATTTTCAGAATCTGACCATGTTTCTTTATCTTTATCTTCAAGGCTGTAGAAAACAAGGTTGTTTCGTCTGGACCGATTTTCTGCATCATTTACCCGGGCAGACAGAGCATTTATCTGCGTCGTGTTCTCAGTGCTGATTCCATGCAGTTCTTTCAATTCAGTCTGCATGTCATCAATACCAACACATGCTGTCTCGATTTTATCTAGTCGCGCCTTAATCTCGCAAAATGTTTTATCATGATCGACTAGTTTCATTTCAATCGACTTTAGCTGCGCTAGCATTGCTGTCTGCCCAGTTTGAATTTCTTTCAAAGCATCAAGAATCTCTTTGTTAGGGCCGGGGTTAGATTCTATATCACCAGCTACCATAAGAAGTTTTAACAACATATGCGCACAGTCATACATGATGGACCGGAAACGCCGTGGGCTCGGCAGCACCACCCTTAGCGAAAAGAGGATGTGCTAAAAATGCATTTCAAACGTATTGTATTAATTTCATATTTATTTCGCATTTTTTTGTCCCTATGCTTAAACTGCAATACGAATGCTTTCTAAGTATACTAGGAATAATATTTTAAACGTTCTTAAATATACGTGAAAAGTACATTTTTGCCCGCTTAGCATATTTATAATGCATTAAAAATATAATAAAAATATACATTAGAAATATACTAAAAATATACATTTAATACATTAAAAATGTGTTTACTCGGGCTTAAAAAAAAGTCTACTGGGCAACTCCATGGAATGACACGGGTTAATTCATCAACTGGAGAACAAATCGTACACGGGTATTTAATGATAAATCAACAGGAGTCTGATATTATAACGTCACGTGATTGAATGGGAACGGCAGATACCTACATACAGCATACCAAGACGACAGCGACACAGCAAACAACAAATCCCACGACAAGCGCTATACTTGGCTTGCCGTATATATACCCAGCGAAAGCGACGCACTATTTTGCACGGTGATACCTTTTTTTGCGCAAATACTGTGGGCTTCCAAATTATCGCAGAAGTACCCTACTGGTCGCGTTCGAATCTGGGATTAATTGAGAACGGAATTGCTAGTTGAAACTTGCGTCAGGCACAGGTCAGGAGTCGAACTGTCAACCAACAGATACATGGGCGTGTAAGGGAGCCGGTCTGCCCTGCCACACGGGGTCCTTTCCGCTGGCTTATTCGGACCCAGAAGTACCCAAGGCGCTTTTGCTGGTATAATGCTATCACGTTCTCACACGGAAATGTTCGAATGACATTGAGTGGAATGGCATTCGAGAATAGGAATGACATTCGGACTCGATGGACTGCCGCGGTGCTGCACGACACTTTCGAAACGCTTTCGAAAGCCTCAGCTCGTTTTCAGTGTACAGCGACGACGACGACAGCGGTCACAATAGTCCGACAACGACAGTATATATCACGCTGAACAACAGCATGTAATTGTAGTGAAATATCTAGTTTACTATAATATGATTCTAGAGGGACACGTTTTTCAGGCCAACGACACCGACGAATCCGGTCGGCGGACGGTCAGCCTTGTCGGCGGCTGAGCGAGAGCACGGTGATGAGGCGGCGGTGTGTGCATGCTCGCGCTTCTAAATGAGCGAAACGAACGGCTATATTTCACGTGTGCATACCTGAACACTCACCAGCGATAAGCGCTTGCCAAATCAGTTTCAATCGACGACGGCTCTGTTCCCTTCCGCGACGACTAGGCCCAGCGAGTTCGCAGGGTTGGATCTGTGATTTCGGCGGTTGTGAAGAGCGAATCACAAGCTTTAGCAAATGCAAATGGTCACCAGGTGTAGTTTTGGCAACAGTGACCTGAAATCAACTATTGCTTACATCGCAGGGCACGCGTACGATGAACGGGAATCGCCGGTGTGACCCAGACTGCCGAGCCGTGCTTTACGGCCAGCAGCAGTCGTCGCCGTCGCTAGCTTGTGGATAACAAGTTAGGCCGTTTCAGTTAAAGCGAACAGTCGCCATACATACTTCTGGATAAAGTAGTTTAAAAAAAAAGTACTGGTCACGTCGGAGAAAGCCGGGACAAGAAGCGAGAAGCGCCAGTCCTGCGCGATGCCAACAACCCGGCTTTCTAGGGCGTGCGATCGCATCATCGCTTCCCACACATTGTAGCACTGCGTAAACAATCACGAGTACAACCAGTAAAAAAGAAAACAGATTGTTTATTAGAACCAAAGCGCAGATTGCGTTTTATGTTATGTAAACAAGCGATGTAAACAACAGTATGAGTGCAGTCGTCCTCATCGGCGCACTCCCGGGGAAATTTCATGCTGACGCGGTTAATATTCATTGGCGTAATATTATCTTCAAGCACTCCCTTAGACAGAACACATGTAGCATCGTTAGATGACATTCGGCTGGAAGGCATTCGAAGCGCCCGTGTAGCAGGGGTATAAGTGGTGATCACCTTCCTGCTAGAAGTTACCATAAACGAAAGGATGACAAAAAAGGGAAAGTTTTCACTCTTCGCTGAAACGTCATTTCGAGCCCTAGATTGTTCCACGGTAGCTTGAAGTGCAATGCAAATATGTTTACGCGGACAACCCATTTGTTAGAATTTAAATATACTTCAGACGGATTAATTGCGTATTTACGAAAGTACACTTTAAATAGATGGCCAGCACCAAAATGCGATGTCCCGAAACTCGATTTTGAGCATTAGATTGTTCAACGACAGCTTGTAGTGCGCTGCAAATATGCTAATGCGGACTGCCAATTTGCTAGAATTTCAGTGTTCTTTGGACGAATTAATTACGTATTTACGGAAGTACACTTCAAATACATTGACGACACGCAAATGCCATTTCCCGAAACACGATTTCGAGCACTCGACTGTTCATGGCAGCTAGAAGTGTGCAAAAACGTTTAAAAGGACTGCCCGTTTGTTAGGATTGAAATATATTTCGGATGAATTAATTTCATATTTACGAAAGTTCACTTTTAATACATTGACAAGATGCTAAAACTGCATACATATACGTTTACAAGGGCTGCCCGTTTTCTAGAATTGAAGTATACTTTCGATGAATTAATATCATATTTCCGAAAATACACTTTTAATACACTGACAAGATGCTAAAACTGCATGCATATTTTTTCATGTATTTGAAAAGTGCTCGAAGTATGCTTTAAGTGAGGTATTTTTGGCACATTTTAAAAATATATTTCGAATACCAAGCATGAAATTTCAGAAACGTATTTCCTACATATTTTTAGTGCATTCATGAATACAAAATATGTTTAAAATACATTTTAAATAGACCTTCGTATATTCCAAACGTATTAGTTTTTGCTAAGGGCAAGAGTGCACGGTAGCTACTTGGCTTAGCGTAAAGGCAATAAGGTTTCATTACCTGCACCAAGAAGCGTAGAACGTTAGCACGGGCCATCGCAGGCGTGCTGCCGAGCCCACTGAAGGGCGCGCCGCTCCGAGCTGCCTTTTTAGCACAAGTCCACGCATGCGCAGGATGTACAGGGGCGGTTCCGGCGTTCAGGCGGCTCAGGAAAAGCCATGATGCTTGAAGATATGGTCCGTGGCCGTGTAGAAATTGCGCGGACCGGGATGAGTTGTCGATGGGCTGGCCATTCGTAGCCAAGAAAGGCTCGACCGTGTGAAGTCCGGAAAGCAGGAGTGTTGCGTCTGGACTGGAGTTGACGACGGATGCTAGGCACGGGACCCGGGGGCTCGAACACTCCAGCAGCTGCGAGCTCGAGAGTCCGAGGAACTGCACCAAGAAGCGTAGAACGTTAGCACGGGCCATCGCAGGCGTGCTGCCGAGCCCGTTGCCGAGCCGAGCGTAGTTGTCGCCAATGTGCAGCCGGCGCTATGGTGAGGGATGGAGCTGGGGGTGCGTATTCCCTTCGTTTGTCTCGGTAGTACGCGAGAATATCACGGAAGGAGAGCAGGCGCTCCGAGGCTCGTAGAGGGGGCTCGACTCCTGCCCGGAATGTGAGACCTCGGGCTAGGGAATGAGCGTCCTCGTTACCAGGGAGGTCATCATGTGCTGGCGTCCAGATGAGGGTGATGAGGCGCCGGGGCTGCCAGAATTGTAGTAAACGAGCAGCGGTGCTGGATATGTAGCCTTTCGAATAATTTAAAATTGAAGATTTGGAATCGGAGATAATTTTTGTGGCAGATGTATACATCTGCCAATTCTATAGAAATGAGAGCAAGCGCGATGGCTGCCTGTTCTGCCTCTGTGGTCGAATTGGTAATGATTGAGCTGGAGGTTAGAAGCTTTGCATTATTGTCGGCTACCGCCAGGGCCATACGGGAGCCTGTCGTATATTCCGCTGCGTCCACGTAGACCACCTCATGGTCCTCGCTATACTGTTTGTGGAGGGCCCGAGTCCTTGCTTCTCTGCGTTCTCTGTCTAGCTCAGGGTGCTTGTTGTTGGGGATAGGGGTTACCTTGAGGTTAGACCGGAGGGTAGCAGAAAGAGGGACCCCCTCGGTAGGCTCTGTAATTGGGGTCAGGCTCAACTGGGACAATAAAGTACGACCAGCCTCTGAGCTGGATAGACGGGATAGTTGTGCCATAAAGGTAGCTTCTTTGAGCTCCTCAAAGGTGTTTTGTACACCGAGTTTGATGAGTCGGCCGTTGGATTGCTGGGGGGACGACGTAGAGCCGTTGTGCAACTACGTAGGAGCGCATTAACCCGGTCTCTCTCCTTTTGTTTGAGGGGTAGGTATGGAAGGGCATATGTGGTGCGGCTTATGATGTAAGCCTGGGTGAGGCGAGTCGTGTTTCGCTCGCATATGCCAGCCCTGCGGTTCGCTATGCGGCGAATCAATCTAGTGGTGTGTTCAGCGTGTGTTTGAATTGTCTTTATGAATTCTCCGTGCGCACCGTGGGAGTGGAGAACCAGTCCTAGGACGCGGATTTTGTGTACTAGTGGGATGGGATGGGTACCTAGGCTGAGGGAGATGGGTGCATTGACTGAATCGTGTTGCTTGGGCCGGTAGAGGAAAAGCTCCGATTTTGAAGGGGAGCAGGTCAGGCCACGCTCCCATACATATGCGTCGATGGTGGTTAGTGCCAATTGTAGGTGTTCTTCTATTTCGGTATCGCTGCCATTGTTTGCCCAGACAGTGATGTCGTCGGCGTAGAGGCTGAAATGGATGTCAGGAATTTGAGCTAGCTGTTGTGGTAGGTCAAGAAGTGCTATGTTGAATAAAATAGGGGAGAGGACGGCTCCCTGGGGCGTACCTCGTGCTCCCTGCGTGATCCCTGGTAGGCTGTGGTCGCCGAAGGTAAGCGTGGCTGTGCGGTGGCTGACGAAGTCTGGGATGTAGTTGAAATCCTGGCGCCGACTCCCAGGGTCGTAAGGTTTTCTAGGATAGCTGAGTGTGTAAGGTTATCAAATGCCTTAGTGTGATCCACCCCTAAGATAGGTTTAGTGTCGGAGGTCTGTGAGTCGAGAATGTGATGTTTTAGCTGCAAGAAGTCGTCCTGTGTAGAAAGCCCTGGTCGAAATCCAAACATGCTAGTGGGCATGAGATTGTTGCTTTCAAGGTATTGACAAAGCCTGCGCTGGAGTACATGCTCCATGAGTTCGCCAAAAGAAGATGTGAGGGAGATGGGTCTGAGGTTAGAAGTGAGCAGAGGTTTGCCAGGTTTAGGTATGAAGAGCGCGAACGCAGACGAGCACAAAAGAAAAGAAAACGGACGACACAGCGCTGTGTCGTCCGTTTTCTTTTCTTTTGTGCTCGTCTTCGTTCGCGCTGTTTATTCAAAATGCTTAACCAGCTAGCCCGCCAAAACGTGTTAGGTATGAAGGTGACTCTCGCCTCTTTCCATTGTGGCGGGAGGGTGCCCAGTCGCCAGCACTCATTATAGTATTCTGTAAGTGCAGCAATGGGTTGTGCGTCGAGATTCCCGAGAGCCTTGTTATGTACCCCGTCTGGGCCGGGGGCTGAGAACGTGTTAAGTGTCTGGAGTTCAGGCTGGACCTCTGCTTCTGTAATGGGTTGGTCAAGCTGGTCGTTAGGGGAGACCGCATAATCAGGGTGGTGTGCAGGAGGGTATGTGGGGAAGTATTGATTTCGAAGTTCTTGGAGGAGGTCTGGTGGAGGTATATCAGAAGTATGTATGAGTTTGGTGAGGGCGTGTCTCTGGGCAGTCTTAGAGTGAGTGGAGTCTATTAAAGGGACAGTGAGGAGAGCTCTATTAATATTTTTTTTTACAGCTAAATCCGATAGTTCGGCACTTCATGGCTCTGTTGCCACTTGGCTGGCAGCGAAAGATGAATTTATTTTTAAGAAATTTGGATTCGAAGCTGAAAAAGTTTTTCCCGCCGCTCTGATTCAAACTTGGGATTCTCTTATGACGACACAGGACTAGGTGACGTGAAACATGACGTGAACAAGACGTAACCCAGACTCCGTGATTTCTGGCAGCCAGCACTGCGGCCTGGCAGCAGCCGAAAAGAAAGCTACCGGCCGGTCGCACGTTGAAGGCATCTTCGGCTATTGCGGCCGTCGCTACCGTCGCTTCGTTTACGTTTGCACCGGCGTTTTGCCAGCGCTACGATCGATCCCGTTCTCGAAGTCGTCAACGAACTTCAAGCAAATTGACACCTTTAGCATACCGTGTACCTTGTACCTACCTCCGGTGAGCAGGCGTTGATTGGTCCCAATGCTGCAGGCGCGCGCGTAGCTGGCGGGTACGTGGCGCCATCTGGCGACGTCAAGGAGATTTGCGTATGCATTGGCTGCGCCTCAGTGATTTGTGGTTTCTCGTGTTCTAGTGTTTCTAGAACCGTTTTTTCTAGCAACACTGTTTAGTCCTATGACGTCATCACGCTTGTACTTGCGAGTTTGGCCTGTGGCGGCGATAGCTGTATTTTGGTTCTTGCTCTTTTCTACGTTACAAGAGCTTTGTTGTCAGTATGAGTGGTGGTTTTGTAATCAGGAGCTGGTATTCTGTCGATACAAACCAACTTCAATTTCTTCAAGAGGTTCCAGGTCTGAGGCAGACTCAAATTGCCATCAAGCTTGTTGGAGGGCTCTGGATTAATTTCGACCACCCGAGGATCTTTAACGTGCATTTACATCGCACAGAACACGGGCTCCATTTGTGTTTTCCCTTCATCGAAGTGCAGGCCGCCGCGGCTGGGTTCGAACCCGGTTACTGCCGCTGAGTAGCCGAGCACGCTAACCTCTGAGCAATCACGGCGGGTATCTACGGGTTGTGGGAAACGTGTTGTTGAAGAGAAGTTGTTTAAGAGGCGATCTGCAACGGACAGCGCGAAAGTTTGTTGCAGTTTAACCCGAGACGTGATCGGTTGCGGTGATAGCATCGCGCCCTCGTGCAATAGCCAGCGAAGCCGACCTCTTTGCTCCACCGCGGGTTTGAAACGCCCTCGCGGCAATATTAATCTATTGATCTCATGCGCGGTAACGGTGTCCGATAAATTACGTTGGTTTTACCCTTCCGGTACTGTGTCAATTGGCAATGGAATAGACGCTTCATTTGCAAACACCGCTCGCCTCTCTTTTTAGAACTGCTGGGCATAATTTCTTTAGTTATTGAGCAGCATAAAGAAGAACGTTAACACTGCATCTGACTGCCTTCTATCGACTTGATAGC
Source organism: Amblyomma mixtum (assembly GCF_055824585.1). Lineage (NCBI taxonomy): Eukaryota > Metazoa > Arthropoda > Arachnida > Ixodida > Ixodidae > Amblyomma > Amblyomma mixtum. Next base: position 388,656,376 of record NC_143014.1, on the reverse strand, counting down.
GCTGTGCTAACGCGACAGCGTTAAAGGCCCCGGTGTCCTCGTCGGCGTTGTGAGCGAGAAATCACGGGCATGGCTCTGGCATGTGGTTCCCAGAGAGCAACCTAGGAGGCGTATGGGCCACCTAGGTCACGTGTCCTTGTTGCGTCATCCCAATCTACCCGCCGTACAGTGACCAAACTGCACACTGTGTTAGTTAAATTAATTATTGGTAGCTCTGGAACAGCAACCTGGGCCCCACAAGGCCCATCGCTTAACCACTGCACCAGTTTGAGAGGAGCGGCATGAGGACTTCCAAGGATCTGTCAGTTTATAATAGTCAATGGCCTGCACATACGGGAATTAAACCATCATGCTATCTCGTCGTACTCTTAAGGGTAAGCTTAAGTGTCCCTTCCAATTTTTTTTTGACGCGACAACATTAAAGGTCCCGTTCGTCCAGCAACCCAGCGTCTGCATCGTTGACACTGGAAAATCCTGATTAGTCGAGAAGGTAGTGGAGTAGGAAAGTTATTTTGCTTATATTAAAAGCAAATGGGGTCAGTCGGAATCGAAACCGCCACTGAGCAACCTGTGATAAGTTCGATAAATAGATGCCTTGTACGAGTATCTCCCACCGCACAGCAGGAAAATTACACGAGAGGACCACATCGCTAATGAGGGTCAATAATTATAGGCCCTAAATAACGTGGACGACGATGTGCAATAAAGCACTTTATGATTTCATCAAGTGTGTCGACGTCTGCAAAACGGTGCGCCAGGGGACACCCTAGCGACCGTACGGACACTTTAACGCTATTACGTCGTACTATTAAGGTGAACTGAAGTTTCCCACTTTTTTCTTGTCAAGTAATAATCCTTAATCATGCCGAATATGCAATGCTAGATTAAATCTAAAGGAGCAGTTACCACCAGTAACGTGAATTGCAGCGAGGCATTCGCTAGCACGCAGATCTGAGGATTCGCGTCTACTTCACTCTGCCCAGATATTGGGGCCAGTGCCATGGTCCTACGCGCCCTGGGCACATGCGCGTAATATGAGGGCTGCGCGGTGGCCCTGAATCCTTGAACGGTCCAAAGTCGCTTGTATAATGTTACGAGCGCAGCAAATCTTCTGTATGCGCAGGGCCTACAGTTCCGTGGCTTCTGAAACAACCACACAATGCCTTTGCTACTCAAGAGGTTCAATATTACTATAGCTTCACGCCATCACACCGAACGATGCATTAGGCTGTAGCGAAGAAAAATGTGTCTCGGTGTCACACACGCATGCGCCACCCAATGCTTAGAGTCCTCGCTGCTCTCCTCGTGCCCCTCTTTCTTTGCGCAACCCATCTCACACGCTTTCCCTCTCTATTCTTCGCGTAAGCCCAGGTACAGTTCCTATATCGTCATAATAGCAAAGGGCGCGTTGGAAGCTCTCACTAAAATCAACACAGGCTTCCAGAAAAAAAATAAAAACGCCTACCATACCTGTTCGTACCCAGTGCTTGCCCTTCAGCAGTAATTAAAAACTAACGCCCGGTTTCATTTCTGAGAAGATTCGTTACCACAGCACGATGTTTAACGTGCTGCTGAACGGCGTTCCAGAACTCGTCAACAACATGGTGTCGCCATCAAAGGAAAGGTCTACTCGTTCGACCCGTTCTACAACTACCACGATGACAGCGATGAAATCTTAGGCATCCGCTCAAGCGTATACATCTTCCACCCTGCAACTTGCAGGTGGGGTGTGCCGCTGTCTGTGCTGCACCCCGAATGCGAGCCCATTAGCTTTAGCGACCACAGCGTTGTCGCCTACGGTGGCTGTGCCTACATGTGGGGGAGCTCCTCGGACATAAGGTCACGGATTGGCTGCTCATACCGGTTGTATACCCTCGCTATGACATGGAGCCGCCCGGAAATGTGCGGCCAAATGCCGACACTGAGCATCTCCTCTGCTTGTGTGCTGTGTCAACGGATGAACATCTTTGATTTCTTGGACCCGGAATCCTCACACCGTGTATATTATCTTGACCTTGAGAACCTGACGTGGCATAGCGCTCCGACCAGTGCAGAGGCCCCAGCTAGCCGCTGCTTCCACACGGCGTCCGCAGTCGGAACACGAATGTATGTTTGGGGTGGCCAGGCGTTCAACACAGAGATTGAACGCCTCGCTCAAAGAAGTCTGTGTTAGCCTACGATAGCGCCCACTCCAGATTAGTAAAACGAGGAATAGTTTCTCTTTGCATTAGGTCGGCTCTAGAAAAACCTTGTCCACTCAAGATAAGTGAAAGCTTCCAGTATCAGATCGGAAGAGTTATGTAAGCAGGTTACCCATCGCAACTGGTCACCAACGTGTCTGAAAGCCCCCTTCAAAAAATGAAGAAACCGGGCTACAAGCGTGACATTGGAAAAAAACCTGTGCAGGTCATACCTTTCCTGCATGGGTTTTCACACAATTTGAAAAAAGTGGCTTCCAGGCACGGAGTGCAGCTGATTTTTTCAGCCCCCTGCAAACTGGCAAGCTTACGTCCGATGGTATCAGGAAAGCGGGTGAAAAAGGCCTGTACTGTCAAACATCAAACAGTGTTCACAAAGTGCACCACTAATGAGGTATACGAGATCCTTTTGACGTATGGCAGAGTGTATGTGGGGCAAACGGGACAGTGTTTCAATGAGCGTGCCCGACAGCACAATATGACCTTAAAAAGCAAGACGGGAAGCAACCTAGCTATACATTGTAGATGGTGTAAAGATTGCTGTCCGCAATTTCACGATACCTGGTTTCTAGCCAGGGCAAAAGAAAGAAAAAGAAATTATTGAGGCTTTTTATATTCATAAAAGAAAAGACAACTGCGTTAGCACGCCTTCTCTTCTCCTCACCTCAAAAGAAATAGCTTTGGACTCTCCAAGCACCAAGAGGTGGCTTGGAGAAGACTTCAAACCCATTCTTACCCGAACCCGTACATTTACGCCCACATCTACCCCGATCTCATAGACCCGACCTGCAAACAGTGCGGTAACACTGCCACCCTCGATCATATGCTATATGACTGCCCGGAGGATCCTCCTCCGGAAGCTCTTATAGAAGCTCCCTCACCAGACGCCTGGGAAGAAGTGCTGCGCAGCTCGGACACCGCCGTCCAGGCAGGAGCCATCGAGCGCGCCGAAGAGGTCGCCGCCAGCTATCAGCTAACGGCCACCTGGCCCTTCTGCTAAGCGTCCAAGAACCCTTCTTTTCCGACAATAAAGTTTTCTCTCTCTCTTTTTTGGACGGTGTCGTTTAGATGCCCTTTGGAATTTACCACCTTGTTACAATATGTACGGCCGGAGACTCCTAGAATACAGCGGAGCCCATGTGTGGAATGAAATCCCTAATGAAGTTAAAGAAAAAAATAACTTTTCGGCATCTTTAAAACACTATTTAATTTCCACGGAAATGTAGGAATGAATTCAATTGTGTGTGTTAATCTTGAAGTTTTTTTATTTTACACGTTCTGCAGTAATATTGTACTTGTTTTGTATTTGGACCCCTCACTAGCCGTAAAGGCTATGGGTCCAAACAACAGTTTGTGTACTGTTTCTGAGAATAAATAAAGAAAAAAATTCAAAAAAAGTCCGCTTGCTTCCTTCAATCGGTTTTATGATTGTTAAGATCTTAGCGTTGGTTCTTATCCTTATTCATAATCTTTCAACCTGCGCTGTCATTCACACTCGCAAGTTTATCAACCCTGCTTTTTGTAATAGCGACCTCCGTATGACCTGTGCTGTTATCACTCGTCCATCACCGCATTTGTTTTTAGTTTTTTGGCTATGTTCACGCACGCTCATGCAGCTCAGCGGCTATAAAAGAGCGCCTGGTTACGTTTTCCTGTTATTAAAGTTCGAAGTTGCGCCTCTTTCCTGTTCTATGTTTCCTTCCTGTTTCGTCTTTTTTTGGCGTACGACATTCTTTCAAAACACAGAGGTCAACGACTTTTTCAACTATTACTGTTAGCCTCCATCTGTGTTTAGATGTGTTGAGCTTACCGCGAGTAATATCCTCTCAATATTTAGAACTTCGAACACAAAGTTACCCTCGGTGCAGTGGCGTAACAAATTTTGGCTATTTCGGCGGGTTACTTGTAATGAATCTGTTGCTTTGACTGGGGCTTTTCGAAAGCGCACTTATTTTGGCGTATGCCGCCGCGGTGGCTCAGTGGCTATGGTGCTCGGCTGCTGGCCCGAAAGACGCGGGTTCGATCCCGGCCGCGGCGGCTGAATTTCTTTGGAGGAGAAATTCGAGGCCCGTGTACTGTGCGATGTCAGTGCACGTTAAAGAACCCCAGGTGGTCGAAATTTCCGGAGCCCTCCACTACGGCGTCTCTCATAGCCTTAGTCGCTTTGGGACGTTAAACCCCATAAACCAACCAACCTTATTTTGGCGAGGTGTGAGCAAAGTTTACAAGAGAATAAAGGGAAGGATAACTCACGCGATCAAATGCACTTGCCAGGCCGATTTGTGCCAGTGTAGTTGTTCGTGAGCGCCACTACAATACTTCAACACCTTACGTATTCGTTTTAAACTAAGCAACATGATTGAAGAGGTCCAATCAATTGAGGCATTGCAAGCTGTAGCCAATTTGAGAGAGCTGAAGCGAAAATCTTACAAACAAGGTGAGAAAACGTGAGAGCTTCGCAGCCATCGGCCAATCGCAGTTTTTCCTTTTCATGAGTGTTTGGTATGAAGAGATTACGACTTCTATCAAATGAATGCAGCAAAAATCAATCATCAATACTGGCCTTAAAATTTCGAATAGGACAAGTGATAAAACAGATTCAAATGTCTTGTAAAATTTTCCTGGGAGACTGGCAGGCACTGGGGTTTTAGAAAGCGGCAACCGACCAAATTCACCCTATACTTCACCCAAGGTTAAAGAACCACTTATTATCGTGCACACATTTGCAGGAAGCACCATTATCATAGACACAAAGCGCGCCATTTGAGAATTAGGTCACGGTACCATCAGGGTAATCCGATACTATTACGCGTAAAGGTGAACGGCGAGCGAACAAGACATGCTATGACAACAAAGTTGCCAGAATGGAAAACAACAGCTAATAAGAGTACACGCAAAGGTGTGGGAATAAAACATATTATGCGAAAGGAGATAGAGGAAATGAAAACAACAAGCAACCGGAGTGCAGGCGATTGGGAAAGAATAAAACACGATATACGGGATGTGAAAATGGAAACAAGCATGACGAGAGGGTAACAGCAAAAAGCACGTGGATGGGCGAAAAGAAGAAACACGGTAAAGGAATAAAAGCATGGCCAGAAATGGTTACAGACAAGCAAGGCGAAAACAGCCCGTGAAAAGTAGCGAAAACGTTTACAATCGGCTTGCCAGAAAAGCGATTTCTTTCGGCAGGATCGAAATAGACGGCGTACCGATACACTTGTCACTGGGTTTAGTCCTCTCAAACGCTTCTGCGACCACCATTTTTGTATTGTGTTTAGTTAACAAAAGCTCATGTTTTCAAATACAGGTTTGCAAGGAACCTTGCTTACCCTCATCCTTGCCTTAAAATCGCTTACAACGGTGTCATAAATGACCTCCTAGATTATTCTGTATTTGCAGCCTGTGTTCACATGCCCCTTCAGTAAAACATATACCACTCTGTCCAATGTAGAGCTGTCGGAATTGAGGGTAACTTTCTGCGCAACTCTTGAAACACACTCGTGAAATTCTTATCGTGTTTCTTGGTGCACTGCGGTCTATTCTAATTTACGTTAATCACAAACGGGCACATACTACGAAAATTACACAGCGGAGAGAAAACAATCTTGAGCGCTTGAAGGCTTGCCACTTTTTTGATGTTACGTGAAACGCGACAAATGTAGGGCATAAGCTCCACCGCTTCTTTCTTGACGGTCTCTTTCTGCTCGGTAGCGGAACGGAAGGGCCACAGTTCCTGATTGTAATTTTTTTTCTCTTGTATGATCAGAAGAATTTTTCCAAGGCGTTTCTGGCCATTTTTTTTATTATGTTTTTCCTTTCGCTTATACACCCGAATTATGTTGTTACATTCCCATCATGCTTGTTTCCATTTTCACATGTCATATAGTGTTATAGTCCTGCATCGCCTCCTTTACTCCGGTTGATCGTCGTTTCTAATTCGGCCATTCACGTAGCCTATCACGATTTATTCTCGCACCTTCGCCTTTACTGTTGATTGTGATGAATTTTTATGGCGCTAGGTCATCTGTGGCTAAATAGCCCCATGGCACAAAGTTGCTTTGTCTATTCAAGTTGGTGTCACAGACACATCTTCCGAACATTTCACACCAGCCATCGTGGGATGGCTTGTTGAGAATGTATCTGGCGTGCGCATTGCTCTGGAGCGCTCTCGCATCAGTATAAACAAGCTGTAAGGAAGCTGCAGATGCAGTCCAGCATGCTGTCGACTGATTTAATTTGATTTGCACCAAATACGATCAGTTACACAAGCTTTGACGCATACTATCACCTCAGCTTGAAGACAGATGCGGATAGGATGCTCCCAGATTGAAATTAGAATTTATATAGGAAAAAGAGAACCATAACTAGAAGGCTATAAAATCAGTGAACCTTTAAAGCAGCATCAAAGTGAAAGCAGACATGCGGAAATAAGTGATAACTGTTTGGTTTGTGCAGTCATCGCAAAAGATGCAAGTTGAGAAGAGAAGAGAAGAGAACCAAACTTTATTTTATTTACAAATGTGCAGGAATCGACGCCTACCGACACATATCTCTATCCACCATCTCCTTTGAAAAGGATGACCAGCAGTGGCTACGCGGCTAACTACAATTTAACAGGGGTTCATACCGAAGTGGTGTTAATGCGACTTGCTTGAAGAAACCACCGGGCTGGAGGTGAATCGATTTCAGTGAATAACTCTTCGTTCAGAAAATTTGTTCCCTTTATTATTACGCAAACGTGGCGGCCCCGAGCGACATGAATATAAAAAAACACTACCGACAAAACACTAGCGGGCACACAAGGAAGGCGTCCTGTGCGTATATAACAAGAGTTTATTACTGCATCAAGTAGTACTGAAGGAAGGCGTTCTTTGCGTACAAAAGAAGTGCTTATTTCTGCGTCAAGTAGCTGCGCCGAAATTGCATCATCGCCGTACCACCAAGCTGGCTTCGCCGAAGGTACTCAATTAGCTTGCGATGAGGCATCTGCCATCGACTACGACTGGTGAGAAGTTATAGCGTAGACCATTTCTCTAATGAAGGGTGGTAAGGGGCGTAGATCCAGCCGTGCATCAATTACTGCAAGTAAGCACAGGTTCTGCAGTGTCGGTGCCAAGTGCATCACGTGGAGATCCGTCAGCGCCCTTCGCTCCTCAGCAACCTGCCCCTCATCCTGGTTGGGTGCCGGCCCAAAGCCGCCGAAGATAAACACTCTTTCACCCATCACTGAGCAGCCATGCCAGTACCTGGGAGACGGTGGAGAGCCACATGGCTTCACTTCGGTCCAACACGACGTCGCGGGGTCGTACTTGTGCATATCTGCCAAGTAGGTAAGCAGCAAATCGCTGTACCCTCCGAAAATGTACATTTCTTCGTTATACACGAAGGCTGAATGACCTCGGCGACACACAGGGGGAACGCCTTGTACCTGTGGGCGCACCCAGGAAAAGGTGGTCGTTTCAAAATAGTATAGGATGAGGAAAGGGTCTGCTGGGCTGGCGCCGAACACATACATGCGGGTCCCGATGGCAGACGCAGGTTGGCAGGCACGTCGAACCGGAGCCTCTCCGCTGGTGGGGACACGATGCCACTCCAGGGTATCCAAGTCAAGTACCCTCATATATGGCGAAGGATCCCAGTCACTCAAGATATACTTGCGGTGACCGACAACACAAGCTGTGTTGCCGTAAATCGATGAGGGCACCTCACCGGACACCGCCAAACGGCTGCATGTCATGGTGCTTGTGTCGAAGCGGTAGAGGACACTCGGGGCTGGCCAGCTGTGCGGGCCGCCCCACAGATACGCGCAGCGGCCGTACGCTACAACTCTGTGGCTGGAAATGTTAATCGGCCCGCCGTCGGGAAGCTGCGTCTGCACCATATCCCACCGGCTCGAAGCGGGGTCGAAGATGAAGACGTGGAGCAAGTTCCATGCCGCGTGGTAACTGTCGAACGAGTAGACCTTGCCGTTGATGAGTACAGCCCTGTGGGTGACATGCTCTGGAACGCCGTTTAGCCGCACTGTCCACATCCTGCAGACACCTGCTTCGGTAAGAAACAAGGCCCGGTTATTCCAGCGATGGTGGCGGCATCATGCGGCTTTTTTATGTGGTGATCTGTATTCGCTGCGTGAGCGGACATAGTGCGTCGACGGGTGACTATTTCCGTTAGATTTTAAAATACTTTCGTCATTTTATGACACTCACACGAATGAATGTTCGAAAAAAAAAAACATGTACTGTTGCTGTCACCAAGATTAAAAGCGCAAAAAGCCGTTATAACGTCTCGTAAGTGGTCAAGAGGCTCGTCTGCCATTACGGGTTTGTTTCAGAGCGAATTACCTTCTTGACGCCGCGAGATACGTGGTTAACGATTTCCAATCGAGATTTTCGTTTAGTTGACTGGTCATGCCAGTCGGATTGATAGGGACTGAATATCTGGCGGCCCTAAATAGAAACGCGAAATATATATTGCTTAAATCCTGTGGAGCTTTTTTATTTAGTTTCGCACGTGTTTGGTTTCCGCCTTATCGTGTAGCGGTGTTTAGTATCGGTGTCATGAACTCACATCTCGATGAACAACCCTTCTGTTGAACCCGCGTCTTTCGGGTCAGCAGCCCGGAAGGCGCGGCCGGGATCGAACCCGCGTCTTTCGGGCTGCTGACCCGAAAGACGCGGGTTCGATTCCGGCCGCGGCGGTTGAATTTTTTGGAGGAGAAATTCTAGAGGCCCGTGTACTGTGCGATGTCAGGGCACGTTAAAGAACCCCAGATGGCCGAAATTTCCGGAGCCCTCCACTACGGCGTCTTTCATAGCCTTAGTCGCTTTGGGACATTAAACCCCAATAAACCAAACCAAACTAGGAGGCTTTAAAATCAGTTAACATTTAAAGCAGCCTCAAACTGAAGGCAGACATGCCGAAATAAATGATAACTGCCCGGCTTTCTAAAGTAATCACAATGCCGCCGCGGTGGCTCAGTGGCTATGGTGCTCGGCTGCTGACCCGAAAGACGCGGGTTCGATCCCGGCCGCGGCGGCTAGAATTTCTTTGGAGGAGAAATTCTAGAGGCCCGTGTACTGTGCGATGCCAGTGCACGTTAAAGAACCCCAGGTGGCCCAGATTTCCGGAGCCCTCCACTACGGCGCCTCTCATAGCCTTAGTCGCTTTGGGACATTAAACCCCATTAACCAACCAACCAACTAAAGTAATCACAAAAGACGCAAGTTGTTTCCGGACAAGATTCAAAATCGACGCCTACCTCCACATTCAGCATCTCAATCTGCCTTCTGCTTTGAAAAGGACGACCACCAGGGGCTACGCGGCAACCTAGACTTCATCGCGAGCTTCAGGCCGAAGTAACTTTGATTGCGATTCCCTTGAAGAAACCACCAGGCTGGAGTGGAATCAATTTTAGAGAATAGTTCTTTCTAAAAATTTCTTGTTGGTAATCTTTGAAAAAAAGTTCCGCCTGAGAGTATCGTGAAATAAACAAAACACTAGCGACTTTCTTGCTTGCGCTAAAATCAAGCACTGAAGGAAGGCATTCATTGCGTATAAAAGAAAAGTTTATTGCTGTGTGAATTAGCGGCGCCGAAGTTGTATGATCGCCGCATCCCCAAGCTGTCTACGCCGAAGGCACTCCATCTGGTTGACATGCTGCATCAACCATCGACTGCGATGGGTGAGAAGTGATGGCGTAGACCATTTCTCTTATGAATGGTGGTAAGGGGCTTAAATCCAGCCGCGCATCAATCACTGCAAGTAAGCACAGGTTCTTCAGTGTCGGTGCCAAGTGCAACACATTGAGATCCGTCAGCGGTCTTCGCACCTCAACAATCTGCCCCTCATCCTGGTCTGGTGCCGGCCCAAAGCCACCGAAGATAAACACTTTTTCGCCCATCACTGAGCAGCCATGCCAGGACCTGGGAGAAGATGGTGAGCCACATGGCTTCACTTCGGTCCAACGCGATGTCACGGGGTCGTACTTGTGCATGTCTGCCAAGTAGGTAAGCAGCAAATCGCTGTACCCTCCGAAAATGTACAGCTCTTCGTTGAACTCGCAAGCTGAATGTCCTCGCCGGTACACAGGGGGAACGCCTTGTACCTGTGGGCGCAACCAGGAAATGGTGGTGGTTTCAAAATAGTATAGGATGAGGGAACGGTCTGCTGGGCTGCCGCCGAACACATACATGCGGGTTCCGATGGCAGACGCAGAGTGGCAGGGACGTAGAACCGGAGCCTCTCCGCTGGTGGGGAGACGTTGCCACTCTAGGGTATCCAAGTCAAGGACCTGCATATATGGCGAAGGATCCCAGTCACTGAAGATATATTTGCGGTGACCCACAACACAAGCTGTGCTGCCGTACATCGATGATTGTACCTCACCGAACACCGCCATACGGCTGCATGCCATCGTGTTTGGGTCGAAGCGATAAAGAGCACTTGGAAGTGGCCAGTAGGGCGGACCGCCCCACAGATACGCGCAGTGGCCGTACGCTACAACTGTAGGGAGGGAAATGGGAATTGGCCCGGCGTCGGGAAGTAGCGTCTGCACCACATCCCACCGCTGCAATTCGGGGTCGAAGATGAACACGTGCACCAAGTTCGATGCCGTGTGGCAACTGTCGAACGAGTAAACCTTGCCGTTCGTGAGTACAGCCCTGTGGGTGACATGCTCTGGAACGCCGTTTAGCCGCACCGTCCACATCCTGCAGAGACACCTGCTTCTGTAAGAAACAAGGGCCGGTCATTCCAGTGATGGTGGCGGCATCATGCGGCTTTTTTCTCAAGTAGCGATATGGTGATCGGATTACCAAGATTAAAAGCGCTAAAACCCGTTATAAAGTGCACATAAGTGGTCAGGAGGGCTCTCGCATTAGGGGTTTGTTTCAGAGCGAATTACTTCTTTGATGCCACGAGATATGTGGTTAACGCTTTCCAATCGAGAATTTTGTTATTTGATTAGTCATGCCAGTCGCTTTGATAGGGATTGAATATCTGGCGGCCTTAAAAAGAAACGTGAGATATATATTGCTTAAATCCCGCGGTACTTTTTTCTTTTGTTTCGCGCACGTTTTGTTGCTGTCTCATAATCTAGCAGGTGCTTGGTATAGGTGTCATGCAGCTCTGGTCTATTCACATCGCGAGCAACACCCACTTTGTTCAACCTTGCCGCGATGGTGAAAATGTGGTGTGAATCGTTCGCATTTCACATTTTGATTTCCTGCTCGGGCAAGAAATGCCTAAGGGGCCTGAATACCTGCAGCTGTTTCTGGTGAAATAGAAAATGGTGATTTGGTCACTTTGCCTTCTATATATACCTCTAAATACGTGGTTTTGGGGAAAGGAAGTGTTGTTGTATCTGTCTCACATATCTCGGTGGAAGCCCCAACCGCACCGTGAGGGAAAGGACGAAGGCGGCAGTGAACGAAGAAAGAGAGAACGAGGGGCCGTAGTGGAGGGCTCCCGATTAATTTTTACCACCCGAGGACCTTTAACGTGCATTTACATCGCACACCACACGGGCTCCTTTTGTATTTTCCCTTCATCGAAGCGCATGCCGCTGCGGCTGGGTTCGAACCCGGTTACTCCTGCTGAGTAGCCGAGCACGCCAACGTCTGAGCCACCACGGTCGGTGTAGAAAGAGAAGTTTATTTTTTCAGTTTTAACATAGAAAATACAAAACAAAACACATGAACTTAATGCTCTGATAAGTCAAGCACATGCGCAGTGACGCAGCACTGAGCACGTCAGTAATGCAGTAAAAATGCCGATACTCGACCGCCGCGCAGGACGATAAAGTATGTCGACCATTTGCGCAAGAACTCTGCCTCGCTCATTGACAGAGCGTCCATGCATGCTTGTTCAAAGAGGCGCGTGCGCAGGCGCTGCAACATTGGGAACATTGTTCTTTGCGGACGCCCATTTAAGGATGCCACTCCACGCTGCCGCCACAAAACGAACATGCCGACACACAAGAGCATATTTTGAAACACTTCGGGAGAACTAGTGCGCGCTTCCAGGCGAGTTAAAAACATGCGTGACACTAATGTCCAAAAGGTGCGAGCAACTACACAGTCAAACATTGCGTGCTGCAAAGTTTCAAGCAGACCGCACTGCGGGCATCGGGCGGAGGGCGCCACGCCCCACGCCGCAAGGCGGTCTCTTGTGGGCAGGACCCGCCAGCCTCGCAGCCAGCCGAAGTCCCTGACATCTGCAGGGAGCGTAGCTGAGGTCAGTTGGCGCCAGCGTGCCCGTCTCGTTTTCTGGAGTTGTTCGCGGGTCAACGCAGCGACCGTTATTGCTTCACACATCCTGGAGGGCGGGGTTTCATCAACATCCAGATCGGGCACGCTGGCAGTCAACGACGTCAGTGTGCGACGCACATTAACGAAAAATGCCGGCGGCTGCTCGGCTGTAGGGCCAACCACGTGTTGTGAAAAAAACACGTTACGCGCTGTACCCAGAAAGTATGTGAGGAGTGCTCTCCCGGGATTGTCTGGGTTTCGTACAAGATCTCGTACTCCTCGCAAGGCGAGCACATTGCACATGGTGCGAATACAAGGTATACCAAACCCACCCATGTACGATGGAAGGCTCATGAACATTCGTGACACAAGTTCGGTTTTGCCCGCCCAAACGAAAGAGCCACAGGCCGAGGTTAGCCTGCGCGCAAACATGCGCGGTGGGTTTGCGACGCGGGCGACAAAAAAACATGCGGCTAGGATTGTGGACTTAACTATATAGCAGCGCTCTGCCATTGATAGGCGGAAAGTTGACGCCACCGAGAGGCGTTTCTCAGCGTTCGTGCGGAGGTTAGTCTAGGTTTCGCGGGCTACTTCTCCGCTGGCGAGGAATACTACTCCCAGGACTTTCACTGCCTGCACCCACTCCACCTCGCCCGCAAGGTTCGGTGTGAAGGTGCCAAACCTTAGTGCCTTGCTTTTTCCCCTGTTCAAAAGGGCCCCCGATATCTCGCTGTACTCGAGAAACAGCCGCGAAAAAGCGGTGTAGCGATCCTCGTCCTTGAGGAAAAGCAACACGTCGTCGCTTCAATAAGAAACAAGGGCCGGTCATTCTAAAGTCCCTAGATCAGCTTTGCTTTTTTTCGAAAAGCTCATAAAGGGACTTTAGGTCATTCCAGCGATGGTGGCGGCACCATGCGGCTTTTTTCTCAAGCAGCGATATTTTGAGCAGTATTCGCGGAGTGAGCGGACATATATAGTGCGTCGATGGGTGACTATTTCCGTTAGATTTTGGACTATGTTTGTCATTTTTTGACACTCACACGAATGACTGTTCGAAAAAAGACATGTACTCTTACTGTTACCAAAAGCCGTTACAAAGTGCGCATAAGTGGTCAGGAGGGCTCTTGTGCCATTACGGGTTTGTTTGAGAGCGAGTTACTTTTTTGACGCGACGAGATATGTGGTTAACGCTTTCCAATCGAAAATTTTGTTTAGTTGATCGGTCATGCCAGTCGCATGCTAGGGATTGAATATCTGGCGCCCTTAAAAAAAAACGTGAAAAATATATTGCTTAAATCCCGCGGTACTTTTTTTTTCGTTTCGCGCACGTTTTGTTGCTGCCTTATCGTCTAGCAGGTGCTTGGTATAGGTGTCATGCAGCTCTGGTCTATTCACATCGCGAGCAACAACCACTTTGTTCAGCCTTGCCGATATGGTGGAAATGTGGTGTAAATCGTTGGCATTTCGCATTTTCATTTCCTGTTCTGGTAAGAAATGCCTAAGGGGCCTGACTACCTGCCTTAATATAAGGGGCCTGAATATTTCTGGTGAAATATTAACTTGTGATTTGGACACTGTGCCTTGTATATACACTCCTAAATACGTGGTTTTGAGCAAAGGAAGTGGCGCCGTATCTGTCTCACATATCTCGGTGGAAGCCCCAACCGCACCGTCAGGGAAGGAAGGAAGGTGGGAGTGAAAGGTGAAAGAGAGAAAGAGGGGCCGTAGTGGAGGGTTCCCGATTAATTTTTACAACCCGGGGATCCTTAACGTGTATTTACATCGCACAGTACACGGCTAATTTTGTGTTTTCCCTTTATCGTAGCGCAGGCTACCGCGGCTGGGTTCGAACCCGGTTACTGCTGCTGAGTAGCCGAGCACGCTATCCTCTGAGCCACCGCGGCGGTAACTACCGGTTGTGTGAAACGTGTTGCGAGCGGAGCGCGGCGGGTGGAAGTTGTTGAAGAGGCGATTTGCAACGCACAGCGCGAAAGTTTGTTGCAGTTTAAATCGAAACGTCATCGGTTGCGTTGATAGCATCACACCGTCGTGCAGTCGCCAGCGAAGCTGACCTGTTTGCTCCGCCGCGGGTTTGAAACGTCGTCGTGGCAATATTAATCTATTGAACTCATGCGCGGGAACGGTGTCCGATAAATTACGTTGGTTTTACCCTTCCGGCACTGTGTGAATTGACACTGGAATAGACGCTTCATTTGCAAACACCGCTCGCCTCTCTTTTTTGAACTACCGGGAATAATTTCTTTAGTTATTGAGAAGCAGAAAGAAGAACGTTAACACTGTGTCTCACTGCCTTCTATCGGCTTGATGGCGCTGGTTTAACGCGACAGTGTTAAAGGCCCCGGTGTCCTCGTCGGCGTTGTGAGCGAGAAATCACGGGCATGGCTCTGGCAGGTGGTTCCCAGAGAGAAACCTAGGAGGCGGATGGGCCGCCTTGGTCACGTGTCCTTGCTACGTCATCACAACCTACCCACCGGATAGTGAGCAAACTGCACACTGCGGCAGTTAAATAAATGATTGGTAGCTCTGGAGGAGCAACCTGGGTCCCACATGACCCATCGCTTAACCCCTGCACCAGTGCGAGAGGAGGGGTGTGAGGACACCCAAAGAATCTATCAGTGTAAAATAGTGAATGGCCTGCATATACGGGAATTAACCCATTATGCTATCACGTCGTACTCTTAATGCGGAGTTTAAGTGTCCCCGCCAATTTTATTTTCTTTTAAGCGACCGCATTAAAATGTCCTGTTCGGCAGGAAACCCATCGTCAGAATCGTTGACACAATGGAAAATCCTGATTGGTCGAGAAGGTAGTGGCGTAGGAAAGCAACTTTGCTGATATTAAAAAGAAACTGTGGTCAGTCGAAATTGAAACCGCCACTGAGGAACGTGCGTTAAGTGGGATATATAGAGGCCTTGTACGAGTACCGCCAACCCCCCCGCAGGCAAATTACATTAGAGGACCACACATGTAATGAGGGTCACTAATTATCGTCACTAAATAATGTGGAAGATGATGTGCAATAAAACAGTTTTGATTTCAACTAGTTTGTCGATGTCTGCAAAACGGTGCGGCAGGGGACACCCTAGCGACCGTACGGACCCTTTAACGCTATCACGTCGTACTCTCACAGGGAACTGAACCTTCCCATTTTTTTCTTGTCAAGTAAGAATCTTTAATCACGTCGGAATCGCCATCCAGCATTAAAACTAACGAAGCAGTTACCACCAGTAACGGGAATGGCAGCGTCAAATTGGCTTGCCCGCAGAGCTGTGGACTCGCGTCTACGTCATTCTGCCCAGATGTCTGGGGCGCAAGCATTTTTGTACCTCGGGACGTGAGCGATCTTGTCGTGTAGAGCGTTTGATGTCGCCTTTCCTAGCGCGTTGATCTCCGTTTCGAACGGCCGCATGTTCGCGGGCTTTGGCCTCCCCTGACGTATAGCGTCCCAAGCACTTACCTGCCTCCTGGCTGAATCTACGGCTGTCTAAAGGGGATGTTCACATTTTTTTGTGATATCAGCTGCACGTCTATATAGGTCTTCGCAGACTTTGCGCTTGCATTCGCAATCTTACGAACACCGTAAATCTTGTGTGTACGCAGGGCCTACAGTTCCGTGGCTTATGAAGCAATTCCACAAGGCGTTTGCAGTCAAGAGGCTAAATATTCCTAGCGCTTCAGGATATCACATCGAACGATGCACTAGTCTGTAGCGAAGAAAAATGTGTCGTGGTATCAAAACCGCCTGCGCCACCGATTGCATTCTGTCCTTCCTGCCCTCCTTGTGTCCCCCTTTCCCCGCAACCCTTCTTACTCGCTTTCCCTCTCTCTTCGTCGCGTAAGCCCAGGAACAGATGCTATATCGTCATAACAGCAAAGGGTGCGTTAGAAGCTTTCTCACTGAAATAAACACAGGCTTGCGGAAAAAAAAAAAGAACAACGCTTAACAAACCTCCTCTTACCCAGTGCTTGCCCGACGGCAGGGAGGAAAAACTGACGCCCGCTTTCATTTCTGAGAAGATTGGTTAACCACTGCACGATGTGGACTGTGCGGCTACCGGGTTCCAGAACTCGTAAAACGACATGGCTGTGTCCACCAAAGGGAAGGTCTACTCGTTCGTGCCCTTCTACAACTGCCGCGATGACAGCGATGGAATCTTAGGCAGCCGATTCGGCGTTTGTATTTTTCACCCATCAACGTGCATGTGGGGTGTGCTGCTGACCGAGTTGCACTCCCAAGGCGGGCCCATTAGCTGCATCGACCGCAGCATTGCCGCCTACGGCCACTGCGTCTACATGTGAAGGAGCTCCTCGGTCCTAAGGTCACGGATTGGCGGCTTATACCGGTTCTATACCCTCGCTATGACATGGAGCCGCCCGGAAATGTGCCGCCAAAAGCCAACACTGAGCATCTTCTCTGCTTGTGTGCTGTGTCAACGGATGTACATCTTTGATTTCTTGGACCCGGAATCCTCACACCGTGTATATTATCTTGACCTTGAGAACCTGACGTGGCATAGCGCTCCGACCAGTGCAGAGGCCTCGGCTAGCCGCTGCTTTCACACGGCGTCCGCAGTCGGAACACGAATGTATGTTTGGGGTGGCCAGGCGTTCAACACAGAGATTGAACGCCTCGCTCAAAGAAGTCTGTGTTAGCCTACGATAGCGCCCACTCCAAATTAGTAAAACGAGGAATAGTTTCTCTTTGCATTAGGTCGGGCCTAGAAAAATCTTGTCCACACAAGATAAGTGAAAGCTTCCAGTTTCAGATCGGAAGAGTTATGTCAGCAGGTTACCCATCGCAACTGGTCACCAGCGTGTCTGAAAGCCTCCTTCAAAAAATGAAGAAACCGGGCTACAAGCGTGACATTGGAAACAAACCTGGGCAGGTCATACCTTACCTGCATGGGTTTTTGCACAATTTGAGAAAATTGGCTTCCAGGCACGCAGTGCACCTGATTTTTTCAGCCCCCTGCAAACTAGCAAGTTTATCTCCGATGGTATCAGGAAAGCGGTTAAAAAAGCCCTGTACTGTCAAACATCAAACAGTGTTCACAAAATGAACCACTAATGTGGTATACGAGATCCTTTTGACGTGTGGCAGAGTGTATGTTGGGCAAACGGGACAGTGTTTCAATGAGCGTGCTCGACAACACAATGTGATCCTAAAAAGCAAGACGGGAAGCAACCTAGCTATACATTGTGGCAGGTGTAAAGATTGTTCTCCGAAATTTAACGAAACCAGGTTTCTAGCCAGGGCAAAAGAAAAAATAGAAAGAGAAATAATTGAGGCTTTTTATATTCATCGAAGAAAGACAACTGCGTTAGCACGCCCTCTGTTCTCCTCACCAGAAACGAACTAGGTTTTGTGGACGGTTTCGTTTAGATGCCCTTTGGAAAGTCCGCTTGCTTCCTTCCATCGGTTTTATGATTGTTAATATCTTAGCATTGGTTCTTATCCTTATTCATAATCTTTCAATCTGTGCTGTCGATCACACTCGCAAGTGTTATCAACCCTGCTTTTTGTAATAGCGACCTCCGTATGACTTGTGCTGTTATCACTCGTCCATCACCGCATTTGTTTTTAGTTTATTGGCTATGTTCACGCACCCTCATGCAGCTCAGCGGCTATAAAAGAGCGCCTGGTTACCTTTTCCTGTTATTAAAGTTGGAAGTGGCGCCTCTTTCCTGTTCTATGTTTCCTTCCTGTTTCGTCTTTTTTTGGCGTACGACATTATTTCAAAACATAGAGGTCAACGACTTTTTCAACTATTACTGTTAGCCTCCATCTGTGTTGAGAGGTGTTTAGCTCATCGCGAGTAATATCCTATCAATATTTAGAACTTCGAACACAAAGTTACCCTCGGTGCAGTGGCGTAACAAATTTTGGCTATTTCCGCGGGTTTCTTGTAATGGATCTGTTGCTTTGCCTGCGGGCGTGTTTCATTTCTGGCGTGTTTTCTTTTTTTATTCTGTTTCTCCTACAAACCGCCCATACAAACGCTTTATGTTCTTACCTTCCCATCTTCCTTGCTTCCATTTTCACATGTCATATAATGTTTTAGTCCTCCATCGCCCCCTTCACTCCGCTTGTTTATTGTTTCCCATTCGGCCATCCGCATAGCCTATCACATTTTATTCTCTCATCTTCGCCTTTGCTGTCGATTGTGATGAATTTTGCTGTCGATTGTGATGAGGGCATCTGTCACTAAAGAGCGCCGTGGCACAAAGTTGCTTTGTCTATTCAAGCTGGTGTCACAGACATATTTTCCCAACATTTCGCACCAGCCATCGTGGGATGGCTTGTCGAGAATGTATCTGGCGTGCGCAGTGCACTAGAGCGCTCTCGCATCAGTGTAAATAAGCTGTAAGGAAGCTTCAGCTACAGTCTAGCATACTGTCGACTGCCTTCAAAATGATCACCACCTGATACGACCTGTTACATAAGCTTTGAACAATTCTAGCGGCTCAAGTTGACGACATAGATACCGATCGGATGCTTCCAGATTGAAATTAGTATGTATATAGGAAAAAAGAGAACCATAACTAGCAGGCTATAAAATCAGTGAACCTGTTAAGCAGCGTCAAAGTGAAAGCAGACATGCGGAAATAAGTGATAACTGTTTGGCTTCCTAAAGTCGTGCAAAAGAAGCAAGTTGTTTACGGAAAAGTGCTGGAATCGACGCCTACCGCCACATATCTCAATCTAAGATATGCTTTGAAAGGGATCACCAGCAGTGGCTACGCGATATCCTAGTATTTATCACGAGCTTCAAGCCGAAGTGGCGTTAATGGGACTTGCTTGAAGAAACCACCGGGCTGGAGGTGAATCGATTTCAGTGAATAACTGTTCGTTCAGAAAATTTGTTCGCTTTATTATTTACGAAAACGTGGCGGCCCAGAGCGACATGAATATAAACAAAACACTAGCGACTTTCATGCTTGCGCGAAAATAGAGCACTGAAGGAAGGCGTTCTTCGCGTATAAAAGAAGTGCTTATTTCTGTGTCAAGCAGCTGCGCCGAAGTTGCATCATCACCGTACCACCAAGCTCGCTTCGCCGAAGGCACTCAATTTGCTTGAGATACAGCATCTGCCATCGACTACGATGGGTGAGAAGTTATAGCGTAGGCCATTTCTCTAATGAAAGGTGGTAAGGGGCGTAGATCCAGCCGTGCATCAATTACTGCAAGTAAGCACAGGTTCTGCAGTGTCGGTGCCAAGTGCAACACGTGCAGATCCGTCAGCGCCCTTCGCTCCTCAGCAATCTGCCTCTCATCCTGGTTGGGTGCCGGCCCAAAACCACCGAAGATAAACACTCTTTCACCCATCACTGAGCAGCCATGCAAGAGCCTGGGAGATAGTGGTGAGCCACATGGCTTCACTACGGTCCAACACGACGTCGCGGGGTCGTACTTGTGCATATCTGCCAAGTATGTCTGGAGCAAATCGCTGTACCCTCCGAAAATGTACAGCTCTTTGTTGAACACGAAGGCTGAATATCCTCGCCGATACAAAGGGGGAACGCCTTGTACCTGTGGGCGCACCCATGAAGAGGTGGTCGTTTCAAAATAGTATAAGATGAGGGAAGAGTCTCTTTGGCTGCTGCCGAACACATACATGCGGGTCCCAATGGCAGACGCAGTGTGGAAGGCACGTCGAACCGGAGCCTCTCCGCTGGTGAGGACACAGTGCCACTCCAGGGTATCCAAGTCGAGGACCCGCATATATGGCGAAGGATCCCAGTCACTTAGGATATACTTGCGGTGGCCCACAACACAAGCTGTGCTGCCGTAAATCGATGACGGCACCTCACCGGACACCGCCACACGGCTGCATTCCATGGTGCTCGTGTCGAAGCGGTAAAGGACACTCGGGGCTGGCCAGGTGAGCGGGACGCCCCACAGATACGCGCAGTGGCCGTACGCTACAACTGTCTGGAAGGAAATGTAAAACAGCCCGTCGTAGGCAAGTTGCGTCTGCATCATATCCCACCGGTGCGATGCGGGGTCGAAGATGAAGACGTGGAGCAAGTTCCATGCCGCGTGATAACTGTCGAACGAGTAGACCTTGCCGTTGATGCGTACAGCCCTGCGGGTGACATGCTCTGGAACACCGTTTAGCCGCACTGTCCACATCCTGCAGACACACCTGCTTCTGTGAGAAACAAAGCCCGGTCATTCCAGCGATGGTGGCGGAGTCATGCGGCTTTTTTCTGCAGCAGCGTTATGGGGACCATTATTCGCGGCGGGAGCGGACATAGTGCGTCGACGGGTTAACTATTTCCGTTAGATTTTCGAATACTTGTGTCATTTTATGACACTCACACGAATGAATGTTCGAAAAAAAAAACATGTACTGTTGCTGTCACCAAGATTAAAAGCGCAAAAAGCCGTTATAAAGTGCGCGTAAGTGGTCAAGAGGCTGTTCTGTCATTACGGGATTGTGTCAGAGCGAATTATCTTCTTGACGCCGCGAGATATGTGGTTAACGCTTTCCAATAGATAATTTCGTTTAGTTGAGTGGTCATCCTAGTCGCATTGATAGGGAGTGAATATCTGGCGGCCCTGAAAAAAAAAACGTGAAATATATATTGCTTAAATCCTGCGGAACTTTCTTCTTTCGTTTCGCACGTGTTTGGTTGCCGCCTTATCGTCTAGCGGTGTTTAGTATCGGTGTCATGAACTCACATCTCGAGGAACAACCCTTCTGTTGAACCCGTGTCTTTCGGGTCAGCGGCCCGGAAGGCGCGGCCGGGATCGAACCCGCGTCTTTCGGGCTGCTGACCCGAAAGGCGTGGGTTCGATCCTGGCCCGCGGGGGCCGAATTTCGATGGTGGCGAAATTCTGGAGGCCCGTGTACTGTGCGATGTCAGTGCACGTTAAAGACCCCAGGTGGTCGAAATTTCTGGAGCCCTTCACTACGGCGTCCCTCATAGCCTGAGTCGCTTTGGGACGTTAAACCCCAATAAACCAACAAACCACCAACCTGGCCACGATGATGAAAATGTGGTGTGGATTGTCGGGATTTCACCTTTGCATTTCATCTTCTAGCAAGAATTGCTTAAAGTGGGTCAATTCCTACAGCTGTTGCTGATGAACTGGAAACATGTGATTTTAGTCACTGTGCCTTCCGTATATACCTCTAAATAAGTTGCTTTAGAGGAAAGGAAATTTTCTTCTAGGTGGACACCCCAACTGCGCCGTGAGGGAAGGGAGGAAGGTGGGAGTGAAAGATTTGGATTGGGGGAGTTCAACGCTCCAAAGCGGCTCAGGCTATGAGGGACGCCGGAGAGAAGGGCTCCAGAAATTACGTCCACCTGCCGTTCTTTAAAGTGCACTGACATCACACATTACACGGCCACTATATTAGCATCGTATAACTGCTTAGGCTTCTGTGTGTTTTCTAACTTTTCTTCGAATCGCCACATTAGCTGATGACTAGTAATGCTAACTGTTCTCTAGCTTACTTGGAACAAAATTTCTTGTCTCTATATTCCTTTACCTACAACGTTACAAGTCACAAGTAGGCTTCTAAACCTGAGAATGCGGCCTCAGAACGGCACCCTGGTCTTGATTTTCTAGTTAGCTACGAACATAATAAGAATCGGTCTGCTCGTTACATTCTCAACTGCTGTCATCGTACCACCAGCACCCCTAATATGAAAACTAATTTGTACCTTCCTCTATTATAGTTACGCAATCAAATTCTGCGGCTATGTTTTCTCCGTAAAATATACTGCCAGAAAAAAATTTACGATATTTTGTTTCAGCGGCCCATTAACACATCGCGCCACTTGCGCCGCTGTGAAAAAGTTGCACTTTTTTAATGATACACGAATGCTTGTTATCGCTCATTCCGCCCTCGTTCAATTCACGACTGGAACCGCTACCATTACGCGCTAGTTTCAGTCGCATATATTAATTCGTTTACAAGTGCTCTATCAGCTGATTATAGTGTTGCGAATATGCCATATTCCACACTATATATTATTTTTGTTTGAAACCACTGTATTTACGTGTGCGTTTTCTCTTTTTCCTCTGATGTAATGCCTTGAGATAAAACCTCAAGTCCGCGAAGCATACGTGTAAAATGCTAGACTTCGCGCATGACTAGTATCAGCGGCGGATAACATGCTCGCTACATTTCTGACATCCGCCATTTAATTGGATGTTGGCAGAAGCGGCTCAGTGGTCAACATGCCGGACCCGAAAGCAGGCCGATTACTGCGGCACGTGTGCAAGGCGCGTGCCGCTGCGATATTAAGTGTGGTGCGTGTGTGTGGCGCGCGCGCGTGTGGCGCGCGTTGTTCGTGCGCGTTGTTCGTGCGCGGTTTTTTTTGCGCGGTTTTCAACCCGGCGTGCTTCCTCCGCGTATGGACCCACTAGAACTTTCTTGGACACTTGTTATTTTTGTACACTTACGTTCCTTGTGAGTGTGTGTGCATAGGGCGACATCAGTTGCCGCAATGTATCTTTGTTTTTGTAGAGGGACAAATGTCCCGTTTTGATCGAGAGTCCAAATAAACTTCTCTTATGTGTGACATTACCTCACCCTCCCTACCTAGAATGAAGCAAGCTCATTTCATTCTGGTTAGGGAGGGTGAGGTAATGGCACACGTGCCTTGAATGGATGATTGCTGTTTCTTTGTTTTCTCTAGTTTTACGCTTGTGAGTTGCAAATGTGTATCTGGGTTTGACAAGACGCCATTGCGCATGTTTGTGTAAATGTATAAGTTGGCTGCCTACGTGTGAATATAATTCAGTTGTAAGTTCAGCGCCGTCAGTCTGTTTCACCTTGTCCTCCGTCCGTGTTCTTAAGCGCTGGTTTTTTACGATGGATCACCACCAACTCGCCCAATCCTCAGTTCTTCTGCAAACAGGAGCAGGGACAACGGAGAAGCTTGTTTCAAAGAGCACCGCATGCGGACTGTTTGTGAAAGAGGGCGATTCTCAATAAAACACGAGGAACAGTTTTTGTGGCAAAGGCGCATCCCAGTCGGAAGATTTAACCAAGATTGACGTAGTTTACAAGAGAAAAAAGAAACGGATAACACACGCGATCAAATGCCTTTGCCAGGTCGATTTTCGCCTGTGTAATTGTTTGTGAGCCCCACTGCAATACTTGAACACGGTACGCACTGCATTTAATTAAGCCACATGTTTGGAGAGGTTCATTCAATGTAGGCATTGAAAGCTGTAGCCTATTTGAGAGAGCTCAAGCGAAAATCTTATAAATAAGGTCAGAAAATTCAGAGGTACTTTGGCTCTCCAAAGTGCTGGAAGGCGAAAGGCTTTCCTGGCGCACTGTTTGGCGTTGACTGCAAGACTATTTGCGGTGTACTAGTGCTTTATTTGACTACGCACTTTGACCACACATTACAATTACACACTTTGATTGCTTCTCTAGCACGACTCTCTCTCTGCTTCGATGTGTTCGGTTGTATCCATGGTTCTGTTCGCAGTAATGAGGTATGTAACGTGGTCAGTCCGGACCCCTTACGCCCCCTGTCGGAGCGGACGACAACTAATTTATTAGTTGTCGCGCGCTCCAAAAGGGGGCGTCAGACATCCGTGGGTGACCTCATTACTTCGAATCTGCGCACTCTGACGTCATAACCATTTCGACCAACCGAAAAGCGTGACACCTCTGCTGACAACCTTCTGTCGACAACGATGAGGCATTAAAGGCTTTCGCCTTAAAACGTGAGAGCCTCGTAGCCATGTGCCTGTCGCAGTTTTTCCTTCTCGTCAGTGTCTGGTATTAAGAGAATTCGACTTCTCTCAAATGAATGCAGCAAAAATGAACATCAATGGTGGTGTAAAAAATTTCATATTTTATTAACAAATATCACTTTTTATTCTTTCGCCTTCTCGTTCTGTTGTCTGTGATGAATTCTAATGGCGCAAGGTCATCTGCGGCTGAAGAGCGTCATGGCACAAAGTGACTTTGTTTACCCAAGTTGGTGTCACAGACATATTTCCCGAACATTTCACCCCAGCCGCCGCTGGATGGCTCGTCGAGAGTGTATGTGATGTGCGCGGTGCGTGGGAGCGCTCTCACATCCGTACAAATAATCTGTCGAGAAGCTTCAAGTACTGGCCAGCATGTAGCCGACTGCCGTGAATACTATATCCACCTGATACAATCGCTTAAGCAAGCTTTGTCGAATTCTATCGGCTCATGTTCAAGACATACACACCGGTCGGGTGCTTCCAGATTGAAATTAAAATGTATGTCGGGAAAAGTGGACCATAACTAGCAGACTGAAGCAAATGATAACTGTTCGGCTTTCTGAAGTAATCACAAAAGACGCAAGTTAGTTCCGTAGAAGATCTAAAATCGACGCCTACCGCCACATCCAGCATCGCAGTCTGCCTACTGCTTTGAAAAGAATGACCACCAGGGGCTACGCGTCCACCTAGACTTAATCGCGAGCTTCAGGCCGAAGTAACGTTGATGCGATTCTCTTGATGAAACCACCAGGCTGGAATGGAATCGATTTCAGAGAATTGTTCTTCGTTCGGAAAACTTGTTGTTGGTAATATTTAAAAAAAAGTGCCGCCTCAGAGTGGCATGAAATAAACAAAACACTAGCGACTTTTTTGCTTGCGCGAAAATCGAGCACTGAAGGAAGGTGTTCATTGCGTATAAAAGAAGAGTTTATTCTGATGTGAAGTAGCGGCGCCGAAGTTGTATTATCGTCGCACCCCCAAGCTGGCTACACCGAAGGCACTCGATTTGGTTGACATGCCGCATCTACCATCGACTACGATGGGTGAGAAGTGATAGCGTAGATGATTTCGCTCATCTTCTCGACTCACAAGAAACCTTACACAAAGTAACTTTAATCTACCATCGAATTATAACGTGTACAGCGAAAGATTGGTGCAGTTTTCAGCAGCCAAGCTTTGGAATGCTTTACCCCCAGAAATAAAACAGTCTCATGACACAAATAGAGAATTGCCAACATACTTTATGAGCCTTATTTGACATATGTGACAGTTGTCTTCGGTTTGTCTGTTGTACCATGTTGTTCGTGAAAGATTTTTTTCATTCTGCTGTAAAATGCACATTATTTTATTTTTTCTTTGTTTTATGATGTATTTGGGTCTTTCGCCGTGATTTTTTGCTTTTCATTTTTCACGAGTGCTGTGTCATTGGCTTCATATATTTTGTTTCTGAACCCCACACTAGCCTCTGGCTATGGGTTCAGTCAGAGTTTTGGTAATTTGTATGGCTAAAGTACAAATAAAATGAATGAATGAATGAATGAATGAATGAATGAATGAATGAATTTCTCTAATGGAGGGTGGTAAGGGGCTTAGATCCTACCGCGCGTCAATTGCCGTAAGTAAGCACAGGTTCTTCAGTGCCAAGTGCAACACGTGGAGATCGGTCAGCGATCTTCGCTCCTCAACTACCTGCTCCTCATCCTGGTCGGGTGCCGGCCCAAAGCCACCGAAGATAAACACTCTTTCAACCATCACTGAGCAGCCATGGTAGGACCTGGGAGACGGTGGTGAGCCACATGTCTTCACTTCGGTCCAGCACGACGTCACGGGGTCGGACTTCTGCACATCGATTTATTTATCTATTCACAATACCTTACAGGGCCCAGAAGGCCATTGAGTAAGGGGGCAAAGAACGACAAATGTGCAAAAGAAACTAATTAATACAACTTGAGATACAAGAGATTAAGTAAAAAGAAACTAATGTACAAAGCAAAATTTGAAGGCGAAATTATACATAGGATACAAGGTACTTATTAGTTTCATGAATGCCGGACATACGGCCAAAACAAAACGTAATGGCAACGGAGGAACAAAAGTACACTACGACAAAGAAAATCAAAGATAGGAGATAAAGCGATGTCATGTGAGATATCTACGTAGCTGATCCTGGAATGGTTGATGGTTGCCGATGGATGCGATATTGTCAGGAAGATCATTCCAAAGAGCGATGGCACGTGGAAGTGCAGATGAATTAAAAGCCAGGGTTCTACCGTGAATGCGTTTCATGCTCTTCTGGTTATGTAGGTCTTCAGTAGGTCTTCAGCACATCGCTGTACCCTCCGAAAATGTACAGCTCTTCGTTGAACACGAAGGCTGAATGTCCTCGCCGACACACAGGGGGAACGCCTTGAACCTCTGGGCGCACGCAAGAAGAGGTGGTCGTTTCAAAATAGTATAGGATGAGGGACGGGTCTGCTAGGCTGCCTCCAAACGCATACATGCGTGTCCCGATGGCAGACGCAGGTTGGCAGGCACGTCGATCCGGAGCTTCTCCGCTGGTGGGGACACGATGCCACTCCAGGGTATCCAAGCCAAGGACCCTCATATATGGCGATGGATCCCAGTCACAGAAGATATACTTGCGGTGACCCACTACACAAGCTTTGCTGCCGTACATCGATGATGGCACCTCACCGGACACCTCCAGACGGCTGCATGTCATTGTGTTTGGGTAGAAGCGATAAAGAGCACTTGGAAATGGCCAGGTGGGCGGGCCGCCCCACAGATACGCGCAGTGGCCGTGCGCTACAACTGTGTGGCGGGAAATGTTAATAGCCCCGCCGTCGGGAACCTGCGTCTGCACCATATCCCACCGGCGCGACGCGGGGTCGAAGATGAAGACGTGGAGCAAGTTCCATGCCGCGTTGTAACTGTTGAACGAGTAGACCTTGCCGTTGATGCGTACAGCCCTGTGGGTGACATGCTCTGGAACACCGTTTAGCCGCACTGTCTACATCCTGCAGAGAGACCTGCTTCTATAAGAAACAAGGGCCGGTCATTCCACCGATGGTGGCGGCATCACGCGGCTTTTTTCTGAAGCAGCGATATAGTGATCGGTATTCGCGGCGTGTGTGGACTTATAGTCGGATACAATTTAAGTCTGCAGAGAAGCTCCGCCCACATTCAGCCTCGGCGTATAAAATTCCTCCACGATGAAAAAGTAGTCCGCTGCTTAAACGATTCTTGTTACCTAAACAAGAAGCTTATCACAAGAAAAAAATTATGAGCTCTATAATTTTGATACATGGATTGTTGGATATAGTCAAACATTAAAAAATTGATTTCGTTTACTGTTGCGATTGGCCAGAAGAGTAATACAAGACGCCGTGGACCGCGGCCCAGTGTTAGCAACTCCTGTTTTTTTATTTTATGATACTCAACGAATGAATGTTCAAAATCGAACATGTACTGTTGCTGTAACCAAGATTAAAAGCGCTATAAGCGGCGCATAAGTGGCCAATAGGGCTCTTCTGAATTACGGGTTTGTTTTCAGAGCGAATTACCTTCTTGACGCCGCGAGATACGTTTATAACGCTTTCCAATCGAGTATTTCGGTTAGTTGATCGGCCATGCCAGTCACATTGATAGGGACTGAATATCTTGTAGCCTTAAATAGAAACGTGAAATATATATTGCCTAAAACCTGAGGTACGTTTTTTCTTTCGTTTCGTGCGTGTTTGTCGCCGTCTTATCGTCTAACTGGTGTTTGGTATAGGTGTCATGCAGCGGTTGTCTATTCACATTGCGAGCAACAATCAATTTGTTCAACCCCTCCGTGATGGTGAAAATGTGGCGTGAATCGTTGGCACTTCACATTTTCATTTCCTGTTGTGGTAAAAAATTCCTGAGCGGGTGAATACCTGCAGTTGTTTCTGGTGAAATCGAAGGCCGCTAGGGGGCCGTGTAGTAAAGACGCACCCCACATCGGCTCCGCACAAGTCTGCATCACGGCTTTCCCGCTGCGATCAACCCAGCACAGGCAACGGACGCAGCTCGACGCCTTCCCGGTCATCGTCTAGAACCAGATAGAATGGCAGCAACAACTCCTCGCGTGTCACCTGGGCAGACCGCGTTTCTGGCAAAGCCATCCGTCAATCCCCACCACACCATGTCCTCCCAGGCAGATCCGAGAGACCAGGAACTCAAGGCCTTGCATGACGAGGTAAGCTGCCTTTCCTCCCTCCTAATTACCCCCGCCGCCTCCATGCCCCCTCAACCCGCACCCCCTGTCATTATCCCGACCACATCATCTACAGACACTTCGAGCACCCCTCCTGCAAAGAAGCAGCGCACCTCAGACGCCACACCCCCTTCCGTTCCCCCAGAAATAGACGGTAAATTAGCAGCACTCGAGTCCAAATTTGACCACAAACTAAAAGAGCTAGACGCCCGCCTCGAGGCCAGATTCAATCACCTTGCCGCCACCCTCACCGAAAAACTAGAGCAGCTTATGGACACTATGCTTACCAAGATGATAGAGCTCTTGGAACATAACCTTACCCATCGCTTCACCAAACTTCAACCCCCCCACTCCCCACATGCTACCTCCGCAAGCACAAACCACCTTTCCTGAGCCACACATACCAATTGACACCCGTCTTACTACCCTCCTCAATCCCCCCACTCTCCAATATGGCGGGGGGGAGCACTAATCATGTCCCAATTTTAACTTGGAACTGCCTCGGCTTCCGGGCCAAGCGTGCATCTCTGCAACTTCTCCTTCCCACCATCACACCAATGCCGCACATACTTCTTCTCCAGGAGACTGCACACCGGGCAACCCTCCGAAGCTACACATCTACACACTCAGATACCACTAACACACCCAGGGCGTCCACACTCATACACTGCAGCCTCACCTACTAAACTCATCACATCACGTCTGAGACGCCCTGCGTGATCACAAAACTTATACATCACACACATTCACTTCCTTCTATATTTATATCAAACATATACCACCCTCCGTCCCTGCCGATGGCCCCGCTAGAATCACTTCTGCGAAAGCTACACCATCTAGCAGGGAAACATCCCCTACTCATCGGTGGGGACTTCAACAGTCAGCATACTGACTGAGGATACACAACCGCTACACATCGAGGTCCACTGTGCACAACACGTTTCAGACGCCTACGCGGATCGGCAACAGTGTCAGCATGGACACCGGTCCGGACCTGACGCTGAGCCGCTGCATCCGCGGCGTTACCTGGAACAGAACACAACATACACTAGGTAGCGATCATTATATTATACAAATCACTGTCCCGTACAAACCACCCCGTCACGCAAATACAACACACAAACTCATCAACTGGGATGTCTTTCGCGCTGCAAGCTCCGCCCTCCCAGACACTCCCATCGCAGACATCGACGCATGGGTGCAGTCACTCAAGCATGACGTTCACCACAACACGCGAAACATTGAAACTACAACCGAAACCCCTACCCTCGACACACGCCTAGCCCACCTCTGGGAGGCTTATCACAGCATCCTGGAGCGCTCTAAAGGCAACAAACACAACAGAACGCTTAAAAAGCGGCTGGTCGCGCTGCAGACACAAATCCAACAGCACTCTGAGGAGCTCTGCCGGTTCAACTGGGGACAGATATGTGACGGCATCGCCGGAAACCTGTCCAGCAAACGCGCATGGCAACTCCTCCGACACCTCATTGATCCCACACGCACCAAATCAGCAACACAGCACCACGTGACACGACTCACACATGAACACATTGACGATCCCGACACCCTCCTAGACACACTTCAAACCATGTACACCTCTCCAGGCGCCCCCACACCTCTGCCCTACTACACAGGCCAGGCAAATCCCACACTCGACTCCGACATCACGGAGACGGAAGTCATAGCGGCCCTCCTGACTCTCCGCGCCAACTCTGCACCTGGGGCAGACCAAATCACAAACTCCATGCTCCGTAATCTGGATGACCAGTCGATCGCCCACATTACGAAATACTTCAACCAGTGGTGGAAGGAGGGTAAGCTTCCGCAGTCCTGGCGCCACGCGAAGTTAATATTCATACCAAAACCCAACAAACCACTTACACTACAGAACCTTCGCCAGATTTCGCTAACCTCATGCCTAGGGAAGCTCCTCGAGCATGTTGTGTTAGCGAGACTCACAAGTCACATGGCGGATAACAATCTTTACCCGCATAGCATCGTGGGATTTCGCCCCCATCTATCCGCACAGAACGCCATGCTGCAACCCACACACGACATTTTCGACCCGCTTCTTCCAGGTCACACCAAGGCAGTCTTAGCTTTGGATCTCTCCAACTCTTTTGATCGCATTGAACATCAGGCGATTTTGACTGCTCTATCCCCATTGAATGTGGGTGTGCGCACGTACGCCTACATTCAAGCATTCCTCACTGACCGCACGGCTGAGATACATTTCAGCCCTCTGTCTTTCCGCTCCTACACGCTTCAGAGTATCGGCACCCCTCAAGGGTCCGTCCTTTCCTCCTTTTTGTTTAACATTACCCTCATCCCCCTCGCCCGAAAATTGGCAACTATTACCCACCTTAAGCACACTCTTTATGCCGACAATATCACCCCGTGGACCACCCACGGCAGTGACGGCGGCATAGAGAACACCTTACAGGAAGCAGCCACCCTCAC
Source organism: Amblyomma mixtum (assembly GCF_055824585.1). NCBI lineage: Eukaryota > Metazoa > Arthropoda > Arachnida > Ixodida > Ixodidae > Amblyomma > Amblyomma mixtum. The sequence continues at coordinate 388,625,472 of NC_143014.1, read as the reverse complement.
CCAAAATTATGCACGAACCATCGGACTGTCTTGCTCCCCAGAGAAGTCCGAACTGCTCCTCATCCGGCCTAAGAACCGTCGCTCTCCCCGCTCCCCCATTGCCATTGAACTGAATGGTGATCCGGTACCTGAGGTTGACACCCTCCGTGTATTGGGCCTGCACAGCCAGAGCGATGGCAAAAACACCACCACCCTCAAGAAACTTAAACAGGTTATAGGCGCGGTATCGCACCTCATCCGCAGGGTTTCGGGACATCATAGAGGCTTGAAAGAGCGCGACCTATGTCGGCTCATTCATGCCTTTGTCATCAGCCTTCAACTATCCAATGATCAGATAAACGCTTTGGATGCCTTGATTCGCAAGAGATTCAAGGTAGCCCTTCATCTTCCCCTCGACACACCCGCAGACAGATTACTAGGCCTGGGCCTCCACAACACGATCGCGGAACTGATGGAAGCCCACCGACAGGCCCAATACATCAGGTTCACACAAACATCTACATGCCGGTATATCCTGGATTCCCTCGGAATCAGAATACCGGCCAACGACCCAACCCTCCTCACTATCCCACGGCCCCTTCACTGGGAGCTCCTCATCAGGCCTCTCCGGAGGAATATGCACCCGTCCCACCATGAGCAGCGCCGGAGAGCCCGTGCGAAGGCAATCCATCGAACGTACGGCTCCGAGCCCGACGCCGTATGGGTGGACGCTGCCTGCACGGGTGATGAAGCGCCAGCAGCTGTGATGGACTCCTCTTCATCCACCCTCCTCACACTACCTCTCCCTCCAGACACATCCCCAGAGGCTGCAGAGGAAGCCGCCATCGCACTCGCTATCACTCGCACGGAAGCCAGGTATATTTTTAGTGACTTTAGTGACTTTAGTGACAAGCTGGACTCACCCGATGCACCCCCTCCCCGCCAAGTGGAGTTGATATGGGTGCCTGCGCACTCCGGGAATCCCGGAAACGAGGCTACCAACCTTTTAGCCCGAGGTTCTTTAAACCGGGCTCAGGTGGCCTCGGATCGGGGATTCGAGAAGGAGCGCATGCACTCATTCAGCGAGCTGACGCAGACATACAGAGCCTCACGCCAGCTATACCCCCCGCCCCACCCCTCCCTAGATAACAAACACGCAACACTCTGGCGCAGACTACAGATACACACACTCCCCTCACCCCTTACCTTAGCCCCCTATCATCCCTCCTTCCCCACTCCAGCACGCGCCATATGCCCAGAACCCTTCGCTTCTTCCCTCCACACCCTTTCCCTCTGCCCGGCGGCCCCTCCCCCGCGGGACCTAGAGAACTTCAAGACCTGGGAGGACTGGGAGACCCTGCTGCGCTCGGAGGACCCGGCCGTGCAGACTATCGCCACCAACCGGGCTGCCAGTGTTATGGACCTTAGGAACATAAACACTTGAGTGCAGTGGTATAGTGCCTAGAATATTCTAGGCACTATAGCAGTGGGGTCGTGCGGGGACCCTGGGGCGTGCCCCGAATTCCTGTTGTAATAAAGTTTCTTTCTCTCTCTGGTGAAATAGAAACTTGTAATTTGGTCACTTTGCCTTCTATATGCACCTCTAAATACGTGGTTTTGAGGAAAGGAAGTGACGCTGTATCTGTCTCACATATCTCGGTGGAAGCCCCAACCGCACCGTGAAGGAAGGGAGGAAGGTGGGAGTGAAAGGCGTAAGAGAGTAGGAGGGGCCGTTGTGGATTAATTTCGACCACCCTGGGACCTTTAACTAGCATTTACACCGCACAGCACACGGGCGCTCTTTGTGTTTTGCCTTCATCGAAGCGCAGGCCGCCGCGACTGGGTTCAAACCCGGTTACCCCTGCTGTACTGTTACTGACTGGACTGACCGTCTGGTGAAGGCCATCAAGGCGAACAGCAAAAGCATTAAAAATACCCCTAAGGGACCGCAGATTGATCCGCATCTTGCTCATCTATGGGAGGCCCGAGAGGGACTTCTCAAGCGCTGGCGTCACCAGTGACCCAATCGTAAATTGAGACTCCGCATAGCCGCTCTCACTCGCGAGGCAGAAGAATATGCGAACACGCTAGCCCGCGCAAACTGGGCAGCATTTTGTAACGACCTCAAGGGTACATTAAGCACTAAACGCACGTGGTCCCTCCTACGTGCTCTCTTGGATCCAAGAACCACTAAATCTCAGACACAAGTAAACACACAACGTCTAATACAACTAGAGCTCCAAAAGGGCACCGACGTAATTGGCCAACTACGGGACACTTATATACCCACATCTCTACAGTCGGCAGATCCACCCAATCTACCTCCACCTAACCCAGAACTTGATGCCGATATCACCTTAAACGAAGTCCGCCGAGCACTCTTCAGTATTCGCCGCTCTACGGCGCCGGAGCCGGATGGCATAACCAACAAGGCACTACTCAATCTGGACGAAGTCTTCCTCCAGGAACTCACGGAGCTCTTTAATAACCACTGGCAAGCTGGGACGCTCCCATCAGCCTGGACTCATGCCAGCATGCGATTTATACCCAAACCGGGCAAACCCCTCACTCTTTAAAATTTGCGCCCCATCTCCTTAACGAGCTGTGTCGGCAAGCTCTTCGAGCATGTCATTCTCAATCGCCTGCAACCGTTTCTAGAAACAACAGGCTTTCTATTCAACGTTCAGTTCGGCTTCCGCCCAAACATCTCGGCGCAAGACGTACTTCTTGCCCTTAAAGAGTCCCTCTTTTGCACCAGGCGCCCTACAGCCAGTACGCGAGCCATACTGGCCCTGGATATTCATAAGGCTTTCGACAAAATAAGCCATGACCATATCCTCACGACATTAGCCACCACGGGATGCGGCACCGCATATGGCAATATATTCGGGCCTTCCTTCAGGGACGCACGGCAGAACTCCACCTTGGGGATATTGCCTCCCAGCCTTTCCCCCTGCCTAACCGGGGTACCCCACAAGGGGCGGTTATGCCACCTTTACTTTTTAACATTGCCCTAGCGCCACTGGCAAAGGCCGTTGCTGCTATCCCAGGGCTGCACACAGCCATATACGCAGATGATATAACCCTCTGGACAACGGGAGGATCCCTTGGAACAGCCCAGAATATCCTGCAATCTGCCATAGACATCACCACCACTCATTTAGCAAACAGAGGCCTCCGTTGCTCTCCAAATAAATCGGAACTCCTGCAACTGAATCCCCTCCCCAGTGACCCCTAGATGGAACTACACTTGTACGGCAATCCAGTGCCCATTGTACCTCAGGTGAAGATTCTCGGCCTTCTCATTAGCAACACACTCGATGCAACCACCACCCTTCAGCTCTTGCAAAAACAGACCAAACAGGTCGCTGCACTTATCAGGCGGGTGGTAGCACGCAATCATGGGCTGTCTGAACGGGATACCCTCAATATGACAAATAAACTAATCATTAGCCGCATTATATACCACCTCTCATACCACATACTCACTCATCGGCAAACACAACAGGCAGACATCCTAATACGCAGGGCTGCCACCTGCGCCCTACGTCTTCCACGGACGGTTAGCACGAAACGTCTCCTGGCCACTGGTACGCACAATACAGTGACCGAATTAATAGAGGCTCAACGCACCAACCAATCAGTCCGCCTGAGTCGCACAGAAACAGGACAACGCCTACTGCGACAGCTACGTCTCAATCCACCCATTCCCATCCCAACAAGTCCTACACCTTACATGATCTCTCTGCGCACTCAGGATCACATATATCAGAAGCCCCTACCGCGAAATATGAGCGCTAGTCTCCATCAGGGTAGGCGGCAGGCCCGAGCGAGCTATTACACGAAAACATACAGCAACCGCTCCGATATACTTTATGTCGACGCGGCAGAAAATTCGAAACCAGGATATTTCACGGCAGTCGCAGCCTATGAAGACGGCACAGTTGGGGCCGCCGCCACTATCCGGACTAATTCGCCTGCAGAAGCGGAAGGAGCCGCCATCGCACTTGCTCTGGCCCACTCCACCTTTGACAATAACGTAACCGAAATTTGCACAGATTCCCAGGCCGCGTACCGCCACTACCTAAAGGGCGTGGCGACGCCGGCAACACATCGTATTCTTGCCACAGTCACCTATCTCGACCGAACGGTTACTCTCTCGTGGGTCCCTGGGCATGCCTCGATCCCCGGTAATGAGCGCGTTCATGCGCTGGCCCGAGAACTCTCCTTCCGGATCCCGGATGATGAGGCACCCAACCCTGCGAAAGAGGCTACATCGGTCCTGTATACATATCATCAAATTACAACATTCTACAAACTCAGCCGCATGACACTGCCACCACCCCACAGTACCTTGTCGCCCTCATCCAGCGCCACATGGCGACAATTACAGACAGGCTGTTTTATATCCCCCCACCGTCTCTCATGCTTTCACTCCACATTTGCTCCTGATCGTACCACCTGTGGCGTGCCCAGATCCACACTTTTCCACTACCTTTGGGAATGTCCTTCCCCAAAGGCAGTACCCCATGCCCAATCCCACTCATTCTTCCTGGGAGGCTGCTTTACGGACCGCTCAGCCCGCCGGCGAGAAATGGCTGGTGGATCGGGCTTTACGTGAAGCGCAAGCCCGTGGACTACTAAACCAGTAGGGGAGCACCCTGGAAGATTTTTTTTTGTGTAATAAAGTTGTTTCCATCCATCCATCCTGCTGAGTAGCCGAGCACTCCAACCTCTGAGCCACCGCGGCGGTAACTACCGATTGTGGAAAACGTGTTATGAGCGGAGCGCCGCAGGTGGAACTTGTTGAAGAGGCGATCTGCAACGCACAGCGTGAAAGTGTGTTGCAGTTTAACACGAGACGTGATCGGTTGCGGCGATTGCATCGCGCCCTCGTGCAGTGGCCAGCGAAGCTGACCTGTTTGCTCAGCCACGGGTTTGAAACGCCGCTGTGGCAATATTAATCCTTTGAACTCATGCGCGCTAACGGTGTCCGATGAATTACGTTGGTTTTACCCTTCCGGTATTGTGTGAATTGAGAATGGAATAGACGCTTCATTTGCAAACACCGCTCGCCTTTATTTTTTTAGAACTACCGGGCATAATTTCCTTAGTTATTGAGCCGCACAAAGCAGAACATTAGCACTGCATCTGAATGCCTTCTATCGACTTAAAGGCCCCGGTGTCCTCGTCGGCGTTGTGAGCGAGAAATCATGGGCATGGCTCTGGCAGGTGGTTCCCAGAGAGCAACCTAGGAGGCGGATGGGCCGCCTTGGTCACGTGTCCTTGTTGTGGCATCACAACGTTCCCACCGGATAGTGATCAAACTGCCGACCGTGGCAGTTAAATAACTTATTGGCCGCTCGGGCAGGGGAACCTGGGTCCCACAAGGCCCATCGCTTAACCACTGCACCAGTGCGACTGGAGTGGTATGAGGACTCCCAAGGATCGATCAGTGTAAAATAGTGAATGGCCTGCATATACGGGAATTAACCCATCAAGCTATCGCGTCGTACTCTTAATGCGCAGTTTAAGTGTCCTCTCCAATTTTTATTTTTTTTTTACGCGACCGCATTAAAAGTCCCGTTCGGACGGAAACCCATCGTCAGGACCGTTGACACGGGAAAATCCTGATTGGTCGAGAAGGTAGTGGAGTAGGAAAGTTATTTTGCTTATATAAAAAAGCAAATGTGGTCAGTGGGAACAGAAACCTCCACTGAGCAACCTGCGATAAGTTCGATAAATAGAGGCCTTGTACGAGTATCTCCCAGCGCACAGCAGGAAAATTACACGAGAGGGCCACATAGCTAATGAGGGTCAATAATTATAGGCACTAAATAATGTGGACGACGATGTGCAATAAAACAGTTTATGATTTCAACAAGTGTGTCGGTGTCTGCAAAACTGTGCGCCAGGGGACACCCTAGCGACCGTACGGACACTTTAACGCTATCACGTCGTACTATTAAGGTGAACTGAAGTTTGCCAGTTCTTTTCCTGTCAAGTAACAATCTTTAATCATGCCGAATATGCAATGCTAGATTAAAACTAAAGGAGCAGTTACCACCAGTAACGTGAATTGCAGCGAGGCATTCTCTAGCACGCAGATCTGAGGCCTCGCGACAACGTCACTCTGTCCTGATACTGGGACCAGTGCCATGGTTATACGCACCCTGGGCACATGCGCGTAATATGAGGGCTGCGCGGTGGCCCTGAGGCCTTGAACGGTCCAAACTCGCTTGCATAATAAAGTTTTCCATCCATCATGGGGGCGCAAGCATTTGGACGTCCGGATTTTATGGGTCCTGTCGCGTAGCGCGTTTGAGGTCGGCTTTCCTTTTGCGTTGACCCCTTTTCCAACGGCCGCATGTTAGTTGGCTTTGGCCTCCCCCTGATGTCAAGTGGCCCAAGCCCGAACCTGCCTCCTGACTCCATCCACGGCTGCCCAATGCTGATGTTAGCGTTTCTTTGTGACCTCAGCTGCCCGTCTACGCAGGTCTTCTTAGACTCCGGGCTCGTTTTTGCAATCTTACGAGCGCCGCAAATCTTGTGTGTGCGCAGGGCCTACAGTTCCGTGGCTTCTGAAACAACCACACAATGCCTTTGCTACTGAAGAGGTGCAATATTACTATCGCTTCACGCCATCACACCGAACGATGCATTAGGCTGTAGCAAAGAAAAATGCGTCTCGGTGTCACACACGCATGCGCCACCCAATGCGTAGCGTCCTCGCTGCTCTCCTCGTGTCCCCTCTTTCCCTGCGCAACCCTTCTCACACGCTTTCCCTCTCCCGTCTTCGCGTAAGCCCAGGAACAGTTGTTATATCGTCATGACAGCAAAGGGTGCGTTAGAAGCTTTCTCACTAAAATCAACACAGGCTTGCAGAAAAAAAAATAAAAACGCCTACCATACCCGTTCTTACCCACTGCTTGCTCTTCAGCAGGGAGGAAAAACTAACGCTCGGTTTCATTTCTGAGAAGATTGGTTACCACTCGACGATATGGAACGTGCTGCTGAACGGCGTTCCAGAACTCGTCAACAACATGCTATCGCCATCAAAAGAAAGGTCTACTCGTTCCACCCGTTCTACAACTACCACGATGACAGGGATGTAATCTTAGGCATCCCTGCTGAAAAAAAGTTGTATGATGCAATAACCTCATAGATCATTCACCATAGAATATGTATGAGATATCATACAATCTGTATGATATATCATACAATTCGTATGATATATCATACAGATTGTATGATATGTCATACAGATTGTATGATATTCTATGATGAATGATCTATGAGGTTATTGCATCATAGAACTTTTTTTCAGCAGGGATCCGCTTAGGCGTATACATCTTCCACACTGCAACGTGCAAGTGGGGTGTGCCGCTGTCTGTGCTGCACCCCGAAGGCGAGCCCATTAGCTTTAGCGACCACAGCGTTGTCGCCTGCGGTGACTGTGCCTACACGTGGGGGAGCTCCTCGGACATAAGGTCACGGATTGGCTGCTTATACCGGTTGTATAAGCAGCCGCTCGGAAATGTGCGGCCAAATGGCGGCACTGAGCATCTTCTCGGCTTGTGTGCTGCGTCAACGGATGTACGTCTTTGATTTCTTGGACCCGGAATCCTCACACCGTGTATATTATCTTGACCTTGAGAGCCTGACGTGGCATAGCGCTCCGACCAGTGCAGAGGCCCCGGCTAGCCGCTGCTTCCACACCGCGTCCGCAGTCGGAACCCGAATGTATGTTTGGGGTGGCCAGGCGTTGGACACGGAGGTCAACGACTTTTCAACTATTACTGTTAGCCTCCCTCTGTGTTGCTAGGTGTGTAGCTCACCGCCAGTAATATCCTATCAATATTTAGAACTTCGAATACAAGGTTAACCTCGACGCAGTGACGTGACAAATTTTGGGTTTTTCGACGGGTTACATGTACTGGATCTGTTGCTTTGCCTGCGGGCTTTTCGAAAGTGCATGTATTTTGGCGCGGTGTGAGCAAAATTTGTTGGGCCATGGGTAACTGCGTTTTGGAAATTCTAAAAACTGATATGGACATTACTTGAAGTGAACTACGTGGCTTTCAATTAATAGAGACTAGCACTAAGAGAAAAAAAATTGGCGGGTGATTATCTTTGGTTAAGCCTGGTAGGTTGCGAAAGCAGGTGTTTTATACTGCTCTGAACGAACAAACGTAGCGTTTAAACAGGACACAGAAAGATGAGGACAGGACGGGGCTACCAGTAGCCCCGTCCTGTCCTCATCTTTCTGTGTCCTGTTTAAACGCTACGTTTGTTCGTTCAGATTATGTATGACCACCTGGCCCCACAGTGTACTCTGTTTTATACTGCATATGCAGCGCCTCTAGTGGGAAGAGCGCGGCGCGCCGTGCCAAGCGGCCGCCGTTACCCGACGAGCCGAGTTGGTAGCCCGGCTCTTGTTGTTGTTGATAAACCTTTATTTTCCATCAGAATGGAGGCCCCCTACTCCCTACCTCCGGCACGTAGGCCGAGGGGCAGGGGCCGGGACCTCCGCGACTAGAGACAGGCAAGGAGCTTCTGGCTCCTCGCGGCAGCTATCGCCAAATGGACCGCTTTCTTCTGCACGACGGGGTCCGTGCTTTGCAGAAGGGTTTCCCAGGCCTCTCTACTGTCTATTTTCTCTCGGAACCCTGGAGAATCCGCACATTCCCAAATCACATGGTCGAGGGTCCCCCTCTCCCCGCACTTCCCACACTTATCATCAATATCCTAATCTTTTAAGATATGCTATGCCCACACTGGGTGTATGAAATTTTTAGCCTGTAGTCTCCTCCAAGCCGTAGCCTCTGTGTTAGCGAGCTCTTTGTCCGGGGGAGGAAAGAGTCTCCTGTTTAGTTTGTAATTTTCCACTATTTCTGTGTAATTTATCAGTCTCTCGTCCAGTTCCTTGTTATCGGGCGGTCCTGCCGCGGCTCGGAAGTAGAGATCTCGAGCCAGGGCGTTTGCCGCCTCGTTTCCTGGAACTGCCTCGTGAGCTGGTGTCCAAACGAGACTAATATTTCTATTTATTCTACGTCCCTCTAGAATTCGCAGTGCTTCCTGTGTTATTCTGCCTCGGGCATAATTTTGGAGAGCAGTCTTGCTATCGCTAATTATGTATTGTGCCTCCGTTCCCACGCAGGCGAGCGCTATTGCAACTTCTTCAGCCGACTCTGGATTTCGACTGCGTATGGTTGCGGAAGGTACAGCTGTACCCCGGCTACTAACGACCGTTGCCGCCGCTGCTCCCAGTTTCCCGGTAGCCGCATCCGTGTAGGCCACTGCTTTCTCATTCATTTCGCCGAAGCGTTTGGTGAGCGCCTCAGCTCTCTTTTCCCTCCTTTCTTTGTGAAATGTAGGGTGCGTGTTTCTGGGTAAAGGATCTACCCTGATCTTTTCTCTGATGTCCCTTGGGATGTGCCGCTTTACTAGAATACCCTTTTCCGTCTGGAGTCCTACCATGCTTAGAATCGCCCTTCCTGTGTTTGATTGGCTTAATCTGTCTCGCTGCGCCGTTCTCGTGGCTTCAGCAATCTCTCTCCATGTATTGTGAATACCCATGTCTAGGAGTCTTTCAGTGGAGGTGCTTATGGGCAGGCCTAGAGATCGTTTGTAGCATCCCCTTATGATCGTGTCTAGTTTATCCCGTTCTGAGGCGCGGATCTTCAAGTAGGGTGTAGCATAGCTTATCCGACTGATAACGTATGCTTGCACCAACTTGATCAAGCTTTTCTCTCTTAGCCCTCGTCCTTTGAGTGCTATTCTTCTAAATATCGCTATGGCTTGCGCCGCATATCCCTCGAGCTTCTTCAGGGTTTCCCCGTTGTATCCGTCGCTCTGAATATGCAGTCCTAATATTCTAATCCTATCCACCATCGGCACGGGGTTTCCTCCGACCGTGATGTTGAAGTTGTTACTCTGTTTGAGTCTCAAGTGCTTAGGGTTATACACCAGAAGTTCGGATTTCTCTGGTGAGCACGCTAGCCCTCTATTCGCTGCGTATTTTACCACTACGTGCGCTGCCTCCTGTAGTTTATGCTCTATTTCGGCATCGCTGCCCTGATTGACCCAGATATTTACGTTTCAGCACAGATACTAAAGTGTATGTTGCCAATCTTTTTGAGCTTTTCCGGGAGACCTCTCATAGCAAGGTTAAATAGAAGCGGGGATAAGACCGATCCTTGCGGGGTGCCCCTACTCCCTAGCGTAATTACCACCGACTCTATGTCTTGATATCTTATTTTCGCTGTTCTATTTGTCAGAAAGTCCTTTATATAGTCATAGGTTTTTGGTCTGCTCCTATCTCTTGGAGTTCCTCTAGGATGGCCTCGTGCTTTACATTGTCGAAAGCTTTTTTGAGGTCCAGCCCAAGAATTACTTTTGCATCCCTATAATTGGAGTCTATGATGCCATGATTCAGTCGTAACATTACATCCTAAGTGCTTAGCTTTGGTCTGAATCCGACCATCTCGTCAGGCCATAAGCTGTTATCCTCCATGTAGCGATTTAATCTCGTTTGAACTACATGTTCCATCAGCTTTCCTACGCATGAGGTCAGGGTATTGGCCTGAGCTTCTCCAGCTTGGGTGGCTTGCCCGGCTTGGGGATTAAAGTTATGCTGGCCTCTTTCCATTGTTTGGGTAGCGTTCCTTTTTCCCACACTTGTTGCATGTATTTTGTGAGAGCAATGATGGACTCGTCATCTAAATTTCTAAGTATCTTATTTGTTATACCATCCGGCCCTGGGGCGGACTTTGTTTTAAGTCTGATTAACTCCGCTCTAACCTCTGCCTCCCTTATGGGTGCGTCGAGCTCCTCTCTTACTACACCTTTATAAGCCGGCAAGTCAAGTTATATTTCCTATATAGGTCTGTTCTATTTCCTTCATGAATTCCTTGTCTTCCCCCTGGTAGGCATGTCTAGTTTTCTTTAGCTTAATGTTCGATTGAGTTTTCGATTGAGTTGGGTCTAACTGGTGGCGTAGGATATTCCACGTCTTGGCTAGACTCATTCCTTTCTCCATATCATCGCATACGCAGCACCAATTTTGTTCACATAGCTGCATGGTGTACCTCTCGATTTCTTTATTGTGTCTAGCTATCCTCCTTTTCAGGTTTCAGTTCCACCTTTGTTTTTTAAGCCTGCGTTCTAACCCGCGTTTCGCCTCCCACATGTGGAGTAGCTTGCTGTCGGCTATCGCTGGGGCGTCCTGTCCTTCTAAAGCTACTGTTGCCTTAGCTACATGCTTTTTAAGCTTGCTCGTCCAGCTTTCTATGTCAGTAATGTCTTCAGCCGGGATACCTTCCCACATTTCCCCAAAGCTTTCCCATTTTGTGATCTTCGCTTGCTGAGAGCGATCTTCCGAAAGTCCTGTTTCCAGGGTAGTTGCTATTATGTAATGGTCGCTTCCTAAGTCCTGCTCTGTATTCTCCCACCTAATGGCAGGTGCGTTTTTGGAGAGCGTCAGATCAGGAGATGTGTCTGCCATTACGCTATTTCCTTTCCTTGTCGGGCAGCCAGAGTCTGTGTGCAGCGTGAGGCCTAGCTCTTGGATGTCCTCCCACAGCTGTCTGTCTTTGCTATCTTTTTTCTTGTAGCCCCATTCTTCATGGCGCGCATTAAAATCTCCAACTCTCGCTCCTGGGATGACGTCACGCCATAACGTCAATAGCGCCTGTAGCGGGAGGAGCGCGGCGCGCCGTGCCAAGCGGCCGCCGTTACCCGACGAGCCGAGTTGTAACCTGCCTCTCGCTCCTAGTAGACGTCACGCTGTCACATCGCTAGGTATCGTATGACGTCAGATGTCAATCTAAAGGTCAACGTGACAGGTGGCCGCCGCTACGCGAAAGGCAGTTCTTGGGAGTAGTATGGCCTTCGCAATAAAAATTGGCAGAGGTTTAGCTCTGCTTAAACTGGGTAAATCGCGTTAGAAATGGTGCGCGCGTTCTTATGGTGATTCTTCGGCGCGTTGCCTTCGGCTGGTAGCATTGCGGCGTACCTGAGCAGTCAGGTGTTGAGATTCATCGGTTATCGATGACCTGGAACAACTCTGCGAGGTAGAACGGTGTCGCCGAGCTGCATCCTTAGCACGACGCTTTGCAAGACGTTCTTCAAGCTGTTTTGGCGTCTCTTGTGCACGTTGTCGCTTTCTCGCTTCTTCCTATCACTGCCACTTCTCCTTAGAGGACTGCATTGCAAAGCATTCACGCCAAGGCAAGCGTGCGTTTATAGACGCTCTACAGCGCGGGAGCGTGGGCGCCGCCATATTTGGTCACGTCACCATTCCGCCACGCTGCCAGGGAGTCCACAGAACGCCATCACCCGTTCGGCTGTACGCCTTGCTCGTCGGCTAATTGGTTTTTGAGGAAAGGAAATGTATCTGTATCACATATCTCGGTGGACACCTGAACCTCGCCGTAACGAGAATGGCGGAAGATTGGAGTGAACGAAGACACTGTATTCATTAGACGCGCCTTTGTTGATTCGAAACCATCCAGCTGGAATAGCGGAGTGGTCAGCGTGCTCGCCTCGCACTCCGGAGACCGTGGTTCTATTCCCCAACTCGGCCAGTTTCCTACTCGGTGGTATTTATATATGTGGTCTGATTAAAAATTAAGCGAATTGCTTAACCGATATCATTCGAACGCCATTGATGCACTGCGCGCCAATGCTGCTAACTCCGGCTTCGAAGGCCAGAAGTGGCGGACCTCCTAGTTGCGCCATCTGTCGTATACAGAGCAAACTGCCCGGCGCCGCGGGCCGCGGGGCGTGGCGATGATGCTGCCATCTGGCGGAGCGCGGTTGAAGCAACGTTGTTCAAGGTCATCCGTCCGTACCGGCCCGGGCTACGCGTGAAAGCGAAACCTACAGTAGTATTTCTAACACAATCAAATTAACTAGTCAATTTAAGCTATGCTACTAGTCAATTTCAGCTATGCTGGTTAGCACACTTTAGCTGTATTCGGACAGGCGACAGCGCTGGGAATGCTAAGCCGTAAAGTACACTCCTACAGAAAAAGGCGCGTTTTAAAAATTGCGGAACAACTTATTTTATACATCCGGCATACTCCTAACACGGTGATGGAACACATTCAGGGGAGCTTAACATGACCAACGCTTTCCTTTTTTGTTTTTATATGGGAATAAAGATTACAATTTGGATTTCGTCGTGTATGGAATTTTTTTCTTTCTTTCGAATTCACTCATGCAGAACAGAAGAAACTCATCCGACTTGACTCCAACATCATTACATAGTAATTTGGATTGCAGGTAGATGGTTTCACGTCAAAACGAAAACCACAGTTGTAAGTAAAGATGGTAATGGGTGCCGATTTTGGGCTTCGACTGGAATCGTGCGCATGGTAGAAAAGTTATTTCTTGACACTCTCGAATGAAAGAAAAAACACATCTTTCGTTCCTGCGCAGCTTCTGGAAGTAACTCTTTGCCCAGACGTTATTATTTGATCGTTTCAACAGGTTTGAATTCATAAATGCATTGAACGATTGCTTTTGCTATTTGAAAGTTTTTTTATTCAACTTACACAATGCTGCTGGATGTCATGGCAAGAAAGCTGCAAGAAAAGCTTGACAAGGCCTGGACACTAGCGAATAACAGAACAGGAGTGCAGAGATGAGGTTGAATAACTTACAAATTAACATTATAAATATCATGCGGATTGGCACCCGAAAGAAAAGAAAAAGCAGAACCTGTTTACATATGCATTAAACCTGTTTTATAAACACTTTTACAAAGAGCTGCGCCTCGGAAGTGAATGTCAAATAAATAAACTAACGTGAAATAAATACTGCACAAAATATAGCAGCGACTCTAAGTGAATACATAATACTCCATTGTCTGCATTCGTACAAAATACTGCATCCAACGTCTTTAAAGTGAGCATGTCGACATAAAGTAGTTAAAAAAAATGACTTCGAGGGAACAGAAACAGAGCAATGAGGCTGCATCCGTGTCGTGGTGCTGAATCGAGCAGACTAATGTTCTGCAGGCAATATGATTACTTGGTTAACCATTAGTGGTGTTACAGTTGAACATGTCATGTAGCGCTCTAGGACATTACGTACTGAAGTACAGGCGGCAACTATCTAATTTATTGAATATATCTGCTGCGTTATGCGCAATCTACAGCCTAAATCATGCCATGCGATGACGTTGCATTACCAACTTCGCATAAATTGGCGTTTAACGTGTATTATTTTTTTCTGCCAGGCCTGATAGGTTAGTGAAAACGTTTCGTACTTGCCTTTCCTCTATATTAGCCTGTGGAGCAAATGGTATTTGTAAACGCGTTAAATATTTTTGTTCCTTGTGAAAGAACAGTTCTTTAGCTGGGTGCATGTTGACACGTTGGAAGATCGTTTCGTTTATTGGGGTTTAACGTCCCAAAGCGACTGAGGCTATGAGGGACGCCGTAGTGAAGGGCTCCGGAAATTTCGACCACCTGGGGTTCTTTAACGTGCACTGACATCGCACAGCACACGGGCCTCTAGAATTTCGCCTTCAAGAAATTCAGCCGCCGCGGCCGGGATCGAACCCGCGTCTTTCGGGTCAGCAACCGAGCGCCGTAACCACTGAGCCACCGCGGCGGGGCTGACACGTTGGAAGAAGAGCGAACTGCTTTTAACGCTGTAGTGGTAAGGGTACCGTTCAGCGGAGAACCCCGCGTAGTTGGCGTCTTCACCGGTGTGCGCGGAAAACGGGATTGGTCGAGAGGGTGCTGACGTCACACGTGGAGCCGTGGAATCAAAAGTGATAAAAAACTGCAAAACTAATGAATAGAAGGTGGAAACAAGACTCTAATGTCTTTGGACGTCTAAGTATAGAAAGCAATTCAGTTGCGCTGCAAGCAAATTTTGGGGCAATTGGTCGTGAATCGATCGCTTGACCTGTCGTTTGCGAGTCGGGCATGCTGACCCAAAACCAGGCAAGCTTGTTTTTCTAACATGACACTTAAGCCATTTTGGAAATAAAGATTTCATTTATAAATTATTTACAAAGTACTCAGCTAGCGGCTGCACTCCACTACCATGACAAAAGACAAAACAACTAAAAGGGCTAGGCAGACTTCTTATTTTGGATGAAGAAAAAACACAGGCCAGACATATTCTTTTTATTCAACATGCTATTTATTACATTCATGCAATGTTCTACGTCTATGAACTGTGTGCCATCCTTTAGAAAAAAAAATGTTGGATTAACACGACGCGTTCAAGTCACCAAAGATTGGAAAAGAGACGATGGAGAGAGCACATGACTAACGCATCATAATACGACAAACCTAAGCATGAAGCAACAGAAAAAAGACAATGAAGAGCACATTAGTAAGAGCGAGTGCGACTCGGGTCTGAACACATTGTGGGGTTACATTCCCTTTAAGTGAACAATCATCATTCTCAAGTGACCTTTTGCAGAAACAAGATTCACAATGCCAGTATATCATGAGCGCTTTCCAGAAGCCGTGTAGTCCAATTAAAAACAACAAAGGGTCATTATCAAATGAAAGGGCAGTGTGATATCGTAGAGAATGCGGTCTCTAAACTTATTCTGCAATGTCCGTTGTATGATACCCCAAAAGACTACCGAGTCCTTTCGATTGATGAAACAAGGCTCAATTGTTTCTGGAGCGTTGCAAACGGAGGCGGGGCGGGGGGGGGGGCATTACAGAGGTGGAAATTCGCCGTTGACTGAAAAATTTCCCTTTGGTCTAATCACGTTTTAGCGGGCAATGTGTCAGTGTAAAATTAAAAAAAAACGCACCCTTTTTTCTGTACACCTTGCTCCATTAAATAAAATACGCAGCGCGATACATGGGCGGAGAAAAGAGCATACAAACTAAATCGTTGTACAACCACTTTCCCAATACTGAAAACCGGAAATCATTGGTGAAAAGAACAAGTAGGAAACGAAGAGCTAAGTACAACTGCATGCATTAAGCCCGACAAAAAGGGGCTACCAGATACATTTGAAGACGGAGTAGGGTTCGGTAAAACAAACTAACTTGACTTGCAAAAATGCATGCACTATTGAACGCGTAATGTCGCGCAAAAACATGAAACGTGAAACTACCTATCCGACATACAGGAAAATAAACAGGCCGCCAGCGTTTACAGACCAGAACAAGTAATCAGGAGAGAAAGATTAAAAATTTGAGTCTAACATAAAAGTAGCGAAACTTTTTGAAAACCTGGATATAAAGTACTGTGCAAATAATATTTTCGAGTACATAAGGAATTTTAGGGCGAGAGACAGATTTCAGGCGGTCACCGTACCAAAATCAAGGTACCGTAAGAGACAGATGTCTGAGAAGTTAGAACAGTGCTGAAAAGTTTGCACGCGGGCTTTACCATTACTGGGCGCGTATGGACCCCTGAACTTTCTTGGACATCTCGTGGTTTTGGTCTCTTTAAGTTCCCTGCGTGTGTGTGTGTGCACCGGGCGACATCAGTCGCCGCAATGTTTGTTTGTTTTTTAGAGGGACCCATGTCCCTTTTTGGTCCTGGGTTCAATAAACTTCTCTTAAAGCCCTCTTATTACGGACACTGAAAGAGACGCCAAGGTGCTTGAGTAGCCTAGGTGTCCAGTCCACACCAGCATATTCAGCAATAAAACGTGATATTGACGCCAGCGCTCGTGCAGACGGAAGCGCCTCTCAAGAAGAAGAGGAAGTGTGGGTGTGAAAGTGAAAGTGACCGGGAAGCGCACGTCTGTTGACCCGCTGTGGACCCTTAGCCGCTGATTACCAACGTGACATCTGGTGGAGGAGCTGGGTACTTCGTTAATGCACCGTACGCCCCCTTCAAGCCGCAATTCGAGCCCCGTACAAATACCGAAGTTCGACACGCCAGTCCACCAGGGCAGTCGCCGATTACAGGGCTTACCTCCCGAATTTGGACTGCTCCCTGTTTCCCATTGTTCGCGGAGGGCAGGAGGGCAGGTTCACGGAGGGCCTACAACGGCCCAGCTACAGTGTCGCCGGTCCTGCTCCACCACTAGCGAGAGCCACCCCATTTTCGCGGTCAACCACACGAGGACGCCGAAGACTGGCTGGACCAGTATGACCGGGTGGCCATCTACAGTGGTTGGGGCGCTGACTACAAAATGCGGCATGTTTATTTCGCCCTTGAAGACTACGCGAGGACCTGGTTTCTGAACAATGAATCTGGCCTTGGAACGTGGGATACGTTCAAGACAGAGTTCCTCCAAACCTTCAAGGACAGCACGTCGCGCAGGGAGAAGGCCTACCTGCTTTTAAAAGCCGGACATCAACTCCCCAGCGAGAGTGTGACGGTGTATGCTGAGGAAATGAAGAGGCTGTTCCGGCGTGCCGACCCAAACATGTCGGAGGAGAGGAAGGTGAGCTTCCTTATGAAAGGTGTCAAGGAGCAGCTGTTCGCCGGCCTGGTTCGAAGTCCTCCAGTCACGGTAGCTGACTTCGTAAAGGAGGCGAGCATCATCGAAAAGTCTTTGGACATGAGGGCCCGGCAGTACGATCGTACAACGGCGTCGATGCTCACGGCCACTGTGGAGGACGCCACGGTGAAGTCGGCAGACTCCTTACGTGAGATGATACGATGTATTGTGAGGGAGGAACTGGCAAAGCTCTTTCCGGACAAGGAAAAACCTTCGCCTAGCACTCTTGCTGACGTTGTCCGTGAGGAGGTGCAGCAAGCTCTAGGCACTTGTACAGCACTACCTGTTGCCTGCCCGCGTGTTCGCCAAATGCAGCCGGTACAGCCAGCGATGACAGCGCCGCCCACCGGCAGGTAGCAGCCACCATTAAGGCTGGTTATAAACATTCATTCAGAACGACGGCTTGACATCGCCGCTATGGCGCAGTGGATTAGAGGCACGTGTTGCGTATGGAAGGTCGGCCGTTCGACTCCGCTCTCTGTACTGTAATTTTATTGTTTTTTTAATTCCATATTTTAATTTTTATCCCTTTTAGGTCGCAAATCGTGATGCTTAGTGGCATCCGTTTAAGATTTTCAAAACATTTTCTGCATACTTTTACACAGATTATTCACAGCGCTGGAATATCAGTTTTGAATTTAAACTAAATATTACATGGTTAGTAACAATAGGTAGGAATACACTTTTAAGCATTATTTAGGGAATAAATATCCCTTTTAGGTAAGCCGTTGTGACAATCTTCAGTCACCGTGATCAATTCACCGTGGTTTCAAGCCTTGTGGCTGTACAGGCTGCAGTTGGCGAATACGCTGCCGGCCCTGTGCAGCCTCAGCCACCGAATCTCAGCTACGCCGCCGTCACACGCCGTTTTATTTCATCGCAGCCGAACCGACGTTACGACACACCTGCCTCCGCCGCTGCACGAACTCCACCTCCCCAGCCGAATTCTCCACAGCGGCTAGGACGCCGCAGAACGGATGTCTGGAGAGCGCCAGATAATCAGCCGCTGTGTTACCACTGCGGTGAGGCTGGACATGTTTATCGTCGCTGCCCATACAGGGAGATGGGCCTTCGAGGATTCCCCGTCGGTTGTCATCGTCCGATGTATGGAGAACGACCGCAGGAGATCGCGGACTACATCTCGCAAGCGGACTCCGTACAGCGTCGTTTTTCTCGATCACCATCGCCGCGTCGCTACAGTTCCCCAGGGCGAGGCCAGTCTCCGAGTCCCCGGAGGGGAAACTAGATGCAGCAGCCTCTGGAGGTGCGGCTGCTCAACGACAAAGTATACAAGATCCTCCATCGCCACAAGACAGTTCTCAACCAACGCCGAATTCCGTAGCCGTACCGACGATTCTTGAGCCCACGTACCTCGAAACTAGCCGATGTCCTGACGCACCCCCCCATGGCCGCGACGCCTTTCCCCGATGCCGAACTCCTTCGACGCACCGCAGCCGAGACCGAACGCCTCGACATCCCCAAAGTAAGACACCACCAACTGCCGACTTGGAGATTTTGGTTGACGGCGCCGATGTAACCGCGCTGGTGGATACTGGTGCCGATTATTCAGTACTTAGTGGACAATTCGCCGCGGCAATAAAGAAGGTCACAACCGCTTGGGATGGCCCACAGATGCGTACTGCAGGAGGACATTAATTACATCTACGGGAACGTGCACGTCGAGGGTAACCGTGCAAGGTCAAACATTCTTGGCGACGTTCGTAGTGTTAGCCGAGTGCTCCCGAGACGTCATACTCGGTATGGATTTTCTGACCGAAAACGGTGCAGTTATTGATCTGCAATCGCAGTCCGTCCAGTTCTCGACCGAGAAGGCCATATCCGTGGATAGTGTTCTCCCAGCGGCGCTGCACATTCTAGACGAACACGTGACCGTGCCTCCACGTTCCAGTGTGATGGTAACCGTCGGCTCAAAGCACATACGGGAACTTGAGGGTGTCGTCGAAAGCAAGCAGCTGTTGCTACTGGACAGAGGAATTTCCGTCGCCAGGGCGGTTGTCTTCCTTGCAGGTAGCACGGCCAACGTTCTTCTCACGAACTTCAGCAACGAACACCAACACCTTAACAAGGGAACGACTGTGGCGTATATTGACGCTCTTAGTGAAAATAGGTGTGTGCACAGTTTAACATCTGCTTGAACAACTGAGCCCGACGGACTTGCTGGTGTTAAGTACGATATTAACCCAACCTTGCCGCCCGACCAGCGAGACAAAGTACGGGAACTGCTCAGTCGCTACCGTGGTGCCTTCGCGTCCTCGCCACGCGTCGGGCGGACGCATCTTGCGAAACATCCCATTAGTACAGACGAAAATGTTCCGCCACTCCGACAGTCACCTTATCGAGTGTCTACCAAAGAACGTGAGGCTATTACCACACAGGTGAAAGAAATGCTCGCAAACGACGTTATTCGCCCTTCTAGGAGCCCGTGGGCGGCACCTGTAGTGCTTGTGAAGAAGAAGGACGGCACCTTACGATTCTGCGTTGACTACCGTCGGTTAAACAACATCACTAAAAAGGATGTGTATCCGCTGCCCAGAATTGAAGACGCCTTGGATCGCTTATGCAACACCAGATATTTTTCTTCCATGGATTTGAAGTCTGGATATTGGCAAATGGAGGTAGACGAAAGAGACCGCAAAAAGACGGCATTCATCACTCCAGACGGGTTGTACGAGTTTCAGGTGATGCCATTTGGTCTTTGCTCGGCACCCCCGACTTTCCAAAGGCTCATGGACACCATCCTTGCGGATTTGAAATGGCAAACTTGTCTGGTCTACTTGGACGACGTCATCGTTTTTGCCCCGTCTTTCGAGGAGTACCTTCGTCGCCTCGAGGAGGTCTTGCAGGCCATAACATCATCAGGCCTTACTCTCAAAGCCGAAAAATGCTATTTTGCTTATGAAGAGCTAAAGTTTTTAGGCCATGTCGTCAACCAAGAAGGGGTTCTTCCGGATCCTGAAAAAACATCCGCCATTGCCAATTTTCCACCGCCGCGTGACCAAAAGGAAGTTCGTCGCTTCCTCGGGCTATGCGCATATTACCGCCGCTTCGTGGAGAATTTCTCTAAAATTGCTTCACCCCTTACTGATCTGTCAAAAGCGCATGTACCGTTCAAGTGGGAACCTCCGCAGCAGAAGGCGTTTCAAGAGCTTCAACGCCGCCTGCAGTCACCCCCCGTGCTGGCGCACTTTGATGAGCTTGCTGACACACGGGTCCAGACCGATGCGAGCAACGTTGGTTTGGGTGCTGTCCTTGTTCAAGTTCAGCGGGACCAAGAACGTGTCATCGCCTATGCCAGCCGTGCACTCTCCAAGACAGAGGCCAACTATTCTGCCTCTGAAAAAGAGTGCCTCGCCATCGTGTGGGCAGTTTCCAAGTTCAGACCATACCTTTATGGCCGATCCTTCAAAGTAGTGACCGATCATCACGCCCTATGCTGGCTGACGAATCTCAAGGATCCTTCCGGCCGCCTAGCTAGATGGAGCCTTCGACTTCAAGAATTCGATATCACCGTCATCTACAAATCCGGTCACACACATGCAGACGCAGACTGTTTATCTCGTGCCCCCGTGCAACCAGCTCCGGATGATGCTGCTGGCGACGAAGAAATATTCCTGAGTGCCATCCATACCAACGATTTCGCCCAGCATCAACGCGCCGACCCCGATCTTCGCGACGTCATTCGTTATCTTGAAGGAGCCAGCAGCACAGTTCCTAAAGCCTTCAGGCGCTCTTTGTCGTATCTCTGCATACGTAACGGTGTTCTCTTTAAGAAGAACTTCGCTGCCAACACTAGGCCGTACTTGCTGGTCGTCCCCGTGTCCCTACACAATGAAATTCTTCGCGCCTGCCATGACGAACCAGCTTCAGGCCACCTTGGGATTACTAGAACAGAAGCCAGAATTCAAGAGAAGTACTACTGGCCGCGCCTGGGTCATGACGTTGCACACTACGTCCGCACTTGCCGGGATTGCCAGAGCCGTAAGGTCCCGCCCGTGAAGCCAGCCGGATTCCTCAAGCCCTTTGAGCCGCCTTCGCAAGCATTTCAACAAGTCGGCATGAACTTGCTGGGACCTTTCCCTACATCAGGCTCCGGGAAAAGGTGGATAATAGTAGCCGCTGATTATCTCACGCGTTATGCAGAGACAGCATCCCTTCAGAGTAGCACCGCCCTCGAAGTAGCCCAGTTGTTTGTGCATTATATCGTCTTACGTCATGGAGCTCCACAAGTTTTGATTACGGACAGAGGGGCTGCCTTCTGCTCTGAGCTCTTGCACCATATTCTAGTTTTTAGTCACACCAGTCACCGTAGGACGATATCTTATCATCCCCAAACTAACGGACTGACGGAACGTCTAAACAAGACGCTTACAGACATGCTTTCCATGTACGTGGACGTCGAACATAAAACCTGGGACGACGTCCTGCCCTATGTCACGTTCGCGTATAATACAGCCGTACAAGAAACCACCAACATGACACCCTTTAGCCTCGTTTATGGCCGTCAGGTTACGACAACACTCGATGCCATGCTGCCCCATGACGAAGACCACCCAAATGACGACGTTGCATCCTTCTTACAACGCGCCGAAGCTGCCCGCCAACTCGCACGGCTTCGCATTCAAGATCAACAGGGCCAGGACGCGCAACGCTACAACCTACGGAGACGGCTTGTTGAATACCTCCCGGGTGACCTCGTCTGGGTTTGGTCCCCAATCCGACGACGCGGCCTAAGTGAAAAGCTCTTGCGTCGCTATTTCGGTCCTTACCGAATTGTGCGACGCCTTGGAGACCTGAATTACGAAGTCGTCCCTCACGAGCCCCAACAATTTCGCCGCCACCCCCGCCCCGAGGTGGTCCACGTTGTTCGCCTGAAGCACTACTATGAAAGGGCGCACTAACTCTTCTCGAGACCACCCCTGCGTTCGTGGCGGCATCGGGTTGATGCGTTCGCAGGAGGGGGCTAATGACGCCAGCGCTCGTGCAGACAGAAGCGCCTCTCAAGAAGAAGAGGAAGTGTGGGTGTGAAAGTGAAAGTGATCGGGAAGCGCACGTCTGTTGACCCGCTGTGGACCCTTAGCCGCTGATTACCAACGTGACAATATTTGGGATATGCAAATGGAAACAATCACGATGGGTGGATAATAACAAAATACACGTAAATGGGCGAAAAGAGGAAACAGAGTAAAGGAATAAAAACAGCCTGAAATGGTTACAGACAGCCAAGGCAAAAAAAATATTTCGGAAAACGCGAAATAGACGGCGTACTGACATACTTGTCACTAGAATTAATATCGTGAAACGCTTCTGCGACCACACTTTTTGTATTGTGTTTAGATCTGAACAAAATGTCGTGTTTCCAAATGCATGTCTACAAGGAACCTTTTCTTACCCTGACTCTTACATTTTAATCGCTTACAAAGCTGTGCGAAGTGGCCACCGGGATTATTCCCCATTTGCAGCCTGTGTTCACGTGCCCTTCATTAAAACACGTACCACTCTGTCCTATGTAGAACCTATCGAAAGTGAGGGGAACTTTCTGAGCAACTCCTGAAACACACTTGTGAAGCTCTTATGCTGCTTGGTACACCGCGGTCTATTCTTCATTACATTAATCACAAATGGGTACATAATGCGAAGTTTACACAGCGGAGAGAAAACAATCTTGACCGCTTGAAGGATTGCCACTTTTTTAATGTTACGTGAAACGCGATGAATGTAGTGCATAAGTTCCACCGTTTCTTTCTCGACGGTCTCTTTCTGCTCGGTAGCGGAACGGAAGCGCTACAGTTGCTGTAGTAATTTTTTTTGTGGGCCGCCGCGGTGGCTCAGCGGTTATGGTGCTTGGCTGCTGACCCAAAAGACGCGGGTTCGATCCCGGCCGCGGCGGCTAGAATATCTTTGGAGGAGAAATTCTAGAGGCCCGTGTACTGTGCGATGTCAGTGCACGTTAAAGAACCCCAGGTGGTCGAAATTTCCGGAGCCCTCCACTACGGCGTCTCTCATAGCCTTAGTCGCTTTGAGACGTTAAACCTCATAAACCATAAACCAATTTTTTTTCTCTTTTGTATGATCAGAAGGATTTTTCCACGGCGTTGCTGGCCATGTTTTCTTTTTTTATTCTGTTTTTCCCTTTCGCATATACACCCGCTTTATATTGTTACCTTCCCATCATACTTGCTTCCATTTTCGCATGTCATATAATGTTTTAGTACTTCATCGCCTCCTTTACTCCGGCTGGTCGTCCTTTCTAATTCGGCCATCCACGTAAGCTATCACATTTTATTCTCTCAGTTTCGTCTTTACTGTTGATTCTGATCACTTTTCATGGCGCTAGTTCTTCTGTGGCTAAAGAGCGCCATGGCCCAAAGTTGCTTTATGCATTAGAGATGGTGTCACAGACACATCTTCCGGATATTTCCCACCAGCCATCGCGGGATGGCTCGTCGAGAATGTACCTGGCGAGCGCAGTGCACTGGAGCGCTCTCGCATCAGTATGATTAAGCTGTCGGGAAGCTTCAGATACAGTCCAGCATGCTGTGGACTGCCTTTGATACGATCTGCACCTGACACGATCACTTACACAAGTTTTACGAATTCTATCGGCTGAGGTTCACGACATAGATACCAATCGGATGCTTCCAGATTGAAATTAGAATGCATATGGGAGAAAGAGAACCATTACTAGCAGGCTATAAAATAAGTGAACATTTAAAGCAGCATCAAAGTGAAATCAGACATGCGGAAATAAGTGATAACTGTTTGGCTCTCTGAAGTCATCGCAAAAGACGCTAGTTGTTTGCGGATAAGAGCTGAAATCGCCGCCTACCGCCACATATCTCTATCTACCATCTGCTTTCAAAAGGATGACCAGCAGGGGCTGCGCGGCAAACTAGAATTGATCACGAGCTGCATTCCGAAGTAACGTTAATGCGACTTGCTTGAAGAAAACACCGGGATGGAGGTGAATCGATTTCAGTGAATAAATAACTCTTCGTTCAGAAAATTTGTTCGCTTTATTATTTACGAAAACGTAGCCGCACAGAGCGACATGAATATATACAAAACACTAGCGACTTTCTTGCTTGCACGAAAATACAGCACAGAAGGAAGGCGCTCATTCCGTATAAAAGAAGAGTTTATTACTGCGTCAAGTAGCGGCGCCGAAGTTGCATCATCACCGCACCAGCAAGCTGGCTTCGCCGAAGGCACTCAGTTTGCTTGAGATACAGCATCTGCCACCGAATACGATGGGTGAGAAGTGATAGCGTAGACCATTTCTCTAATGAAAGGTGGTAAGGGGCGTAGATGCAGCCGTGCGTCAATGACTGCAAGTAAGCACAGGTTCTGCAGTGTCGGTGCCAAGTGCAGCACGTGGAGATCCGTCAGCGCACCTCGCTCCAAGCAGCCTGCCCCTCATCCTGGTTGGGTGCGGGCCCAAAGCCGCCGAAGATAAACACTATTTCACCCATCACTGAGCAGCCGTGCCAGTACCTGGGAGATGGTGATGAGCCCCATGGCTTCACTTCGGTCCAACGCGACGTCACGGTGTCGTACTTGTGCACATATGCTAAGAAGGTCTTCAGCACATCGCTGTACCCTCCGAAAATGTACAGCTCTTCGTTGAACACGAAGGCTGAATGTCCCCGCCGATACAAAGGGGGAACGGCTTGAAGCTCTGTGCGAACCCAAGAAGATGTGGTCGTTCAAAATAGTACAGTATGAGGGAAGGGTCTGTTGGGCTGCCTCCGAATACATACATATGGTCCCGATGGCAGACGCAGTGTGGCTGGCACGCAGAACCGGAGCCTCTCCGCTGGTGGGGACACGATGCCACTCTAGGGTATCAAGTCAAGGACCAGCATATACGGCGAAGGATCCCAGTCACTTAAGATATACTCGCGGTGACCCACAACACAAGCTCCGCTGCCGTAAATCGATGAGGGCGCCTCGCCGGACACCTGCAGACCGCTGCATGCCATCGTGTTTGAGTCGACGCGATAAAGAACACTTGGCGAGCTGTGCGGGCCGCATAACAGATACGCGCATTCGCCGTACGCTACAACTGTGTGGCGGGAAATGTTAATCGGCCCGGCGTCGAGAAGTTGCGCCTGCACCATATCCCACCGGAGCGATGCGGGGTCGAAGATGAAAACGTTGATCAAGTTCCATGCCGTGTGGCAACTGTCGAACGAGTAGACCTTGCCGTTGATGCGTACAGCCCTGCGGGTGACATGCTCTGGAACGCCGTTTAGCCGCACCGTCCACATCATACAGAGACACCTGCTTCTGTAAGAAGCAAGGGCCGGTCATTCCAGCGATGCTGGCGGCATCATGCGGCTTTTTTTCTGAAGGAGCGATATGGTGATCGGTCTTCGCGGCGTGAGCGGACTTAGTGAGTCGAAGGGTGACTATTTTCGTTAGATTTTCGAATATTTTTGTCATTTTATGACACTCACAAGAATGAATGTTCGAAAAAGGTCATGTACTCTTGCCGTTACCGAGATTAAAAGCCCTAAAAGCTGTTATAAGGTGCGCATAAGTGGTCAGGAGGGCTCATCTGCCATTAAGGGTTTGTTTCAGAGCGAAATACTTTTTTGACGCCACGAGATATGTGGTTAACGCTTTCCAATCGAGAATCTTGCTTAGTTGATCGGCCATGCCAGTCGCTTTGATACACTGTAAAAAAAAATGCTCCTCAGTACAGAGAAACCCGCTGGTAATGCGTTGCCGGAGGGTTTTCCGCAACATGAATACAGCGACTGCGTCCGACGGTTGTCACATTCTTGGTAACGGAAAGTTACGCTATGCTATGAACGAGAATGAAATCGTTTCTTTGCAACGAATGCTTCTGTTGTGTTCTTATTAAAGGTCCCGTAATGTGTATGCATACTTCCTGCGTTCACTTGGAAGTCATCTGATCTAGAACGGAAATAATCTGCATTGTAATTATGTACTATCGAGAGCAAAAATAACAGACCCCTGCCAGCGCGTGCCGATCCGCGCCAAACTGCATGCGAGCACCGCCTGACTAAGGGCTCCTTGTGCCGAGACCAGCGCAGTGGCGTGCACCCATCTCGAGGAGCTCTACGCATTGCGTACCACTGCGCTCGTCTCAGCATCTGGAGTGCTTCGTCAAGTGGCGCTTGCATGCAGTTTGGCACAGATCGGCACGCGCTGGCAGGGGTCTGTTATTTTTGCTCTCGATAATACTTTCAGTAGTACATGCACATGCATCTGTGTATAGCTTCTGCCCAGAACGTTCACTGCAGATATAGCAGTCCAGAGGCCGAGGAAATAAGTATTATGTACAAGACTTTCATGCATTTTATGTATTGCACACGTACAGAGAATGCAACTTAGAATGAAAGAGTGGCAAGTGTTTGGTTGAGTACAAGTACATACGTTTTATTTTCATGACAAATTGCACACATTGTACCTCTAAACATTGCTGTCGGATCCATCTGAAAAGATAAAAAATCCTCATTTAGTAGCCACACAACACCTATTATAAATTTCACAAATACATTTGAACCATCCGCTATTCAACAATCGGCTTTCGTAGAAGCTTGTAAAAGCCATTTACTGAGAACCAAACCAACATGATTCATTGCCTAAAATTCATTTCTCATAACAGTAAACAACAAAAACCACACGGCCAGGAAGAAGCAGACAAAATGCGCTTACTCGGGCACCACTGTGTGCATGAAAGTCTTTACGGTTGTCTACAATTTTGTGCAAATAGAAAGTGGCTAAGGATGGGTGCCAAATACAATTCAATGCAGATGCCTTTCATTACATAGTACTCAATGCACAACTTAGTGAGCAAGGGACATTGGTAACATCTGAAAAAGGCCAGACACTTGCCCACAAGCATGATGATGATTGTGATTTTTGATGGCGCGAGGGAATCTGAGGACAAAGAGCACCATGGCACAAGGTATTTTCTTCATCTCAAGGTGGGGCAATGAACCATTTGGCAGGCATTTCACCCTAAAGAAGACGAGCACCAGGTGAGGAGAAAGGTTTGGTTTGGTTTGGTTTTATGGGGTTTAACGTCCCAAAGCGACTGAGGCTATGAGAGACGCCGTAGTGAAGGGCTCCGGAAATTTCGACCACCTGGGGTTCTTTAACGTGCACTGACATTGCACAGTACACGGGCCTCTAGAATTTCTCCTCCAAAGAAATTCCAGCCGCCGCGGCCGGGAAGGTGAGGAGAAAGCTTGTACCCATTGGATTGGTGGTTACCCAGCACTTGCCCACAAGCAATCAGGAAGCATACTTCCCCGAAACCTTATGCTTTCAGTCATAGTTTCCATTATCTCAGCATCTGCAAGAAAATGTACTAATCTCTGATGTCAGTGAAAATGCAGCCACAGGTGCTGGTTACAGCTCACTAAGGTATTCAAATATCTCTGCAGTGCGCCTCACGAGGAACAGATGCTTAAGTTTCCACAAAGGGCTCCTTGCAGAAATTTAACCGAAGGCCGCTGCCATGTTAACCTTTTCAAAATGATGGCCCAGAAAGACAAAGTGTAGTCATGTGTCTGATGTAGAAAAAGGAGGAAGGCATGAATCTTTCAACTTCTTCAACAGCTGTGATGTGTTTGTAACTGGTATTGCTTGGTTTGGTTATCAGGGTTTAACGTCCCAAAGCAACTCAGACTATGAGGGACGCCGTGTTGAAGGGCTCCGGAAATTTCGACCACCTGGGGTTTTTTAACATGCACTGACATCGCACAGCACACGGGCCTCTAGAATTTCTCCTCCATCGAAACTTGGCCGCCGCGGCCGGGATCGAACCCGCGTCTTTCGGGTCAGCAGCCGAGCGCCGTAACCACTGAGCCACCGCGGCAGGGCTGTTGCTGGTATTGCTTCGCACAGCTTCAGTCTTCTCTTTGACATTTCGTGAAATCATTCCATATCTGTGAAAGATCTCGCTCGCAAGCATTTTGGTTCTAATGAAGGAGCAAAAAAGACCCATGTCCTAGACCTTTTTTTGTTACTCTAAAGGAAGGCTCGCTTTTAGGGTCATTATTACGAAGAGGTCCATGTGGCAACAAAGTTTGAAACAATTTCTGCAAGGGCTGTGTGTTCTGAAGCCTAAGAATTTCTCATGAGGCGCCCTGTAGATTGAGTGCTCTGAAGCCTAAGAATCTCTCATGAGGTGCCGCATCAGAACACCTAAGTAAGCTGTTACTGGGTCCTGTAAGTGCTATGTCATTTGACATTAAGGGTATGTACTATTCCTCGACACATGCAGTGATGATGTATATGTCGAGCGAAAGCATAAAAGACTTCGAAGAGTTGCGCTTCCAGATTGCTTGCGGAGGAAAGCACAAGAGTCTGGCCATGCTCAGCTGTTAGCTTTGCTTCTTGAGTTCTGCAGTGAATACTACATAATGACAGAAGGTATCTGCATCGACTCATGTTTAACATCTGTCTGTGCGACCTCCATCTTGCACGACACGACAGGCAACTCCATAATGCCCTTCATGCACCGAGTGTCAGTGTGTTCTGTCAGCTTCCTGGTCATCATTCATCATTTCATCATTTATTTTACCCTTAAAGGCCTCTGTTGAGGCATTACATAAGGGGGGGGGGACAAAGCAAATGCAACTGAGAATAATACGTTAATACAACAAAACATAATGCAATACAATAAAATGAAAAACGATACATCACAATACAACGTTGGTAAGGCTGAATTAGGCGGTAACAACAACAACAAGAAAAAGAATAAGTGTAACTGGATGAAGTTTGTGAAGTGTCTTTTATTCAGTACAGTGATTAATTAATGCCTGTCGAAATTTAGTAGCGTCGCGCTCGTTAACAATGCAGTCGGGTAGCAGGTTCCAATTTTCTATTGCAGTTGGAAGAAAAGATTTATTAAATGCCAAGGTCGATCCATGTATACGTTGAATGCTGAGGAGGTTAAATAGGCGGCGCGATGTTCTGATGGGAGCTAGTAATAATGTGTCACGAAGATCAGGAAAATTGTAATATAACTTATGAAAGAGGCAGAGTCGTGCGATTTTCCGTCGGAGCTCTAGTGGCGGGATGTTAAGTGAAGATTTAATACTGGTGATACTGCTGTGTCTATTGTAATTTGAGGATATAAAACGGGCTGCTCGGTTTTGAACGGCTTCCAAGGTGTTAATTAAGTATGCTTGGTGAGGATTCCATATAGCCGCTGCATAATCAAGTATGGTACGGGTGAATGTTTCGTATGCTAATTTTCGAACAGAAGGAGGGGCTAGGTACAGGGATCTTCGGATGAGGCCAAGTGATTTTGATGCTCTAGATGCTAGATATAAGATGTGTTCCGACCAGGTTAATTTGCTGGAGATAGTGATTCCAAGGTACCGATATGATTGGACTTGGGTTACCGTGTTTGACAGGAGTGAATATGCAGATCTGATGTTGGAACGTTTTCGCGATACTTGCATGAATTGGCACTTTGAGACATTCAGCTGCATAAGCCAGTCGGAACACCACCGTTCTATTATGTGTAAGTCATTCTGAAGCGATAGTTGATCCCTGTTAGTGACAATGCGACGATAAAGGATGCAATCATCCGCAAAAAGCCGAATAGTGGATGAAACACCGGAAGGAAGGTCATTAATGAAGATTAGAAAAAGAAGTGGGCCAAGAACGGAACCTTGGGGAACGCCAGAGATAACGTTAGTAGTGCCTGAAGGATGATTGTCGATTACTGTGTATTGGGAGCGACCTGTTAAAAAGCAATGTATCCATGATAAAACGAGAGGATCAATGGACAGTCCGGAGAGTTTAGACATGAGGCGACATGAGGTGTTTTCTGTTCTTAAAGTTATTAATGCCTTCATTCTCCACTCTATGAAGCCTGAATGTGCTACACTGGGTTGCTCCACGCGTCATGCAGTAACCTGGCCATTTTTTTCATACATCGGAGGCACTCAGGTCGCAAGCCATGCTTACTATACTCAGCAGATAAGTGTACATGTGAGACATATCATTTATAACCAATTTTAACAGTGGTATTTCGTGCAAGAATATCTAAATGCTACTCAATTTTTGCTCAAATTTTCAATACACACTCTTATTCAGATTAAAAACATAATTTGGCTACTGTGCTCTCGTGATACCACGTCTTGAGTTTGCATCAGTAGCTTAGAATAGTGCCTCTGTTACCTCTGGCGATGAAATCGAAAATGTTCAGCAGAAGATTGTATGCATCCTTCGTGATAGATATATTGAGCGCTGTCGTTTCTAAGACTACGACTTTCTTCTAGCAGACCTTGGTATGTCTACTCTTTATGACATGGATTTTCTACATAAATTTGTGCTCGGCTCTATTGACTGTGAGCTGTTATTGATGTCACTGCGATTTCGTGTGCCTCAGGGAAAAACCACCAAATGCTACGATAGATTTTATCCTGACATGCATGCCATTTCACCAATGACTCGTTTGCAAATAACACAATTCAACTTTTTATGACACAGAAATATTTGCCTAATTTGCTGTTTTCATTGTTTATTCATTATGCTTGTTTTTCTTTACTATTATTATCATTGTATTTGTGACCATTTTCTGTATTATGTCTGTTCACGTCATGGTGTTTGTATTGACTTAGTGTGCACTCGTTTAGGCCAATTGGCTGTTCAGGCACATTTAAAATAAAATATCTACCTATCTATTTAAGCAGAAGCACAGCACCAAGGTACTCACCAACTGTTTGAAGCACTGTGCGCAAGTTCTCGTGCCGACATGAATACAGGTACTTTGGAATGCACACTGTCCAAGTCTTCATCATGCCATGCCGCTCCGACTCTCTGGTAGCAAAATTTTTCATTAAAAAAAAGAGCAATTTTGTTTATGCTAGACTAGTAATATTAAATTTTACTATATACTAGGTACTTCTCATCATTCTACTCCAGACTAAACCATACACCAGTGATCATCATGTTTTAATTTTGTTGTATATGATCACAAAATGTGGTGTAATTAACATGTTAGAAATTCTGGTCAAAATAAATCTGACAAAGTATTGTTTAAAAAAATCTGGGCACAAGGAAGAAGGAAGCTAGCCAGATAGCCTGGACAAATGTTTTCAGTTTCATGCATGAATCAGTACCCTTGCACACAAAATGTACAATTTAGTGGGTTTACCCTTCCAGAATGGAATTTCATGCTGCAACCATCTAGCAATGCGAAAAAATTTTTAACTTCCATTCCAGACAAAGGAAAGAAAATTCCTCTGGTTTTTCTTCACAAGCCTCTGCAAGTATACAATTCAGTGAATCTACTCTGCAAGTACGTGAACCTACCAGCACGAGACAATGACAAGAAAGGAGACAAAGCAGGCGCTGACTCGCAACTGAAGTTTATTGAAGTAAACAGGGAGTACATAGAAAAGCCAAACAACACCACAAACCACACAGTTACAGATATGCTATACCACAACATGAGTAAAAGATCGCTCTTAACTTTCCTCTCATCTAGATAGTCTAACTCGTTGCATATTAACACGATGGACAGCACACTCACAGATTTGTCACCGAGTCATAAGATGTGTCTAGCCTCGATAATTTTCCGGTTAATCTGCTCCGAATGTATCGCCAAAATGAGTGTTGCCAAAAGGAATGGCTAGCAGCCTTCACATTCCTTGCGATGTACAGATAAGTTAGAACCCCTACCAATATCCAAATATCTTTTGTGCTCCCGTAGTCTTACATTCACACACCTTCGAGTTTGACCAACATAAACCCAACCCCAAGATAACAGTATCCGATACACCACGTACATTTTACAAGGCACATATGCCTTTCCCAGACCAAATTCACAAAATTATTCTTAACAATTTTACAGTTTGTAGACAACTTATTAGGGGCCAAGAGCACTATTTCTGCGTCATACCTTCTGACCACATTTTTCAAATTGTGCGACAATCTATGTATGTACAGTAACACAGTCGATCTTTTGGTATCTCGATGGCTGGCCCTGGCCGTATCCTGCCAATCCCTGTGAAGGGGTTTTAGCTTTAACATGCTAAAGGGAAGAATGGCGCAGCATTAAGTAATAAGGAGAGCAGGACAACAAGCACACGCACAAGTGCCAACCTTGGAGTGTATACAGAATCCAAGAGCACGTGCTTGA
Organism: Amblyomma mixtum; assembly: GCF_055824585.1. Lineage (NCBI taxonomy): Eukaryota > Metazoa > Arthropoda > Arachnida > Ixodida > Ixodidae > Amblyomma > Amblyomma mixtum. Next base: position 388,592,890 of record NC_143014.1, on the reverse strand, counting down.
CAATCAGCACTGACAGTCAAGGAAATGAGAAAACACTGATTTGAACATTCAAGATTGAATGAGCCCGACCCTTGACTGCCAACGCTGAATGTCAAGCACATGCTCTTGGATTCTGTATCTGCTCCAAGGTTGGCACTAATGCGTGTGTGCTCTCCTGCTGTCCTCGTCACATGATGCTATGCCATTCTTACCTTTAGCATGTCTGACCAACTTGATCAGTCTTATACGCTCAGCTTTAACAATTTATCACACACTCCTGCAATAGCATGGTTGGGGAATAATGCTTTCGTAAGCCTTAAAATCTGCTCATGGAGACCACTTGTCATACTGTGAAAGCATCACTTCATCAATACCGAGCCTAGCCTAGATGACGCAATGCTATCTTTCACTAGCTTAGAATGGTTCGGCCAATAGTCAAGTAGCTGCTTGACACTCCTGGGTGAATATCGGCAGCATACATGGCATGTGCAGAACATCAAGGTGAAGCCCAGAAACCGCAGCTCTTTTTGATGGGACATTTCCTCTAAGGAAATGCTAAGTTAAAGAAAGGCCTTGCTCCTTAAACAACTTGACAATATGCACAGGTCCCACACTATCGCAACCTTTTGTAAAAGACCAGAAAATCAGACGCAGTGAAAGATTTTCCCCCAGCCCATGCAAGTTCTTGGCAATCACTCCATCCACCCTGCTTAAGAGAATATTACTTAGCACAGAGGCATTCAATCGATACATATACTAGACTTTTGAACATATGCCGCACAACCATACTCCAGAAACATGCTCTTCAAATAAAAGGAGGTAAGTCCAAAAAAAGACTATTACGCACCTGTTCCTAAACACAAGCTTATCATTGTGCTCCGATATACACATTCACAAGCTTTTCATAAGGTCCTCATACGGGATGGAATAAAATAGTTCTACATCGACACTAACCACCAGACAATCTGCTGGATTGCCATTCTTCAGATACTCAACCACGCTGCGAATTGAGTACAAGAAACGGATCTTCAAGATGCGAAGTAGACAAATGCTTTTGCAAATAACCAGACAAAATTTTGCAAGAACCCTTTTCTGAAATTTATTTGAAGAGCATGCTAGTGAATAGCATTTATTTTAAGAGCATGGCTGTAGAGTACTGCAGTGTGGTATGTGTTCAAAAATCTGGTATATGTAGTGGTTCGAAGATGGGCCTTGTGCTAAGAGATATTTTAAGTACGGTGGATAGAATGATTGTCAAGGACTTGCATGGACTGGGGGAAAAAATCTTTTGCTATGTTGATGATTTTCTGGTCTTTTACAAAGGTTCTGATAATTTGGGACGCGAACATATTCTCAAGCTGTTTAAGGACCAAGGCCTTTGTCATAGGTTTACCTTGGAGCAAATGTCGCCACAAAAAGAGCTGCGGTTTCTGGACCTTACCTTGATGATCTGCACACACCATGTGTGCTGGTGATATTCACCCAGGAGTGTTAAGCTGCTACTTGGACACAGGTTCGCTATTACAAGCTAGTGAAAGATAGCATTGGACTGTCAAGCCTGGGCTCAGAATTGATGAAGTCATGCTTTCTTAGCATGATGACTAGTTTCCAAGAGCACATTTTAGGTTAATGAACACAGGATTTCCTAACCATGTTATTGCAAGAGCATACAATAAATTGTTAAAGAAGCCGAAAGCTTTTCACGGCGACCGGCGCAATCAGGCCGGGGCCAGCCAGCGAGATGCCAAAAGACCGGTTGTGTTACCGTACGTACATAGATTGTCGTACAAATTGAAAAATGCGGCCAGAAGGTATGATGGAAAATCGATTTTCTTGGCCCCTAATAAGTTGTTTAAAATATGTAAAATTGTTAAGAATAATTCTGTGAATGTGGCTAGAGAAAAGTACACATGTGGAGTGAAATGTATATGTACCTTGTAAAATGAACATGGTATCAGACACTGTATCTTGTGGTCGGGTCTATATAGGTCAAACTGGAAGGTGTATCAATGTAAGATTACAGGAGCACAAGAGGGTAGGGGTTCTAACTTTTCTGTATATTGCAAGGGATGTGAAGGCTGCTACCCTTTCCTTTTGGCAGCACACACTTTGGCAGTAAATTCAGAGAAGATTAAATGGTAGATTATTGAGGCTAGACACACCTTACGACTCGGTGACTAATGTGTAAGTGTGTTTGTCTATCGCACTAACACGCAATGAGTTGGACTATCTCGATCAGGGGAATGTTCAGGGGCATTGACTCATGTTGTCATGTAAGCTTATCTGTAATTGTGTGGTTTGTGGTGTTGCTTGGCTTCTTCATGTATTCCCTATTCACTTCAATAAACTTTGGCCACGACTCAGCGACTGTCTTGTCTCTTGTCTCGTCTTTCGCACTGGTAGATTCACCATGATGTCTCACCTCTGCAGAAATCCAACACGACATTTTCCTCTTCACACTTGAGGTTCAGTGCATAATAAGGCCAACGCCAGTCATCCGCAAGAAAAGTTCATGGCTCCATTAACACCGCCTCCTGCTTACAAGACACAGTGCGGCATTCATTGTAGATTCTACCTGCAACACAGAATGCAAAGTTTTAGTTTGAGTGGACTAAACTAGGAAAGCAGCACAAAATATCTACAGCCAAACGGCCGAGCTGAAAGAAATAGAGGGTAGCGTAATAGTGAATATACTGATATAGTTTTGTGTAACATCTTCTATTCATATAAAATGTACACTTTTTTTTTCTTATGCTGACACCTGGGTACACTATTTTGTGCACTTATTGCATGGGCCCGAACTAGCAGCTTGCTAAGGGCCCAGATGCTTTTATCACCCTGTTTGTATAACCTTCATCCAAAGTGAATAAACTGATACTGATATGGCATGCAAGATATATGCATGATATATTGTGATATTCAACACTGCTACCATTGGCTTAGCCAACTATTTATGCATAACAAAAAATGCACTATCACATAAATACTGATACAGTACTATTAGCGTTAATATTAGCAGTGCAGGTTCAAAGAAAAAAAAGGGGCCTAGTGCTAGCTGCCATTCCCACAGCAGGCTTGTGACCAATCACCAGTTTAAAGGAAAAAGGAATGACTGAAAAGGGAGAGAGCCAGTAGGAAGGAAGACAGGCATAAAAGGACTTAGGATACAATAGGCCGGCAAAGTTATTTAGACAGCAACCACAAAAGAAACATTAACACCCAAGTAAAGATGTACAAGACCAACCATACCATTGTGCACAGTGGATAACTTGTTAACCTCATTTAGCCCAAAATATATTTTCATATATACTTGTCCTATAAAGTGATTACATTCATTAATAGCATAACTGACCGACTGAAACCAAAACAGGGGTGAAGGGCGGTGAATGAGCCCTAGGCGTGATGCTTTTGCCTTCCTAGTGGGACACAGAAGGATCATTCAGTCGAACATCCGGTCTCTGAGATTAATATGTAGTTTAATATTAGCGGAAAAATAGAAGTATTAACAACAAAGCAAGCAATGTAGCTGAACATTGTTCTATGCACATGAGAAAAAAAAGCATTATGAATAACCAAGTATGCAATGTTTGTAGCTGCACATTTCTTCTCACACGTGTCTAAAACATATGCGCATGATTTGCCACAAGATAGTGTCTCATTTAGATAGGGTACCTGCTATGGCAGTAGTGCACAATAAGGCTGGAATGAAATGCAAACAGCGCCTATGAACAAGACAAAATATTTCACCTGTGTGAGTTCAGCTTGACTATGCAGCTAGCCTGATTCCTGTTTCTGGTTAAGAGATGTACCTAATAGACATATATGAACCCTTTCTAAATGTAAACCTCGCTGCAAAGTAGAAAAGTACTGCACATGTATCTTCGCATTTCGTTCCGGCCTAACTGTAAATGCATAATGTGTGTCTAATGCATATCATTATCAATCAAGGCTGTCACTTCCAACACCAAGCAGATATGTGAAACCTGTAAGAACTCCTTGAAGGCAAGAGTCTGCAGACAAGCTTCTAGACCCAATCTGAAGGATGTAGATTTGGTGTTTAGTGTGGCATATAATTACTTCTGCATTAATAGCGAGCATGTAAGGCCAATACAAGGTGCTTCTGAATTTGGTCGCCTAAAATTTGCTTGGGAGAACGCAAAATAATGCTAAAGAGCAATCTATAGACACAATATTGCATGCTGAATAAACAACAAGAAAAAAGAAGGCAATGCTCTGGAAGCACCTTCAGTCATTCAAGACAAAAATGATGAGGCATGCTGATGCTGCTGCTTGAACAATAGAAAAAAGCCACTACTGCTTACTTACAATAAACGCTTTCTCTGAGCAAGCAATGAAAGAGAGCTGTAACTCATGAAACCTCACGTCATTCTTTTTACAAAAAAGGAATTTAAAAGGTTGCAATGCAAGAATCCCTGCCATAATAGTATTCTCCTCACACTTGGGTTACACAAGCCAAGGCTTTTAATAGCATGGGTTTTTGCATGTGTTCATTCTGAAGCATTACCCGGTTGAAGCGACACAAAATATTTACTTCCCCATGAACCTGTGCGTGTAGCATAATCACAGAAAATATTTTTTACACTGGACAGAAATACAACAGCATAGTGGCGTAACTGACACACAACAGGCTTCGGGTACAGTGCAAGACAATGATCTGAAATCCTACACAACAAACCTGCGACATTACAGTGGCTAAATCCTTGATAGTAGTATTTAGCAGCCATCTAAATGCTCGTGCGCAACAGGTGGGAGCACTATACTGCGAAGCAACAGTAAACCTTTGCCACTAGTCTAAACAAAAGTGCGCCTCATTGCGACTTCCACTAAACTTTTTTGCTCCCAGTGCAACAAAGCAAGTACACAGGGGGCTCGAATGGCAACGATACGATGTGTTAGGCTATCATATCATCATCTTAACATAAACAATGCATGTGGTCTCTGTTCTGGACTGCCAATCAGCCTCGAGAAGACAAAGATGCTTATAAAAAAAGAACAAAGCAACAAGGTCTCAAACCTCACAGTGAACATAGAAGTAGCTTATAAAAAAAGAACAAAGCAACAAGCTCTCAAACCTCACAGTGAACATAGAAGTAGTAGAACCATGTAACCTAGTCAATAGTTCGAAGCTAAGCAGCAGAAGAAAATATGTTAAGGCCAGGACTGAGCAAACAGAAAATCATGGAGGAAACCTAAAAGCAGCAAGAAGCAATGAGAGTGGAGGTGCCTTGACGTTCATTGTCAATGCCTACTGCTCAAAGTAAAGGAAACCAGGGTATAAGAAATACAGCATTTCATATTATGCTTTGAGCAAATGCAGTGAGAATGAAACAGACTAGAGACTTGTCTTATAACATTTTCACTCTTTACTTTGCACCAGAGGAAAATAAATTTGTGTGCAGTTCACCTACTGCTTGGCACTGTCCTAGAAGGAATGAATCCAGGTCTCGAAAAGTCTACAGAGAGAATACTGATGCTGCATGTGCATTTCTCTCTAGACTCCCTCGTTTATTCCTTCCCTTAGGTTCAGGAGTCCACCGAGAGACAGTTACTGCCCCATTTTCTTTCCTCAAAAACCAATTTTAATTTCATTTCTCTGAACTGTCCTCAAATGTGTAAAGTTACCAATTTTTTTAGTGCCCAATTACATACTGTAATTTCTGCAAGGAATATGAGGTTGATGAACAGAAAAAAAAATGTCTGGAATGGTACCTTTGGTAACTTGGCACCTGGACAAACAGCTGACCCACTGGGCGTCCCCAGGGGCTCTGCTGCGAGGCGTCCCTTGCAACAGTAGCCGGTTGTCCAGATCCAAAGGAACCATGCGAATGATTACCGAAAAGTTTAAGGACAGCAGATGCATGAACACAAAACAGCTTTTCAGCACTGTTGCAGTGGGATGAACGGTTCCAAATCTCTAGACTATACCTGGTAATAAATAAATTATCGCAAGACCATCTCGAGCGCAGAATGATCTCAAATAGAGTTCAGTAAAGCAGAAAGTTTGGCTAGTTGGCATCGATCCATCTAAAAACGGAGCACAGAAAAACACGCAGAACACAGGGAGAGCGGACAGGACAAACACATTCAACACGCACTACCAACATGGACAGCTTGTGCTTAATTGAATCGAAAAGTTTACGCTGACCGACCAATGTTACTTCAAATAGAGACAGAAAGTGCATGCACGTTGTGCTGATATTACCGTGAACATAACATGCGACGAGACACAGGGTTACAATACAAACAAAAAACCGCTTTCAAAATTTGAGAACAAATTGCTCACCTTCTCACAAGTTCACCAAACCGGAGACGATGCCGTGTGGCGCCAGTCACTCGTGATGCCCAGAAACAGTAAAAATGCAATGCCGCTGACTTTCCTTGAGCAATTTTCAGTCGATTAGACTTCGAACTGTTCGCACCGACCACCGTTCACCTCACCAAGCATGTGTGCACGGAGGAAGTAAAATTTATGCGGGCAAGTCAGCCGCGCAAAACGCCGAGCACGATGCCATTTGCAGGGCTATGGTGGCTAGCAGAGATGCACGGGAAATTCATAGCCCCATTCGCGTATTCGTGTCCGCAAAAGCGCACCAGCTTGAAAACATATCAGATGTATTTAATTTTGCCGTAGCTTTTTTAGCTGACAACTTGAATGGTTTACATATTAAAATTTTCTTTTTGTTTCATGAGCGTTGTTACCACAAGAGCGCAGAGCATGCAGCTTGGCCATGACGAGTCGAAGCGCTAGCCACGCCCGCAGTCGGAACCATGCGCGGAGTTGCGGAGTATGTGTGGTGTTGAGTGAACAGGTGCTTTAGAACGTTTTTTGTTCTTCCGTGATCGCTGCGTGCGTCCTGCGCGCTGTGTTACGGTGTGTGTGTGTGTTACGGTGTGTGTATGTGTGCGGCCCGTACGCCGCATTGGAGTGTACGACCGCTTGCTGTCCCATGCGGCATCGATGCATAGTAAAACGACCGTGCAGAATGTGCGTCACAATGACAGTGGCCCTGCACCAAAGAGGAGAAGAAGCCGGCGGAAAAGCTGCTCACCCTCGTGGGACTGCAAGAATCTGGCGAGGAACGGTCGACACGCGTTTCGGTGGATGATTTCGTTTATCAAGCTAAAAAATTCAGCACTGGCCAAGAGCACTGATGAGCTGCTGCTGCGTCATGATAAACACCTGTCTAATGTTTATTACAAGCTTGTTGGATGTGAACGTGGCCATGAGTGGTATTCGTCGAGCAGCGGCCCTCAGGAGGTGGAACCAGTCGATACCTGAAGACGATTACTGTTTGCCCGCGCCCTGGCGCCTCGCTTCCAACCGCATGCGTTGGCGTCATTTATATCTGATTTTCACACGTAGTGGAACTGTCGCAAACATTACAGCCGCATCTTTCAAACGTGCCGTGTGAAGAGGACCATTTTTCATATTTTTTTGAGGGAGGGGGTGGGGGAATGAGCGGCTGCTCAAATGTCATTCTTTATTATTTTGAGCTTATTTTCCATATATGTGCCAGGTTGTCCCATTCTTGCCTCTTGGTTGCATGTAAGCAGTGCATTTATTGGGCATAAATTTTTTTGCTGTTGTATTGGCACAGGGTTAATGATTCTCATTGTATTGTGGTGACACATCATTGTATACACTCCTTGCAGAATGTCTAAGGGGGTAATAAATTACTGAGCAGAGAGTATGCCCTGTGATAGATGCGAGGAACATTACTGATTTACTTCACACTTGGCATGTTCTGTTGTCGTTAGTGGTTATGTATGCCTTGCCTGCTGCTTTCCAGTGTAGGGGCGAGAGGCATGTCAAGCTCCACTTAGCAGCTTTTTTCCGTCCACTCTATACTGGTTAACATGGTAAAATAAACTGAACATAATGCATGCTTGCTGAGACTTCGCTTAGACTACAATTCATTTATTTACTCTCAGCGCCTATCAGCGCCAGAGAGAGGAGTGGGTGGCTAACAAAAATACATGTGTAATAGGCAATTAGTTAAGGTGATTATACACAACATACTTGAAGGCGTCGGATGCAGTGATGGACATGAGGAAGGCAGAGAAGATGTGACAGTTGGAAACGTAGAAAAGTAGAGATCTGCGTGAGCTTGCACATGACTTAAGGTGAACACTAGCAAAAATTAAGAAGGTGCAGAGGACTGAGGCCAGAGTTGAAGCTTGCTTAACAAAGAAAAGAACCTCTCAGCAAGCCAAAATGAGCACATGCAAGCAGTTACGTAAACATGGAACATAAAACTTTTTGGATGGAAGAAAAGCCAAGGCACATTGCTCATTGTGATGTTGCTTAAAAGTTGGTGTCTAGTTGTTGACCTTCGTATCCGGTCATTCCACACCTATCAACTGAAATGCCATCATGAAGGAGCATCTCCAATCACTCTAATTGCATGGGAGGTACACATCTCCAGATGTCAGAGGCTTGGTGTCTCATTTTAGTCTGGATAGTTTGGTAGATATAAACATTACCGCATGTAAGAGGCATGTGGTAGCCTTGCAGGGGGTGTATTTTGTAAGTCTTACAGCATGTTGTACAATGCTGGCATGTTTCATTATTTACATTGCAGCAATATGTTAGCACAGGCGAGAAAGTTTGTAACTGAGCAGAAAAAAAACAATATTCATGCCATGTCTTAACCGCATTCTTATACCTTATAAAAACATAGTGTGTATAAGGTGTGTACGGGCCGGCATCGGGTGATGAACAACGTTTATTCCCGATAAGATGGCATATATATATATACAGTGCGCTGACGTACTCAGTCATGCGCAGATTATGCTGCAGCGAGTGACGTCAGACTTGCTCGGCTCTGCTACATCTTCCCTTCTTCGAACAAACCGGGTTCAGCGTCGCTCCGGTAGAGGGTACCGACAAGGTTCACGTCGCAACCTTGTGCTTCGACGTAGCTCTTGGCCGGGCTCTGTGCAAGGGTCTTCTTGAGGGGCGGAACTGGTTTCCTGTTGCGGACCCATCAGTCGTAGATGTTCTCGTGTGCGACGAATTTCCCTGCCGTCTTCAGTTTTGAGGATCGCCGAGCGAGGTTCGTTAGCTGGCCTGAGGACGACAGCTGGAGACCAGGTCCGGTTGATTGTGTCATACACGGTGACCTGCTGGCCTGGCCTCGCAGGTGGCAGGTACCTGCTGCCACGGTTGTAGTACATCTTTTGGCGTTGGCGTATCTCACGAAGCCGACTGTGGACCACGTTGCTGGGTATAGCTTGTGGCTCCAAATGGCTTGTAGGCACCGGGAGAGGAGTCCGTGTTTGGCGGCCCATCAGCCTCTGCACAGGGGACTGTAGCACATCATCGCGCGGTGTATTGCGCCATTCCAGCAAAACCATCTGAAATGCAGGCGTTTTAAGGGAACATTTTTTTAGAAGCTTCTTGGCTTCCTGCACCGCTCTTTCCGTCATGCCGTTAGACCGCGGGTGGTAGGGGCTTGACGTGACTTGGGCGATACCTAGGCTGTTCAGAAAATCTTTAAACTCACGGCTGTTAAAGGGCGGTCCATTATCACTGCATAACTTCACAGGCAAGCCATGAACAGAGAAAATTTTAGAGCACCAGGAGATCAGCTAGGTTGCTGTGGTGGTGCGAAGGTCAATTCGCGACCTTCGTAAAAGAACAAGTCAATGCCAACAACTTGCCAGGGTAGGGTGGGAACGTCGTGACTTAAAAGGGGCATTTTGGCGTTTCGCGGCTGATTTTTGAGACACACCTTGCAGCCTTTGCAGAATTGATCAATGTCGCTTGCCATGTTCGGCCAGAACATTACGTTCCTTGCCCTTGCCTTCATTTTATCCGCTCCAGCGTGTGCCGCGTGAAGGAGGCGGATCATGTCGTTTCTTTTTGACTCCGGTATCATTACCTTGTTGCTGCGAAACACGAGGCCATCCTGCGCGTGTATCTCGTCGCGGTACCCCCAGTAGGTCCGAAGTTGCTCTGGGACTTCGAGCTTATGAAGAGGCCAATCTGTCTCTGCATATTCCCGCAGCTTTGTCAGGTTGGTGTCGTCACCGGTTGCTGCAAGCAGGTCTTTCACACAGTGCTCGGAGGCTGAAACGCAATCAAGAACATTGACTTGAAATTGCTCGTGTTCTTCCATGCATGCCTTACTGGGAAAACGGGATAAAGCATCTGCTAGGAACAGTTCTTTTCCAGGTTTATAAGTCACGATGATGGGGTAACGTTGCAACGTCAGTCGCATGCGTTGCAAGCGTAGCGGGCACTGGTATAGTGGTTTACTGAATATGGCCTCCAGTGGCCGATGGTCTGTCTCAACTGTCACTGCATGCTGTCCAAATAGATAATCATGAAACTTTGTGCAGCCGTGCACTATCGCGAGAGGTTCCTTTTCTATCTGAGCATATCTTTGCTGGGAATCTGAGTGACCGTGACGAAAACGCAACGGGGTGCGCTTCTTGCATCAGGACGGCGCCTACCCCGAACTGACTTGCGTCAACTGATAAGGTAACTTCTTTCTTGGGGTCAAAATAACGAAGGATCGGGGCTGTTATCAGGGCCTGGCGCAACTTTTCGAAGCTTTCTTGCTGCTTTTCCGTCCATACCCATGCAATTTCTTTGCGCAGCAAAGACCGAAGAGGGGCGGTCACTACAGACATGTTAGGGATGAAACGTTGCACAAAATTTATTGTGCCCAGAAAAACTTGCAGTTCCTTACTATTCTTTGGTGCTGGCATTTCCAGAATATCTTGCACGCGTTGTGGATCTACTCGCAGGCCGTCCACAGTGAGCACGTGTCCCAGATAGCGTACCTCGGTCTGGAAAAATGAACATTTCTTCAAGTTCAGTTTCAAGTTATGTTCGCGACAGCGTGTTAAAAGAAGCTGTAAGTGGTAGTCGTGCTCTTCTTTTGTCTTGCCCCATAATAGGATGTCATCCATTACTACTGCAACGTTTGGCAAACCTTCCAGCACGCGATGCATCGCTGCCTGAAACACTTCCGGGGCTGAGGCAATTCCGAAAGGCATGCGCAGGAAGCGATATCGTCCGTAAGGTGTGCTCATTGTGCACAGCTTCGAACTTGCGTCGGTTAGTTTGATTTGCCAGAATCCTGACGCTGCGTCTAGAGTTGTAAAGAACTTTGCTCCGGCAAGCCTAGGCACAACATCTTCAAGGGTCGGCATAGGGTAGTTCTCTCGTAGCAAAGCTTTGTTTAGTGCTGTGGGGTCTAGGCAGATGCGCACTTTTTCTTTCTTAAGCACCGTGACCATATGACTGGACCATTCTGTTGGCTCATTTACCTTGGATATGACTCCTTGTTCTTCCATGCGCTGGAGCTCCTCTTTGACTTTTTCTCGGAGGGCCACCGGAACTCTCCTCGCCGGCACGACAACTCCCACGGATCCGGGCTTTAGCTTCATCGCGTACTCAATGCCTTTTAACTGCCCCAGTCCACTGAAAACATCTTCAAACGATTGTGCTGCTGGGTGCAACGCGTCGGCGTGCACATTTTGCACGCGACAAATAAAACCGAGGCGTTCAGCAACTGATCCACAGAGAGTCACGGGCACGTGTTGGTCGACCACGAAAAACGTCTCTTCGTGCACTTTGTCGTTTGCGCGCAAATGCAGCCTAATTTTTGTTTTGGCCAATGTTTTATGGCCGAAGAACGCTGTTAACGTTACGCGACACTCTTGGTGCGGTTTGCTCGGCAGTTTGTCGACATCCTTGCTTGAAATTACACAGCAGTTAGCTCCTGTGTCCAGCTTGCACGTGTATGGGCGTCCTTCGATGTAAACTGTCGCGCTCCAGTGGTCTGAGGCTAGGGCACCTACGGTCAAAGTTTGCAAAATGAAATCACTGTCATCGTCGTCTTGCAGTTGGCGCACTTCTTTTTTCGAACCTCTGTCCTGACGGGGCGCCAGTGCTTTGCATGCTTGAGAGAAGTGATTACGCCCACCGCAATTCGTGCACACCTTCCCTTGAGCCGGGCACATCACGCCACGGTGAGTTAGATAACCACAACGACTACAAGGCCGTTTTCGCGGCCCGACCGCATGGACTACTGCGTCGCCTGCTGTTTCGGTGCCGTCCCTGATTTCCTTAAACTGCTCCTTTCCTTGTTCGTGGGCTCGGCATATTGTAACTGTCTTCTCATACGACGGGTTTTCGGCAATAAGCTTTTGCTGTAAGCCTTTGTCTTGAACTCCCAGGATAATCCGGCTGCGGAGCAAGCGGTCTTCCAAGTCTCCGAACTCGCAGTTTTTTGCTAGTAGCTTTAGGTCTGTCAGCCAGTCGTTAAAAGGTTCCCCTTGTTTTTGGTCTCTTGATCCGAAGCGGAACTCATGGAATGTCAGATTCGTCGATGGTTTGTAGAATTCCTCAAACTTTTCAAGCAAAATGTCGACGTCGTTCTTGTCCTTTTCCCCGTCGAATTTGAAAGTGCTATAAGTTTTCCTGCCGTCTTCTCCAATCGTTACAAGTAACGTCGCTGCTTGCACTTCTTTAGGCTGTTTGCTTAACTGGGTGGCCGTGGAAAACAGCATGAACTCACTTTTCCATGTTTTCCAAGCAGTCCATGCGTCGCCCGAGGTATCCAGTGGTTTCGGGGCTGGGAGCAGTGTCGACGGGGCGGACATAGTGAATGGGCACCGCTGCCACCATGTGTACGGGCCGGCATCGGGTGATGAACAACGTTTATTCCCGATAAGATGGCATTTATATATACAGTGCGCTGACGTACTCAGTCATGCGCAGATTATGCTGCAGCGAGTGACGTCAGACTTGCTCGGCTCTGCTACATAAGGAACCCCTCATTTTTTTGTCAAATTTTTCTTTGTGAGCACTGGTTTTTTGCAAGTTAGGAGGGTTCTACAGTCTTCTGTGGCAGTCGACTGGCCCACATGTTTGTCAAAGCTGCAGAGTTCATGATGGGTTTTGTCAGTGCAAGCTAAATAAAGGTGGATCGGAAATTCGTGCTTCCAGAGTACATTCGAGAAAAAACAGCCATTATTTCCTACTCAGGATGAGGGAACAGCACCAACGGTGCACATCCTCCTTGTCACTACAGCAATTATGGCTGCTCACTGCTTTTTGGCAGCGTTTCATTTATCCGCAGGAAGACCAGGCATGAATGGCCGGCTATAGGTACCTAATAAATTAAACATTGCAATGAGCAATATTTTCTTGTGCCTGTGCTTTTGTTATCCGTGAAAGAGTTAGCGTTTTTGATTGATGGATGTGTAGCAAAGATGTGACTGCTACATTGCACTACATTCACAAATTTGTTTGCCCATGCTTTTGGCTTTCTCAGTGGTTCGTTTCCTTATCAAACGGCAGATGGAAATTCGGCTTTCACCTTGTGCACTTTCATCATGTTTGTAATGTATTTTCAGCTGGTGTTCAGTTTCAATTTGGAGAAGTTGTCTAACCATTGTCTGTGTCTAAATGTTTTTTTAACTCTTGACCTCATTGCGCTGAATTTCTAAATTATTTATTAAATGAATTTATTAATTGTTACCCTGTCATGTGGCTAGCAACATGATGAAAGCATTTCTTTATGAAGTCAACGTTCTTTTTTTAAAGTTGTAGCAAAGTATGTCCTTTGTTATTTAATATTGCTCACAATTTGTAGCAACCCCTCAACGTTGAAGCAACGTTATGCGTCACTTGGGTCTAATTTGATTATCACCCCCCCTCGGATCTTCACCTTTGCACACGGGGTTAATATCATTTTCGCCATGCTAGTTTGCGGACATTGTTGAACAAGAGTAAACCACACAGATCGGAAATGGGACATCATGTGGTGCCTAGTCCGGGGGCCAACAGTTACAGCGAGTAATACGTTTCAGAAAATGCATAATACGGCCAGCCACCTTCACGAATGTGTTACGGATGGACCCTCCATTTTAGATGCAACAGAGCAAGCGTTTGTTCTGTTATGGAGAGTAGGTACGTAACATTCACGGAATTTTTTTGCAGTGTAGGGATTGGATATCTGGCGGCGTTAAAAAAAAACGTGAAATATATATTGCTTAAATCCCTCGCTACTTTTTTCTTTCGTTTCGCGCATGTATTGTTGCCGCCTTATCGTCTAGCAGGTGCTTGGTGTACGTGTCATGCAGCTCTGGTCTAATCACATCGCGAGCAAGAACCACTTTGTTCAGCCGCCGTTGCTCAGCTGTTATGGTGCTCGGCTGCTGACCCAAAAGACGCGGGTTCGATCCCGGCCGCGGCGGCTAGAATTTCTTTGGCGGAGAAATTCTAGAGGCCCGTGTACTGTGCGATGTCAGTGCACGTTAAAGAACCCCAGGTGGTCGAAATTTCCGGAGCCCTCCACTACGGCGTCTCTCATAGCCTTAGTCGCTTTGGGACGTTAAACCCCATAAACCAAACCAAACCACTTTGTTCAACCTTTCCAAGAAGGTGAAAATGTGGTGGGAGTCTTTGGCATTTCACATTTTCATTTCCGCTTCTGGAAAGAAATGCGTAAGGGGCCTGAATATCTGCAGCGGTTTCTGGTGAAATAGAAACTTGCGATTTGGTCACTGTGCGTTGTATATACACCTCTAAATACGTGGTTTTGAGAAAAGGAAGTGGCGCCGTATCTGTCTCACATATCTTGGTGGAATCCCCAAACGCACCGTGAGGGAAGGGGCGAAGAGAGGAGTGAAAGAAGAAAGAGAGAACGAGGGGCCGTAGTAGAGGGTGGTGGTGGTGGAAATTTTTATTGCTAATGATGTAAATCGTGGAGTCGTAGCCCCTACATGGCACTTGGATGCCTCCTCAATGTGAGGAAGAGGCACCCTTAAAACGCGAAGCATAGCCCCTGGAGCACAATCCTTCTGTGAGCGCTGGAGATGATCCGGCGCTGGTCTTGAGCGGACGAGCTGCTCAGAAGAGACTCCCAGTAAGACTCCGCCGAGGTTGGTGATGGGGGATGACGGAAGGTGGGGCATGTGAGGAGGGTGTGTAAAAAGTCTCCTGGTTTGCCGCAAAGTTTGTATGATGACGGAAATTGGTCTCAGTATCGGGCCTGCAGCAGTATTGGGTACGGAGCAGTTCGGGTTTGTAGTTGTTGCCAATGTGCAGCCTGCGCTATGGTTAGGGATGGAGCTGGGGGTGCGTATTCCCTTCGTTTGTCTCGGTAGTACGAGAGATTATCACGGAAGGAGAGCAGGCGCCCCGAGGCTCGTAGAGGGGGCTCGACTCCTGCCCGGAATGTGAGACCTCGGGCTAGGGAATGAGCGTCCTCGTTACCAGGGAGGTCATCATGTGCTGGCGTCCAGATGAGGGTGATGAGGCGCCGGGGCTGCCAGAAACGTAGTAAACGAGCAGCGGTGCTGGATATGTATCCTTTGGCATAATTTGAAATTGCAGATTTGGAATCGGAGATGATTTTTGTGGCAGATGTATACATCTGCCATTTCTATAGATATGAGAGCAAGCGCGATGGCTGCCTCTTCAGCCTCTTTGGTCGAATTGGTAATGATTGAGCTGGAGGTTAGAAACTTTGCATTATTGTCGGCTACCGCCAGGGCCATACGGGAGCCTGTCGTGTATTCCGCTGCGTCCACGTAGACCACCTCATGGTCCTCGCTATACCGTTTGTGGAGGGCCCGAGCCCTTGCTACTATGCGTTTCCTGTCTCGCTCAGGGTGCATGTTCTTGGGGATGGAGGTTACGTTGAGGTTAGAGCGGAGGGTTGCAGAAAAGGGGAGCCCCTCGGCAGGCTCTGTAATTGGGGTCAGGCTCAACTGGGAGAATAAAGAACGACCAGCCTCTGAGCTGGATAGACGGGATAGTTGTGCCATGAAGGCAGCTTCATTGAGGTCCTCAAAGCTGTTGTGTACACCGAGTTTGAGGAGTCGGTCGTTGGACGTGGGGGGGGGGGGGGGGGGGGGAGACGTAGAGCCGCTCTCGTGCAACTACGTAGGAGTGCATTAACCCGGTCTCTTTCCTTCTGTTTGAGGGGTAGGTATGGAAGGGCATATGTGGTGCGGCTTATTATGTAAGCCTGGGTGAGGCGAGTCGCGTTTCGCTCGCGTAGGCCAGCCCTGCGGTTCGCTATGCGGCGAATCAGTCGAGTGGTGTGTTGAACGTGTGTTTGAAGTGTCTTTATGTCTTCTCCGTGCGCACCGTGGGAGTGGAGAACCAGTCCTAGCACGTGGATTTTGGGTACTAGTGGGATGGGATAGGTACCTAGGGTGAGGGAGATGCGTGCATTGACTGAATCGTGTTGCTTGGGCCGGTAGAGGAAAAGCTCCGATTTTGAAGGGGAGCAGGTCAGGCCACGCTCCCGTACATATGCGACGATGGCGGTTAGTGCCAGTTGTAGGTGTTCTTCTATTTCGGCATCGCTGCCATGGTTTGCCCAGATAGTGATGTCGTCGGCGTAGAGGCTGAAATGGATGTCAGGAATTTGAGCTAGCTGTTGTGGTAGGTGAAGAAGTGCAATGTTGAATAAAATAGGGGAGAGCACGGCTCCCTGGGGTGTACCTCGTGCTCCCAGCGTGATACCTGGTAGGCTGTGGTCGCCAAAGATAAGCGTGGCTGTGGGGTGGCTGAGAAAGTCTCGGATGTAGTTGTAGATCCTGGCGCCGACTCCCAGGGTCGTAAGGTTTTCTAGGATAGCTCAGTGTGTAACGTTATCAAATGCCTTAGTGAGATCCAGCCCTAGGATAGCTTTAGTGTCGGAGGTCTGTGAGTCGAGAATGTGATGTTTTAGCTGCAAGAAGACGTCCTGTGTGGAAAGCCCTGGTCGAAATCCAAACATGCTAGTGGGCATGAGATTGTTGCTTTCAAGGTATTGGCAAAGCCTGCGCTGGAGTACATGCTCCATGAGTTTGCCAACAGAAGATGTGATGGAGATGGGTCTGCGGTTAGAAGTGAGCAGAGGTTTGCCAGATTTAGGTATGAAGATGACTCTCGCCGCTTTCCATTGTGGTGGGAGGGTGCCCAGTCGCCAGCACTCATTAAAGTATTCTGTAAGTGCAGCAATGGATTGTGCGTCGAGATTCCTGAGAGCCTTGTTATGTACCCCTTCTGGGCCGGGGGCTGCGGACGTGTTAAGTGTCTGGAGTTCAGCCTGGACCTCTGCTTCTGTAATGGGTTGGTCAAGCTGGTCATTAGGGGGGCCCGCATAATCAGGGTGGTTTGCAGGAGGGTATGTGGGGAAGTATTGATTTCGAAGTTCTTGGAGGAGGTGTAGTGGAGGCATATCGGAAGTATGTATGAGTTTGGTGAGGGCGTGTCTCTGGGCAGTCTTAGAGTGAGTGGAGTCTATTAACTGCCTAAAGAGGTTCCGGTTCTGAGACAGACTCATATTGCCATCAAGCTTGTGGGAGGGCTCCGGATTAATTTCGACCACCCGAGGATCTTTAACGTGCATTTACATCGCACAGCACACGGGCTCCTTTTGTGTTTTCCCTTCATCGAAGCGCAGGCCGCCGCGGCTGGGTTCGAACCCGGTTACTCCTGCTGAGTAGCCGAGCACGCTAACCTCTGAGCCATCACGGCGGGTATCTACCGGTTGTGGGAAACGTTTTGTTGAAGAGAAGTCGTTTAAGAGGCGATTTGCAACGGACAGCGCGAAAGTGTGTTGCAGTTTAACACGAGACGTGATCGGTTGCGGCGATAGCATCGCGCCCTCGTGCAGTGGCCAGCGAAGCCGACCTGTTTGCTCCACCGCGGGTTTGAAACGCCCTCGTGTCAATATTAATCTACTGAACTCATGCGCAGTAACGGTGTCTGATAAATTGCGTTGGTTTTACGCTTCCCGTACTGTGTGAATTGGCAGTGTAATAGACGCTTCATTTGCAAACACCGCTCGCCTATCTTTTTTGAACTACCGAGCATAATTTCTTTAGTTATTGAGCAGCAGAAAGAAGAACGTTAACACTGCGTCTGGTTGCCTTCTATCGACTTGATGTCGCTCTGTTAACGCGACAGCATCAAAGGCCCCGGTGTCCTCGTCGGCGCTGTGAGCGAGAAATGGTGGCCATCGCTCTGGCAGGTGCTTCCCAGAGCGCAACCTGGATGGGCCACCTAGGTCACGTGTCCTTGTTGCGTCATCAAAATCTACCCATCAGATAGTGAGCAAACTGAGTACTGTGGCAGTTAAATAAATTATTGGCCGCTCGGGCAGGGGAACCTGGGTCCCACAAGGGCCATCGCTTAACTACTGCACCAGTGCGACTGGAGGGTTTATCAGGACTCCCAAGGATCTGCGAGTGTCAAACAGTAAATGGCCTTCTGCATATTTGGGAATTAACCCACTACCCTATCCCGTCGTACTCTTAAGGCGCAGCTTAAGTGTCCCCTCTATTTTTTTTACGCGACAGTATTAAAGGTCCCGTTCGGCCGGAAACCCAGCGTCAGCATCGTTGACACTGCAAAATCTTGAATGGTTGAGAAGGTAGTGGTGTAGGAAGGCAATTTTGCTTGTATTAAAAAGAAAATGTAGTCAGTCGGAATCGAAACCGCCACTGAGGAACGTGCGTTAAGCGGGATATATAGAGGCCTCGTACGGGTACCTCCCATCGCAAAGCAGGCATATTACATGAAAGAACCACATAGCTAATTAGAGTTACTAATTATCGTACCTAAACAATATGGACAATGATGTACAATAAAACAGTTTATGATTTCACCTAGTGTGTCGATGTCTGCAAAGCGGTGCGCCAGGAGACACCCTAGCGACCGTAGGGATCGTTTAACGATATCGTTACGTACCCTTAAGGTGAAGATAAGTTTCTCGAAGTATTTTCTTGTCAAGTAAGAATCATTAATCACACCGAAATTGCACTCCTGCACTAAAACTGGCGGAACAGTTACCACTAGTAACGGGAATTGCAGCGACAGAATGGCTTGCCCGCAGAGCTGAGGACTCGCGTCTACGTCATTCTGCCCAGACGTTGGGGGCGCAAGCATTTTGGACATCGGGATGTGAACGATCTTGTCGCGTAGCGCGTTTAATGTCGCCTTTCCCTAGCGCGTTGACCTCTTTCCCAATGACCGCATGTTCGCACCCATTATTCACAGCCGCATTATTCACACTTTTTATCTCACACAAGGCTATCTAATATTAGAAATTCGCTCTCTTGTAGTGCGAGATGATATGAAATGTGCGCTGCCTGATCCAACCGAGCTGCAGTGCGGACGCAAGACTGGGTCTGCAAAAAGATTTGCTAACTTGGGATCCTTAGAACGTATTTCAGCATTTCATCCGGTGTACCGCAAGGATCCGTCCTCGGGCCACTGTTGTTCTTATTATACATTAATGATTTGCCAGAAAATATTATTTCTAAAATTCGGTTGTATGCAGACGATTGTGTCATATACAGTTCAATTAACACCCCTGAGGATCACGCGCAACTAAATCAGTCATTCGTGTCATTCTGCTCATGGTGTGAAACATGGCAAATGCAAATAAACTTTCGTAAATCTGTATACATGTCATTCTGTAATCGCACACTACCATCTTCTTACACCTACTCATTCAAAGATAACTCTCTGAATCAAGTGTCCGAGTACAAATATTTAGGTCTTCTTTTTTCTTCTAACTTGTCCTGGTCAAAGCATATTAACACAATATCCAATAATGCAATGCGGAGGCTCGGTTATCTAAAACGTACACTAAGTGTTGCCCCACAAGAAACTAAACTTGTAACATACAAAGCTTTAATTCGTCCACTTTTGGAGTATGGGTCAATAATCTGGAATCCTCATAAACAGTCCGATATCAGTAAGCTGGAATCCGTCCAAAGGAAAGCAGTACGGTTTATTTGCCGACGGTATGACAGACATTTTTCACCTTCATCCACTCTTCCTGCCATAGGCCTTTCCCTCCTTTGTACCCGCCGCGACAATGAGTGTTTAAAATATTTTCATGGTATTGTTAATTCATCCCGCTTTCCTTCACTGTCTGAGTATTTGCATTTTTCAGCATCTTCATCTACAAGGAGCTAAAACCCTTTGAATGTAACACCCATTCACGCGCGCACTGATATGTACAAATTTAGTTTTTTTCCTCGTGTTATCGAACGATGGAATTCTTTACCCGGTGATATACGCTCCCTGGAACCAAACCTATTTTTCAATGTTGTTGCAAATCTGTGATTAGTCTGTTCCATTTCTGTTCTGTATTTTAATGGTGTTCACTTCTGAATATGTTGTCCCTCTCTGCCTTTTTTTTTCTTCCCCCACTCCTGCAATAGCCCCATCGGGGCTGCAGTATATGTAAATAAATAAATAAATAAAAAGTGCGTAGCTATGTGTAAATCACGTGCCGGTACCAACTTTGTTGCGTACGATAGTAACATTTATTCACCGCATCTTCTTTGCTTATCAGCGTAGCAGTCCCAGTCGTAGGAGCAAGACGTAAAATAGCGATGACGGCGGCCGTGACACTCCGGCTCCAAACGGTGGCGCCTTGCAAGGCACCTGGTGCGGTACCGTGCCGAAAGCCCGGCATCTATATCCGCGGGCTCCCCACTTGGCTCCGGGGCGGCCGGACTTCGGTGATTCTTCTGGGAGGGGAGGCCGTTCGCGGACAGCCATTGTGCGATGAAGATCAGCCGCGACACGACGATGTAGCACGTGGCGGCGATCACCGCCACGACGGCGAAGATGACTCACGCCCGCGGCATGCTTACCGCGTCCCGCTGGACAGAAGGGAATACGTCGTCCGGGGTGGAAGGCCGCGTCGAACGGCGGGGCTCATCTACACTGCGCGGCGGCTCTCGTCGCAGCTCCGTTTCGTCCACGGACTCCTCCGGCACCCCGTGGTTCGCGGCCTCGGGGATGTTCCCATCTTCCGCCGAACGACTCCTTTAATTTGCCGTCGGTGATGTCATTCGCACCGGAGTTCCCATTGGTAGCACACGGGACATGTGCGTCTTTCAAGGACCACTGCGGGCTTGTTCTCTGGGCGTGGATCGCGCAGCTTGCGCGCGGCATGAGCTGGCACCGTCCTAATTATTATTCACTTTCTCCGCCTGATATACAAGCTGCGTTCTTGGAGATTACCAGAACAGATTTTCTGGTGGGAATTCTTCGTTGTTCACACTATTTATTACTAGCCAGTGTACTATAATGCAAACTATAAAAGGAAGAACGTATTTCGCACAATAGTTGTATAGTGGCCTGATATTCGGCGTCGGTGAAGACGACGAAGACGAGATGGGCACAGCGAGCAGACCTTGGCCAATCCCTCCGCGTGGGCATGTGCCATGTTTACTCTGGAGAAGAAGGAGAAGAGTAGAAGCGAGAAAGAAAAAGTAATTTACTGAAAGAAGAGTAGGAGGAAACTGCTAATTATTCTAACAGTTCACCGCCTGTGTCTTGGCCACTCCCCCGTAGTGGGTATGTGCGATTGTACTTGAGGCCAACCAACCAACCAAGAACCACATCACAGCGCGTCTAGGGTACAAAGAGCGTGGGCAGCCAGTAGGCCCACGAGGCTTAGTGGATGGGTGGTTGGGGGATGCTCACCACACATTCCCGGACCATGTCGCAGGGAGTCTGGGAGCCTGCGCATAAGCTACAAGTTGGAGTTGTGTCGGCGGAGAGGCTGGCTCGTCGGTTCTGTGGCGTCGGGGAAATGTCTGTCTGTAGCTGCCGATATAGGACAGCTTGCCTTCCCTAGAGTGTACGCTGAGGGGAGGGGGGGGGGGTGTCAGGTGCCCAGGCGGCCCAGTGGTTTCAGCGCCCGTCTCGGTTGCGGGAGGTGGTTGGTTCTAAACCCACCACCGGACACCCATCGGTAAAAATGGGTAAAAGCGTCCCCCGGCCTGGCGCTCGGCTTTCTTCAGTGGTGTGCGTTTGGGAGAAGCTCCGTAAACCCCGCTGCGGCCCTCGCAGGCCGAGCCCAGTTTCGAACGCACTCGCAGCCTGCTAAAGGTGGTGCCCTTCGGCCAAACGCAGTTCGAATGCCAGTAGACAAGCGCAACGGCCTTTCATCATACGTGAGGACAAACGAGCCCTTCCGGAGGGAGAAACTCCCTTAGCGCCAACACACTGACGCCTGCAGTTCTGTCCACAGAGCGCAGAACTCGCGCACTGACCCACTGGCACACAGCAGGATCATCCGCATAAAAAAAACGACCTCCAGTATTCACTGCTGCTGATTCTGCTGCTGCGAGCCAGTGGATCAATGCGAGTGTCAGACGATGAGGAAGTTTTTCCCTGCGCAAGGGCTGCTTTGTCCTCAGGTTAGTTGTTCCCGTAAAACAATGTTTCTGCAAAACCTCTTCCGGGCCATGGACGGAAAGTCGAGGTACAGTGGTGTCGGACGCTTGTATTTCAAAGCAAATATTTTCGCCATCTCATGGTTGTTTTCAATAACCTGACTCTACCAAAAGCCTTTTCGATGCCACGGGTCACTTCACAATCTTTCTGCGCACGAAAACAATTGTTCAGCGCCCCACTCAGATCAAGCTGAAAATTTCTAAAGCGGACCATGCACAAAGGTCGCTTCCTGCTCATGTCGATCCTCCATTTTAGGTGAACATTCCTTCATCTTCGTTGTCACCTCCCCTGCGTCGGAGAAGTCATCAGATACTGCATCTCCGAGAGCTGCCTAATAGTTGTCTTCCCAACCTTTCGACCTACTCAGATTGAGTAGCGATCAACGTCTACAGGACCATAATAGTCGAAGCCGATGAATTGACCTTTGTATTCCAGTCCAGCGACAGTTTGGAGTCTCTTATCGTTTGCTCCCGAGAGTGAGAAGGCAGTTGTTAGCTACCTACAGGAGACCTATCATCAGGTGATCGTTTCTCTACCTCTTAGTTTCCCCGTACACTCGCCCGAGTTTCCTACTTCTGAGCGGGGCGGCGGATGAATAATTAATTCAAAATGGCCCAATCGCAAGGGATTCTGAATAGGAGATCACCTTAAACTAATTCGGTATCCATGATCATGAACTGAAAAAGAAAAGTCACACTCGAAATAATTCTACGAACAATCATAGCCCCTGACCACTGGAAAGCATATTTCAGTTAGGAAAGCGCTATATAACACCAACACAAGCGTACTTGGGTTGTAAGACAGGACTCCAAAACGAGGTCCCTCACACCGAAAGTCTTCATTCACACCCCTTTGCTTTACTTGGAATTTTCAGAGGATCTTTGATGTCGGAGAAGTACTTCGTAACTGAGAGCACAGGCATTCCCCTGGCGGCTAGCAAGGATTTTACTCATCATCGCGTTTGTTAGAATTATAGAACAACGGTCAAATGCTACGGGACATTGATTTTAGCTTATCGTTCTCCCTCTGATAACAACCAGAAATTCATTAAATACGTGAGTGGTGTTCTTCATTGTGTTTCACGTTTGAAACCTACCGTTCTCTTGACCAAGATTTTAATATTGACCTACTGACAACGGCAGGTTTCAAAACAGAAACATATTGAAGAACACCACTCACAGATTTAATTAATTTCTTGGTGCTATCAGAGCGGGAAGGATGAGCTAACGCAATCAGTGTCCCGTCGCATCGGGCCGTCGATCGATAGTGGTAGCAAACATTCGAAAACACAGGAAAAACTGCGTACAAGATATTAACTTTACCATAAACTCTCACCTCACATTCGACACTTTCTGTCAAACCCTTGAACTTTTTAGATCCCACGATACTAATTTACTTTCGGCCTGCAAACATTTGTCCGTGAAAGCCAAGAAGTGAAGCCTGTAATCAAAAGAATCTAGTGTCATCTCGATTCAGACAACTTTTCTTAGTTTTCTCAAGTTTACACAAAATACTGACACCTTTTCTCTCGCCTTAAAAACAGGGCTGTGCATAAAACAATTGAACGATTCAGTGCCATGGTACAATGTGCCGCATAGACCGGATATCCGGAGAGACAAAGTCAATAGAATCATCGTGCATACGGAACTGGATCAGTGAATCTTTCATCTGCTTTGATTTCAAGATATGGCTGCACAAATTAGGTTTGGTTTGGTTTATGGGGTTTAACGTCCCAAAGCAACTAAGGCTATGAGAGACGCCGTAGTGGAGGGCTCTGGAAATTCCGACCACCTGGTGTTCTTTAACGTGCACTTTTATCACACAGCACACGGGCCTCTAGAATTTCGCCTCCAAAGAAATTCGGCCGCCGCGGCTGGGATCGAACCCGCGTCTTTCGGGTCAGCAGCCGAGCACCATAACCGCTGAGCCACCGCGGCGGCCGACTGCACAAATTAAACGGGTTACTACGTGTATCGCCACCACTCCCGAGGAAATGTGACCTGAGGACATACGTTTCATCAGCGCATGAAGTTGCGCTAGCAGATCTGACATGACTACAATATTACCGCAAAAATGCGTTTTCGTCCCATCTTTTCTGTGCGTCAAAGTTTTATTGTGAAAGCATTACTTCACGAAGTATAACTAGCTTCCTAGACCTGTCATTGCATTTTCGCCCCAAACACGTATGTTGGGCATACCCTCCAGGGCCAAGAAATCTTTGCTTGGTTACTCATCTGGCCACTCCAATGTCGTAAAAAATGGGATAGTCACTTCCTGTCTTAAGGCGGCCGTCTTCAAGTCGTGCCCACATGTCATGAACGAAAGTGTTGCATTTCAGTTGGAAAGGCTGAGACAGAGTGGGTACCCTCCGCAAACAATCGTGGAAGCCTGCGGGAGGTTGTCAAGGTGGACCAACGCAGGTTCGAGGCACAAACTCCGGTAAACAGACCGGCGAAGGGTCGCTGTTATACCGTACGTGCACAGGTTGGCGCATGGGCTGAAGAACCTAGCCGGACGTTACAACGTTCCTGATGTGTTTTCCGCACCCAGAAAGTTGGCTTCAGTCTGTTCCCAGGTGAGCAGCCTGAAGGAAGGAGGCGGCAGAAGGAAAGGAAGAAAAAATGAGTGCAGTATCAAGCACACAGCCCCGTTCGGTCCCTGTGCCAGGGGAGTTGTGTATAAGCTGCCGCTAACCTGTGGTTCGATGTACATCTGCCAAAAGGGCGATGCGTCAACGAACGATCAGGTGAACACCGAAGATTACTCAGGGGAGATTCCCCTGACAACCTCCCAAAACATTGCCGCACTTGTAATGCCGGTGATAAGAAGCTGCAGTGTAAACTGCTCTTTGACCAAGCAGCAGTTCTGTTCAGGCATAGGGACCAACTTGTGCGGGAGCTCATGGAGGCGTTTCATATGCGTATCAGCGGAGATAATGCATCAGCCAGACTTCCGTCCGCTTCTCTGATAGGGAGTTCCGCTTTTTGGCAAAATCACTGGGGTACACAGGGGGTGACATGTGATGTTCTGGATGTCAGATTGGTATGATTCGTTTTGTTTTTCCTATTTATATGTGCTTGTGTTTCGGAATAAATCTTCAGTTGTGAGTTAGCACTCGTTCTTGTCTGTCTTGCTTTGTCCTCGTTTTTTGTGCGCAAATTTTTCAGTATGTATAACTAGCTCACCGAGTTTGCGTTAAATTCGACCTTGAAGGTGACCTTGGCAAAGCCGAGCATAGCTCAGCCCCTGCAGAAATAAAATAAAAATTGCTGTGACCGGGTTTCGAACCCTAGGTGGCGAGAACAAATGAGCATCACTGGTCACTGCACGAGGGCACTATATGCTATCACCGTAGGCGATCACTCCTCGTGTTTAATTGCTACAAAACCTCGCGCTGCACATTGCACAATGTTGTCTTCGACTTGCACCTGCGGCGCGAGCAGATAGACCAGCTTAACCTCATAGGCACTTAACCTAAGTTTATTGTAGCCAGAGATGCCAACGACCGAGCAAAACAAAACCATGAGTCAACCAGGCTAAGCAAATGATTTCGCACGACTACTCAGGTAAGGCACGTTAAAACTCTGCCACATTTTACGAGCTACGGCGAGCTACGCGGTACCACAATCGAGGCCTGCGTGGCTCGTAGAATGTCCGTGGGGCACCTGCCTTTCCACGAGGCACCTAAGAAAGACGCACGCTGCAACTCTAAACGCGTGCGCTGGCGATGAAACCGCACTCT
Source organism: Amblyomma mixtum (assembly GCF_055824585.1). Taxonomy (NCBI): domain Eukaryota; kingdom Metazoa; phylum Arthropoda; class Arachnida; order Ixodida; family Ixodidae; genus Amblyomma; species Amblyomma mixtum. The sequence goes on along the minus strand of NC_143014.1, from coordinate 388,566,920 downwards.
CAATGTGCGAAGCGCAGTTCTGCCAGTGTTAGTGCACCGCGAATCACCGCACGCTGGTCCCCAAACTCGAACGAGGTGTCGTTGGGAGGCAGCTGGTCTGCGGGTTGGCGAGTTCGTCATCCCGTTGGTTTCCCACGACGCCGCAGCGACCCGCCAACCACTGCCCCGCTATTGACACATCCGCGTTCTGCAAAGCGTTCGATGGTCTCGCTTAATACGCACAAGAGCTGCGGACCACAGTCACGGTTCTACTGGCTGCCGAGGACGGAGCGCTGATCGCAGAGCAGGGCGCTCCTATGCGGTAAGACGCCGTTGCTTGCCCGCCGCGGTGGCTCAGTTTTGAGGACATTTCTCAGAAACAAAGAATGTCCTACTCAACTAGAAGCATTTATATCGCTATTGTGGTCACCAGTGTCTGTGCCTCCATTGAAGGGGCGCCATTCGTTCGAAGTGCCGCACGCGTCCGCTGTCTATAATGAGCCAGAAGAGATAGCGTTGATCTCGTTACTAATAGCTGCCGGTAATCCGCCTACGTCCAGACCTGCGTCGACGACAGCAGAGAGACACACGTTCTGCAGCGGTCGTGCTTAGTGCAACACGTGCAGGTCAGTTATCGGCTTTTCTTCTTCAGAAACGTCGATTTGTTCTCTGCTCAAATGGTTGCCACGGAAAACTAACATCCCTTATCCCATCACGCTGCAGCCGGCCGAGTGCCTAGCAGACGCGCTCAACACACATGGTGTCACTTCCATCCAACAGGACTTCTAGATGTCATACTTATTCATGTCTGCACAGTAGGCACCCAGCTGTCCGTTGCACCACGAAAGATGTACAGCTCTTCATACACGAAGGCACAGTGACGTTTGCGACCTTTGGGGCGCTCGCATTCCCCTCTTTGGTGCACAAACATCGAGGTGGTGGTTTCCAGATAATGCAAGGAGTTATCGTACCGGTCGTTGATCTTTATGCTGAACGCCTGGCCACCTGAAACATACATTCGGTTTCCGACCCCGGACGCCGCGTGGAAGCAGCGGCTAGCCGGGGCCTCTGCACTGGTCGGAACGCGATGCCACGTCAGGCTCTGCAGGTCAAGATAATATACACGATGTGAGAATTCCGGGGCCAAAAAATCAAACACTGTACATCCGTTCACCCACAACGCAAGCAGAGAAGATGCTGAGTGTCGGAATTGGCCGCAGATTCTCCGGGCGGCTCCATGTCCTAGCGAGGGTATCGAACCGGTATATATGCCGCCAATCCGCGACGTTATGTCCGATAGGATCCCCCACATGTAGGCGCAGTGGTCGTATTCGACAACGCAGTGAAAGACAAAGTTAAGGGGATCGTCGTCGAGGTGCAACTTAGTCACCGGCATACCCCATCTGTACGTTGCGGAGCGGAAGATGTATACGCCGAATCGGCTGCGTAGGATTTCATTAATGTATTCATGGCCGTTGTAGAGAAGGCCGAACGAGTAAACCTTCCCTTTGATGGCGACAGCCATTCCGGTGGCGGCTTCTGGAACCCGGTTCAGCCGCACAGTTCACATCGTGCAGTGCTGATCAGTCCTCTCAGAACTGAAGCCGGGTGTTAGTTTTTCCTTACTGCTAACGGCAAGCACTAGGAAAGAACAGACCTCGTAAGCGTTGTTTTTCTTTTTTTCAAGTCTGTCTTGGTTTTAGTGTGATAGCTTTTATGACACAGTTTGATGGTAAGACGATGTAGCAACTGTTTCTTGGGTTACACGAAGAAGAGAGAGAGAGAAAGGCTGTGAAAAGGCTTGCGGAGCGAAAAGGCGGACACGAGGAGGGCGGAGAGGGCGCTGTGCACTGTGTGGCGCAGGTGTGTGTGTCACCGAGACATATTTTTCTTCGTTACAGCGTAGTTCATCCTGCGATGTGGTGGCGCGAAGCGCTAGGAATATTTAATCCTTTCACAGCAAACGCCTTCTGTGATTGCTTCAGAAACCACGGAACTGTAGGCCCAGCGCACGCACAAGATTTGCGGTGCTCGTAAGATTGCGAACACAAGCGCAGAGTCTGTGAAAACCTGCATAGACGGGCTGCTGAGGTCACAAAGAAATGCGAACATCACCATTAGGCAGCCAGGAAGCAGGTTTATGTTTTTACCTTCCCATCATGCTTACTTCCATTTTCACATGTCATATAGTGTTTCAGTCCCCCATCGTCTCCTTTACTCCGGTAGATCGTCGTTTCTAATTCGGCCATCCATGTAGGCTCTAACATTTTATTCTCTCATCTTCGCCTTTACTGTCGATTCTGATGAATATTTATGGCGCTAGGTCATCTGTGGCTGAAGAGCGCCATGGCACAAAGCTGCCTTGTCTATTCAAGCTGGTGTCACAGACAGATTTTCCGAACATTTCACACCAACCATCGTGGGATAGAAAGAGAAGTTTATTTTTTCTAATGTCAACAAAAGTACAAAACAAAACGGCTGAACTCAATGCTCTGATCAGTCAAGCACATGCGCAGTGACGCAGCACTGAGCACGTCAATAAGGCAGTAAGAAAGCCGACACTCGACCGCCGCGCAGGACGATGAAATATGTCGACCATTTGCGCAAGAACTCAGCCTCGCTCATTGTCAGTGCGTCCACGCATGCTTGCTCAAAGAGCCGCGTGCGGAGGCGCTGCAACATTGGAAACATTGCTCTTTGCGGACGCCCATTTAAGGAAGCCGCTCCACGCTGCCGCCACAAAACGAACATGCCGACACACAAGAGCATATTTGTGAACAGTTCGCGTGAACTAGTGCGCGCTTCGAGGCGGGTTAAAAACATGCGTGACACCAGTATCCAAACGGTGCGCCCAACTACACACTCAAACATAGCGTGCCGCAATGTTTCTAAGAGACCGCATTGCGGGCATCGGGCGGAGGGCGCCACGCCCCAAGCCGCAAGGCGTGGGACCATCGTGGGCTGGCTTGTCGAGAATGTATCTGGCGTGCGCAGTGCACTGGAGCGCTCTCGCATCAGTGTAAATAAGCTGTCGGGAACCTTCAAATACAGTGCAGCATGCTGTCGTTTGCCTTCAAAACGATCCGAACCTGATACGATCAGTTACACAATCTATGACGAATTCTATCGGCTCAGGTTCACGACATATATACCGATCGGATGCTATCAGATCGAAATTAGAATGTACATAGGGAAAATAGGACCATAATTATCAGGCTATAAAATCATTGAACCTTTAAAGCAGCGTCAAAGTGAGGGCAGACATGCGGAAATAAGTGATAACTGTTTGGCTTTCTGAAGTCATCGCGAAACACGTAAGTTGTTTCCGGATAAGAGCTGAAATCGACGCCTACCGCCACATATCTCTATCTACTATCTAGTTTTAAAAGCATGACCAGCAGGTGCTGCGCGGTAAAACTAGAATTGAACACCAGCTTCATGACGAAATGACGGTAATGCGACTCGATGATCAACTTAGTAAGATAGAACAAAATTCGGATGAAAGCCAGGCACTAGCAGATTTTGTAGCCAGAAAGGAACGAAAGCTGCACGATAAACAACAGCGTAAACAAATTAGAGATAATTTTCCGCTAGATACGAATACATCTGGACAGTTTAACAACCGCCCGCCAATTTCGATACAGACAAAAGATACGCCTTTTCCGCCGCAGGACACTGACAGCAACATTGTCGATATTTCCAAATCTTTAAGTGATAGCGACAAACGGATTCTGAAGCATGGCCTTACATTTTGTCCAACTAACAATAATTTTAACGAGTATGAACTTCACAGAGATATCACAGAATTTGCACGAAGATTGCGAATTAAGGAATTCTTTGCCGAAAAAACGAACACCCCGATTACTAACCTAGCTCTTTCCTGTAACACGTGGTGAACACGTGCTCACCCTACTGAAGTAACCAGCCTTAATCCCATCCCTCTTAAAGCCGAAAGCACATGGACGCCGGAAGCGCAGCAGAGTCCCAAATTAGACTTGTACATTAAATCTGTCTCGAAAGAAATTATAGTCCAAACAAAGCAAGCTCGAAAACGCAGAAACGTCACCCCAACAGAACAGGCTACTCTGAACCACTTAGCTTCTAGAACCGATATAGTCATTAAGCCTGCAGACAAAGGAGGTAGCATAGTTATCCTGCCGGCCGAAAAATACAAAAAAGAAGCTTTTAGGCAACTCCACATCCCTTGTCATTATAGGAAATTAGATTCAGATCCCACTTCAGAGTTCTGCAAATTGATTCTGAACAAACTGGCAAACTTATTATCACGGGAACTAATCACGCAGTCCGACTACCACTTCTTAAATCCGCTAAACAAACAGGCAGGACGCTTTTACCTACTTCCCAAAATCCATAAGGTGTCCGCAGAAGACTTGTTTACCGCAGATATCCCCGGCAGACCTATCGTTTCAAACAATAACACGCCCACAGAGAACTTATCAATTTTCCTGAACAACTATCTTGCAGATATTCCTGCCCACCTCCCTTCCTTTGTCGAGGATACACCGCACTTTCTCCGCATAATAGAGTCTCTGAATCACGCTTCGGTTATCCCAGCAGATAGCATACTTGTCACACTTGACGTCGCCGCTTTGTACACAAATATTCCCATAAATGAAGGTATCGACGCACTCTCCAAAATTCTAACTCAAAGTCCTCACCCGCACGAAACTGAAGTGTACCTCACGCTACTTGAATTGGTACTAACACTCAACTACTTTGAATTCGATTCTTCTTACTACCTTCAAGTATTTGGAACAAGCATGGGCACTCCCTTCGCACCCACTTACGCGAACATTTTTATGGGGCTACTAGAATCTCAACTTCTAAATTCATTTATAAAAAAACCACTTATATACCTGCGTTACATAGACGACATTTTCATGATATGGGAGCATGGGGCTGAGACCCTAAAGACATTCGTCACACATTTCAATTCATCCCACTCCAGCATTAAATTCACCTTCAACTCCTCGAAAATGCAAGTCAATTTCCTTGACACCACTGTCCGTTTAGAAAATAGCAAGCTCAAAACCACACTTTACAGGAAGCCCACTGACCGACAACAATACTTAGATTTCACTAGCCATCATCCAAGACACTGCAAACAAGGTATATTCGTAGGACAGGCAACGAGACTAAGAAGAATATGTAGCGACGACGACGACTACCTGAAACACCTACACTCGCTAAAAAACACACTAATCACCAGAAACCATCCACAGACAACCCTCAATAATGCGTTCCAACGAGCAACCACTTTGAAACGAGATGTAGTTCTTAAAAAACGAACAAAAGCTAACAGTCAACGACCTCCTGCACTTATAACGTGTGGGAATCCTGGCTTTCCGCCGTCGCCTTTGCGCGGCTAGCCGGCCTCCGGCGTTGTTTCTCCTCTTTCCCTTGCTCCCGCCTCAGGCGGTGGAGAGGCGGCTGGGTGACTAATCACTGTCATTTAGCCACAGCTCCGCCCCGGCTCCCCAAGGGCCTTTGCCATTGGCGCCTTTTGGCGGGAATTTGGGACCCGCTTTGGGCGGCCGCGCACCCCGCGACCGTCCGAGCGGGGCCCAGAGAGAGAGATCCCTCCGAGACAGCGTAAGGTGCGTACGTTACTGTTTATCCGTGCCGGCCTTTGCCGTTCGGACCAGTGCTTACTCGAGCTCGCCCGCACGTGTCCTCTGACCTGCAGCGGCTCGAGCCTGTCCAGCGGGGTCCAGCGACCTCCGATAGGCGTACCTTGCGTTGAATGCCCACTCTCTCTCGCAACCGGCCCAACGGTCGACACGAGAGAGAGATCACAGCACTGCCGCGGGGACATTCTCCTGCAGCGGCGTGCTAGCGGCGCATATTGCTCGAGTCGCTTCGTGCGCGCAGCGGAGCCTTGCTCCTCGCGCGCCCCCGGGACGGGGTGACGATTGAGTGCGTGTGTACTGCTGAAGGACGACGTGAATAAACGTCTCCTTTGTGAACTTGGAGGCCTATTTCTTTGCGGCGAATCGCTCTCCTCCCAGCGGAGGTTGAGTGCACCGCATCGGTGTCCCAGTGTGTGTGTGGTGACGGCTGATCGGGGCCCTTGGCTCGCGCGAAGCTCGAACCCGCGGTGGGTGGTGGCCTGTGTCCACTTAGAAACCCACAACTGGCGCCCAACGTGCTTAGTCATTGGCGCTTACGCCTTTGATGGCACATTAGCCGAGCAGGTCGCCTTGCCGATCACGCTTGCGCACCATGTCTAATACCCCCAGCGAGGCACTCGGCAGCTACATGTCGGCTCCCTACGGAGTTGTAGCGTCGTTTGATCCGCTGGCTGCTGTTCCTTCGAATAGCTAGACACCGTGGTTGGCCGCGGCCCCCAGTGGGGTTCACGGCGAGACAACCCAAAATGTCGACCACGCGGCTCCCATTGGAGCTGTATCGGAAGCACCCTGCGGTGCATCCGCTGGTCACATGCCTCAGCTGTGCAAGCTTTCCGTCCAGTGCGAAAGCAGTTCGTGTCACGCTGCCGCAACCGGCAGTTTCGAACAGCAGCAGCCGTGCCCCGCGAGCAGTCAATTCTGCTCTGGGAACGGCGAGGCGCTGGCCCGGTTCCCTGTGGAAACCACGCCGCTCATCGAATTAGGAGCCTTGCCTCCCTCGTTCGTGCAGCCCGCCCAAGCCTCCACTGAGGCAGGGGTGCAGTGCGCTCAGTTGGCTGATGCGGCTCCGCGAGCCTGCGGGTCGGCTGGCGCGCTGGGCTCTCCTGATACAGCATTACGACTTTTCCGTGCAGTGTCGAAAGGGGAGCACAAACGTGGTAGCTGACGCGCTATCCCGTGCCCCACTCGCCAGCGGCGCCTTGACGCCTGTAGGCGGAGGGGGCGAAACAGCGGACGAGCCGCCGGGCGGCAAGGAGGGGGAACCCGCAAACAGGTTAACCCATTCCGCTAACCAGGCGAGCAGCGCTTCGCAAAGCGGACGAGAGGCAAAGCTCTTCGTGAGCGCCTCGGAGGTGCCGACGCGAACGGAAATTTTGGCTGCAAACCTGAGTGGGGACGAGACCATGTTCCCCTCTGGGATGACTGGAATCGTTTTCAGCCGTAAGAGCTACTGAAAGCCCAGCAAAATGACCCCTTTTGTCGCGAGGTGAGCGACGGTCTCAGGGAGACGGAGCGCCGTGACGCTACTTGTATTGTAGCGGGCGCAGGGGGGGCAGAAGCCAGCGTGTGTCGCGGCGAACCCCGGGGAGTCATATTTGCTGGATCATGACGGGCTCGTGCTGAAGTACAGTCAGGCCGGAATGAAACGCGAACACGCATATGTCATACATTTCTGCTTTGCAGCGAGATATTACTTTACAACCTATTTTCGATTATGCATTTCAGTAGGCCTTTTACCCAGACACATGAATCAGGCTAGTTGTACACTTCAGCTGAAAGTAGGCAGGTAAAATATTTTGTTTTCTTGACATGCTCTGTTCGCGTTTCATTCCGGTCTGACTGTACATAGCCACCGATGACGAGTCCATCGACCCGTTCTAGGTGGTTATCCCCAAAGTCTAAGAGGCGCACTTTTGCGATTCTCTCATGACGAACCACTGGCCGGTCATCTGAGTGACTCCAGAGTTTTTGCAAAACTGAGTCAATCGGTGACGTGGCCCGGCATGAAGCGTGACATTATCCGCTATTGCCGTTCCTGCCATGTCTGTCAAGCGGTGAAGTCACGGGGTGGCAAGCCGCCTGGAATGATGAAACCGATTGACAGTGTGCGTCCGTGGCAGATGGCCACCTGCGATTTGATGGGGCCTTTCCTCAGGAGCAAGCAGGGGTTCATTGACCTGAAGGCCTACGCGTCACGGTCTGATGAGCTTGCGCCGGTACCCATTGGTATCAAAGGCAAGTGTAAAGGCACAACTGGTGCTGCGGAACGCAAGCGTACGGAGCACCGGTACAATCTGAGGCGACGGTCACCTGTGTGATTGATGCCGGACGGCGGACTTTTCCGCAACCGAAGGCACGCAGCCTCCGCTAGCTGGCGAGCTTTCTTGTCAGGCCCTACCCAGGTGAAGCACGGTGTGTTTTTTTTTTTCGGTTGTTGTTTTGGCAGCATGCTCAGTTCCAGCCTTGTGTGTTTATCTATTTATTTATTTGTTTTGTTTGAGTCAGTTTCTAGCCACTTTCGTTTCCCCGCTTGTACATCTGTTTTCGTTCTAACGTACCGAGATGTACATAGGCAAACTTCAGCCCGCTAGTGCTTGCTCTTATCTTCTAGAAGGAATAGATTGGATTAGGTGTCGTTTGTACGGCGCGCCTTTTCTCATTTCCGGCCCGACTGTGGGTGGTTGGCTCGTTAAGGAGCCGTGTGTCGCGGTGGTGCGAGTTTTGTGCGGCCCGTATGGAGGGGAAGTTGGCGGGGCGTTTGGGGCGATGGGGGGGCGGAAAGTGCACCCTTTGACCCTCGCCGCGGCGCCTCTGGACGCTTCTGATGAGGGGGATCGTTGTCGCCGACCAGCGTCCGCGTACGTGCCGGTGTATGCGTGTTTGTGGCTGTGGCTGTGTGCGCGCGTAACCATGAGCCAAGGCGACGCCTGTGAGTTGTGCTGTGTGCTTCTGCGTGAGTGCGAGGATGAGAAGGACCCCTCGCTGTGGCCAAGGTTGCACATCAGGACCCCGCCGAACGTCCTCGCCCGTTTGAGCCGGCGTGAAGGGGGTGCACTAACTCTCTTGTGCCGAACGTGATGTCGTGCCCAAGGGCGCGAGGTCAGTGCTCTGCCGCGGCCCCGTCGTCATCAACGCACCCTACATCAACGGAAAGAAGACCGCCATCAGTCGTCGGCCCTCCCAACCAGTTCAACTTGAAGTCTGCGAGCGGTGAGTCGCCGACCGGCCCATTGGGCCGCGCCACCGAACTTTGAGGCTGGCATCCACCTGTAACATAGTTGTACAGTTGTATTCACATCTTTTTGTGTGTTGTTTTTTTTTACGTTGTTCTGGCGGGAACTGAAGTGTAGCTAGTTTTTTTTTGTGTATTCATTTCTTTATTTTGGAACTGAAGTGTAGCTTATTTTTTTCGTGTATTGATTTCTTTATTTTGGCCGCGTGCTTTGCCGATGGGTAGGAGGGCATTTAAGGAGAGGGGGATGTGGGAATCCTGGCTTTCCGCCGTCGCCTTTGCGCGGCTAGCCGGCCTCCGGCGTTGTTTCTCCTCTTTCCCTTGCTCCCGCCTCAGGCGGTGGAGAGGCGGCTGGGTGACTAATCACTGTCATTTAGCCACAGCTCCGCCCCGGCTCCCCAAGGGCCTTTGCCATTGGCGCCTTTTGGCGGGAATTTGGGACCCGCTTTGGGCGGCCGCGCACCCCGCGACCGTCCGAGCGGGGCCCAGAGAGAGAGATCCCTCCGAGACAGCGTAAGGTGCGTACGTTACTGTTTATCCGTGCCGGCCTTTGCCGTTCGGACCAGTGCTTACTCGAGCTCGCCCGCACGTGTCCTCTGACCTGCAGCGGCTCGAGCCTGTCCAGCGGGGTCCAGCGACCTCCGACAGGCGTACCTTGCGTTGATTGCCCACTCTCTCTCGCAACCGGCCCAACGGTCGACACGAGAGAGAGATCACAGCACTGCCGCGGGGACATTCTCCTGCAGCGGCGTGCTAGCGGCGCATATTGCTCGAGTCGCTTCGTGCGCGCAGCGGAGCCTTGCTCCTCGCGCGCCCCCGGGACGGGGTGACGATTGAGTGTGTGTGTACTGCTGAAGGACGACGTGAATAAACGTCTCCTTTGTGAACTTGGAGGCCTATTTCTTTGCGGCGAATCGCTCTCCTCCCAGCGGAGGCTGAGTGCACTGCATCGGTGTCCCAGTGTGTGTGTGGTGACGGCTGATCGGGGCCCTTGGCTCGCGCGAAGTTCGAACCCGCGGTGGGTGGTGGCCTGTGTCCACTTAGAAACCCATAAACGAAATACTCAAACGCGCTTCCAAACATAAACAATATCCTGCGGAAATACCACCCCATTTTAACTGGTAACGACCGTCTCAAGAAAATATTTCCCGACGCACCAAGGGTAACATACAGACGCAACACAAACCTGAAGGACATCCTGGTGCATGCTAGGCTCGGTAAGAAACCACCACCGACAGTAACTTCATGCTCTCGACCTAGATGCAAGACATGCAAACATTTACAAAGGGACACTACGGTTAAAAGTACGGCAAATGATTTCAGTTTCGATATAAAGACTAGTTTTGACTGCACATCGTCCAATATTATCTACATGCTCCAGTGCTCCTTCTGCCAGAAACAATATATCGGGGAAACCGGGCAAACAATGAGTGCCAGATTAAACGGGCACCGGGCTGACACAACACGGAATGAACAGAAGGCAGTGTCGACCCATTCTAATCAACGCCATCACAAATTCGACGAACTCAAATTGTTCATTCTTCAGTCAGGCTTCAAATCGACTAGGGAGAGAAAATACAGAGAAGCATTCCTAATCCACAAATTTAAAACACTGCAAACAACAGGGATTAACATGTCTAGAGGAAACCTGGAATCACTCAGGTACATTCCAGGGCTAGCATAATTTTAAATTAACAAATGTCTTGCACGTGCTCAGGCCATTTGCTAGAACCTCGCATAAGTATATTATCTTTTCAGGAGGACACAGGGGCGGGATGGGGGGCACGGGCGTGGTGGTAGACAGGGACAAGTGCTTGTCCCTGTCTGCTTCTATGTCCGGGTCTTTTGTTGCACCCCTGTGTCCTCCTGAAAAGTTATGAACCAACACGGCCAAATACAAGTACTTCTGAGTATACTATCGCTCTTTGCACCCTTCCCACGTCATATCTTCCACCACATTTCCGGCCTTCTCACCGTCTCCCTGTGACTCACCCCCTTCTTTTTTTTTCTCTCCTAATCCCCTACTATCAGTTCTCCGAAACATTGACATTCCTGTTACCCCCTCGGCCCCACCTTTTTGGCTTTCTCTGAACTCGAGCCATTCCCCCCCCCTCCCTTGTCCTTCCTTGGAAATGCCCCTCCTTCCAGTGCCAGCCTATGTTGTTTGCCTTCTTCTCATTTCCCTGTACCACGCTGACTAATCCTCTTATCTGAGTTTTTCAGGTCCTACAGCGCCTCCCCCCGTCGCAGCCCCTTCAAAGCCTTTGTTCATTACACCCCCCCCCCCCCCCCCCCCGGATATAAGTTTTTCCACTATTGCAGCTTAACGAATCAAGGTTCACCTCCCTCCCCTTCCTGACACGCATCCCCTCTCACACCACTTTCCTTCCCCACCCCCGGGGCCTTCCTCCTCGGAGCGAAGGCCCTATTTAATCCCTGCCAATGATGAACGCTTTGCCCAGACGAAGACAAGTCCCCTTGTCGAAACGTTGGCTCAAGCAACCTGAGGTTTTCCCCTCACTTGTTCATTTTTGTGATCTTTGCCCCTACGTTATTATTTTATCGGTTTGAATCCAGGAATGCATTTAACGACTGCTTTTACTAATTGAAAGTTTCTTTTTTCAACTTCCACAATGCTGATGGATGCCGTGGCAAAACGGCTGTAAGAAAAACTTGACAAGGCCAGGACACTAGCGAATGGCAGAACAAGAGTGCATAGATGAGGCTGAATAACATACAAATTAACATAATAAATATCACGAAGAATGGCACCCAAAAGAAAAGGTAATGCAGAACCTGTTTATAAATGCATTAAACCTGTCTCATAACCACTTTTACAAAGAGGTGCGCTAAAGAAGTGAATGTCAAATAAATAAACTAATGTGAAATAAATACTGCACAAAATATAACACGACTCTATATGAATACATAATATTACATAGTCTGCATTCGTTAAAAACAGTGCACCCAACGTCCCTGAAATGAGCATGTCGGCATAAGGTAGGCCAAACAATGTCTTGGAGGGGAAAAAATTAAAGCAATGGGGCTGCATCTGTGTCGTTGTGCCAAATCGAGCAGCTTGACTTTCTGCAGGCTATATGATCCATTAGTTAACCCTTAGTGATGTTATAGTTAAACACGTCATGTAGCACTGTAGGAGATTACGTAGCGCAGTACAGGCGGTAACTATTTGATTTATTTAATATATCTGGTGCGTTATGCATTAGCAACTTCGCATAACCTTGCGTGTGACGCGTAGTATTTCGCTCTGCCAGGCCTGGTAGGTTACTGAAAATATTTCGCGCTTGCCTTTCCTGTATATTAGCCGGGAGAGTAAACGGCATTTGTCAAGGCGTTCGACACTTTTATTCTGTGCGAAATAACAGTTCCTTAGCTAGGTGCAGGTTTGACATGTTGGAAGAACAGCGAACTGCTTTTAACGGTACAGTGGTAAGGGTGCCGATCAGCGAAGAACTCCTCGTAGTTGGCGTCGTCACCGGTGTGCGCGGAAAACCGGATTGGTCGAGAGGTTGCTGACGTCACACCTGGAGCCATGGAATGAGAAGTGATAAAACACTGCAAAACTAATGAATAGAAGGTGGAAACAAGACTCGAATGTCATTGGACGTCTAAGTATACATATAAAGCAATTCAGTTGCGCTGAAAGCAAATTTTGGGGCCATAATTCGTGAATCGAACGCTTGACCTGTAGTTTGCGAGTCTGGGATGCTGACCCTAGACCAGGCAAGCTTGTTTTTCTAACATCACACTTAAACCATTTTGGAAATAAATATTTCATTGATAAATTTTTTGCCAAGAACTCATCTAGCGGCTGCACTCCACTACCATGACAGAAGACAACACAACTAAAAGGGCGAGGCAGACTTTTTATTTTGGATTAAAAAAAACACAGGCCCGACATGTTCTTTTTCTTCAACATGGTATTTAATACATTCATGCAATGTTCTACGTACATGAACTGTGTGCCATCCTTTAGAAAAAAAAATGTTTGATTAACTCGACGCGTTCAAGTCACCAAAGATTGGAAAAGAGACGATGGAAAGAGCACATGACTAACGCATCATAATACGATAAACCTAAGCAAGAAGCAATAAAAAAAAGACAATGAAGAGCACATTAGTAAGAGCGAGTGCCACTCGGGTTTGAACACATTGTGGGGTTACACTCCCTTTATACCAACAATCATCATTCTGAAGTGACCTTTTGCTGAAAAAGATTCGCAATGTCAGTATATCATGCGCGCTTTCCAGAAGTCGTGTAGCTCAATAAAAAAGAACAAAGGGTCATTAGCAAATTAAAGTCCAGTGTGATATCGTACAGAATGCGGTGTCTAACTTCTTTTGCAATGTCTGTTGTGTGATGTCACAGAAGACTATTAAGTCTTGATTGATGAAACAATGCTGAATTGTTTCTGGAGCGTCGCGGAGGGTTGGAGAGGGGGGGGGGGCATTATAAAGGTGGAAATTTGCCAATGACACAAAAATTCTTTTTGATCTAATCACGTTTTAGCGGGCAACGTGTCCGTAATGGGTGAAAAAAAACGCATTCTTTTTTCTATACACCTTGTTCCATTAAATAAAATACGCAGCGTGGTACATGGACGGAGAGAAGAGCATACAAACTAAATCCTTCTACAACGATTTTCCCGATACTGAAAACCGGAAATCATGGGAGAAAAGAATAAGTAGGAAACGAACAGGTAAGTACATCCGCCTGCTTAAGCCCGACAAAAAGGGGCTATCAGAAACAATTGAAGACGCAGGAAGCTTCGGTAAAACATAAACTAACTTGAGTTGCAAGAATGCACGCACTATTGGGCGTGTAAGGTCCAGTGAAAAAATGAAACGCGAAACTACCTATCCGACATACAGGTAAATAAACCAAGGCCACCAGCGTTTACATACCAGCATCGATAATCAGATCGGACAGATTCAAAATATGAATCTCACATAAAGGAGCGAAAATTTTTGAAAACCTGGATATAAAGTACTGTGCAATTAATATTTTCGCGTACATAAGAAATTTTAGGGCGAGAGACAGGTTTCAGGTGGTCACCGTGCCAAGAATCGAGACACCGTAAGGGACACAAGTATGATAAGAGTGCTGAAGAGTTTGCACGCGGTATTTTCCGGTAATGTGCCCTCTTATTGCGGACACTCAAAGAGACGCCAAGGTGCTTGAGTAGCCTAGGTGTACACGCCACACACGCATATTCAGAAATAAAATAGGATGTATTAGATATGAAAATGGAAACAAGCACGATGGGTGGGTAGTAACAAAAAACACGCGGATGAGCGAAAAAAGAAACAGGGAGACAGAGTCAAAACATAGCCTGAAATAGTTACAGACAGGCACGGCGAAAAAAAAAACGGGTGATAAGTAGCAAAAAGCTTTCCAATCGGCCTGCCAGGAAAACAATTTTATAGCGCAGAAGTGAAATATACGGCGTACTGAGACACTTCTCACCAGTATTAATATCGTGAAACGCTTCTGCGACCACCCTCTTTTGTGTTGTGTTCAGTCCTGAACAAAACGTCGTTTCCAAATGTATGTTTACAAGAAACCTTTTCATACCGTGACGTTTATATTTTAATCGCTTACGAAGGTTTGTTGAGTGACCTCCGGGATTATTCTCTATTTGCAGCCTGTGTTCACATGCCCCTTCATTTAAACATGTACCAGTCACTCCAATGTAGAACCTGTTGGAAGTGAGGAGAACTTTCTGCGCGACTCCTGAAACACACTTTTGAACTTCTTATCGTGCTTCTTGGTACACTGCGGGCTATTCTTCTTTACATTAATCACAAACGGGCACATACTGCGAAGTTCACACAGCGGAGACAAAAAAATCATAAATCAAATCAAATCAAATCTAATGCAGCTTATTTCCGTCAGAAAGAAATCAACGGAGGAGGCTCGAGCAAAAAGTGAAACATGTTCACTTGATTGCGCTCAAGCCCCCTTTTACATGACATGCAGTGACGACAAACCGGTGGATATTATATAAAACATACTCGTGGAGTTTGGAAATATGGAACAAAGCAAACAAAACGTACAAGGTTAAACAATATAGAGTGGTTTTGCAAAGCCCTGTTGACCGCTTGAAGGCTTGCCACATTTTTGATGCTACGTGAAACGCGATGAATGCAGCGCATAAGCTCCACCGCTTCTTTCTCGACGGTCTCTTTCTGCTCGGTACGGAACGGAAGGGCTACAGTTGCTGATAGTAATTTTTTTTTCTTTTGTATGATCATAAGAATTCTTCCAGGGCGTTGCTGGCCATGTTTTCTTTTTTTATTCTGTTTTTCCCTTTCGCCCATACACCCGTTTTATGTTGTTACCTTCCCATCATGCTTGCTTCCATTTTCGCCTGTCATATACTTTCATATACTTTTAGTACTCCATCGCCTCTTTAGCCCGGTTGGTCGTCCTTTCTAATTCGGCCAACCACGTAGGCTGTCACGATTTATTCTCGCACCTTCGCCTTTACTGTTGATTGTGATGAATTTTTTTATGGCGCTAGGTCATCTGTGGCTAAATAGCCCCATGGCACAAAGTTGATTGGTCTATTCAAGTTAGTGTCACAGACACATCTTCGAACATTTCACACCAGCCGTCGTGGGTTAGCTTGTCGAGAATGTATCTGGCGTGCGCAGTCCACTGGAGCGCTCTCGCATCAGTATAAATAAGCTGTAAGGAAGCTTCAGATACTGGCCAGCATGCTGTCGACTGCCTTCAATATGATCAGCACCAAATACGATCAGTTACACAAGCTTTGACGCGTTCTATCAGCTCAGGTTGAAGACATAGATACCGATCGGATGCTTCCAGATTGAAATCAGGATGTATATAGGAAAAAAGAGAACCATAACTAGCAGGCTATAAAATCAGTGAACCTTTAAACCAGCGTAAAAGTGAAAGCAGACACGCGGAAATAAGTAATAACAGTTTGGCTCTCTGAAGTCATCGCAAAAGACGCAAGTTGTTTCCGGATAGAAGCTGTAATCGACACCTACCGACACATCTCTATCTACCATCTGCTTTGAAAAGGATGACCAGCAGTGGCTACGCGGCTAACTAGAATTCAACACGGGCTTCATCCCGAAGTGGTGTTAATGCGACTTGCTTGAAGAAACCACCGGGCTGGAGCTGAATCGATTTCAGTGAATAACTCTTCGTTCAGAAAATTTGTTCCCTTTATTACTACGAGAACGTGGCGGCCCCGAGTGACATGAATATAAACAAAACACTAGCGACTTCCTTGCTTGCGCGAAAATAGAGCACTGAAGGAAGGCGTTCTTTGCGTATAAAAGAAGTGCTTATTTCTTTGTCAAGCAGCTGCGCCGAAGTTGCATCATCACCGTATGTCACAAAAGTGGTACGCATTTGTATATTCTCAATTTCGGGTAATTAAGCATCTGTAAGCTCTAGAGTTTGTTGATATCACATGTCAATGTATCCTGTATGTCTGTGCCTTGGTCGATCGTCGCAAGAGCGCGAGTACGTGCGCGTCGTCTTCGCGTGTTAGTTTCCGTCCAGTTAGGCAGACCCCCCGCAGTGCGCGAGCGGGGAAGCACACCCGGCTTGTTGTGTATATGTGTTAGGTTTTCGAGCTCAAAGTCACCCCTAACAGGCCCAAAGCTTTGGGCTTCCTTTTCAACTTTTTAACTTTCCTCGCCTGCAAGGTGCCCCCTTGCAGGACAGAAGATGTTGGCGTACGTGACCATTCTTTTGGTTGTCCTACTTTTTTTTTCACCCTCAAAATGGCGGCCATGCATAGTGGAAGGAGCGGAGCCTACGTGCTCCGTCCTTTGTGTATCGACTGCATGGTGCGCTTATGGGTATTTGTTTTATGGGGGCTGTCCCTTAGAGTGAATTATTGGATGGGAGGGAGTGTCTTGTGCGTTGACAACCGACGGCTGGACAAGAACCCGAGTCGGACAGAAGAGTAGTGCGCCTCTCGCCTCCGAGCACTCCGGACTCCCCGAGCCGCCGCCGCATCGCACTCCGAAGAACGCCACAGGACTCCGGAAGGACCGTCACCTTCGAGAGCTCCCCTTCTGCGTCGTCTTTTGTGAGTGGACTGCCGCCGCGCTCGCTGGACCGTTTCCTAATTGACTGTGACTTTCCCTTCACTCCTATTCTGTAATTTTCGATGTCTGTGTGCAACCTGCATGTAACCTGTTAGTTCAAATTTGACTGTTGTATTTGCAATTACTAGTTTTCCTGTCCATTACTTATTGTGCTTTGTTATTTTCACTTTTTTTTGTAAATGCTTGCGTCTGAGTCTCCTGCGGTTGATACTGAGAATAGATCTTATTTTCGGAGACTGACTTCGTGGTTCTGTCCTCATTCGCGACGCTGAACATAAACCGGCTACCGCTGGGCGTCAAAGCTCCAACCCCTTTGCCTCGGTTCGGGAAGGTGCCTCGCGCTCCTTTCGGAGCCGTGACACCGTACCACCAAGCTGCCTTCGCCGAGGGCTCTCAATTTGCTTGAGATCCAGCATCTGCCATCGCCTACGAAGGGTGAGAAGTTATAGCTTCGAACATTTCTCTAATGAAGGGTGGTAAGGGGCGTAGATCCAACCGTGCATGAATCACTGCAAGTAAGCACAGGTACTGCAGTGTCAGTGCCAAGTGCAACACGTGGATATCCCTCAGCGCCCTTCGCTCCTCTGCAACCTGCCTCTCATCCTGGTTGGGTGCCGGCGCAAAGCCGCCGAAGATAAACAATCTTTCACCCATCACTGAGCAGCCATGCCAGTACCTGGGAGATGGTGGTGAGCCATAGGGCTTCACTTCGGTCCAACGCGATGTCACGGGGTCGTACGTGTGCATATCTGCTAAGAAGGTCTTGAGCACATCGCTGTACCCTCCGAAAATGTACAGCTGTTCGTTGAACACGAAGGCTGAATGTCCTCGCCGATACACAGGGGGAACGCCTTGAACCTCTGGGCGCACCCAAGAAGAGATGGCCGTTTCAAAATAGTATAGGGTGAGGGAACGGTCCGTTGCGATGCCGCCGAAAACATACATGCGGTTCCCGATGGCAGACGCAGTGTGGCAGGCATGAAGAACCGGAGCCTCTCCGCTGGTGGGGACAAGATACCACCGTAGGGTATCCAAGTCAAGGACCCGCATATATGGCGAAGGATCCCAGTAACTTAAGATATACTTGCGGTTACCCACAACACAAGCTGTGCTGCCGTGAATGGATGACGGCACCTCACCGGACACCGCCAGACGGCTGCATGTCATCGTGTTTGGGTCGAAGCGATAAAGAACACTTGGAAATGGCCAGCTTTGCGGGCCGCCCCACAGATACGCGCAGTGGCCGTACGCTACAACTGAGGGGAGGGAAATGGTAACCGGCCCGGCGTCGGGAAGTTGCGTCTGCACCACATCCCACCGGTGCGACACGGGGTCAAAGAACACGTGGACCAAGTTCCATGCCATCTGGCAACTGTCGAACGAGTAGACCCTGTCGTTGATGCGTAGAAAGAGAAGTTTATTTTTTTCTAATGTCAACAAAAAATACAAAGCAAAACTGCTGAACTCAATGCTCTGATTAGTCAAGCACATGCGCAGTGACGCAGCACTGAGCACGTCAGTAAGGCAGTAAGAAAGCCGACACTCGACCGCCGCGCAGGACGATGAAATATGTCGACCATTTGCGCAAGAACTCAGCCTCACTCATTGACAGTGCGTCCACGCATGCTTGCTCAAAGAGGCGCGTGCGGAGGCGCTGCAACATTGGAAACATTGCTCTTTGCGGACGCCCATTTAAGGAAGCCGCTCCACGCTGCCGCCACAAAACGAACATGCCGACACACAACAGCATATTTGTAAACAGTTCGCGTGAACTAGTGCACCCTTCGAGGCGGGTTAAAAACATCCGTGACACTAGTACCCAAAAGGTGCGCGCCACTACACAGTCGAACATAGCGTGCCGCAACGTTTCTAAAAGACCGCATTGCGGGCATCGGGCGGAGGGCGCCACGCCCCACGCCGCAAGGCGGTCTCTTGTGGGCAGGACCCGCCAGCCTCGCAGCCAGCCGAAGTCCCTGACATCTGCAGGAAGCGCAGCTGAGGTCAGTTGGCGCCAGCGTGCCCGTCTCGTTTTCTGGAGTTGTTCACGGGTCAGCTCAACGACCGTTAGTGCTTCACACATCCTGGAGGGCGGGGTTTCATCAACATCCAGATCGGGCACGCTGGCAGTCAACGACGCCAGTGTGCGACGCACGTTAACGAAAAATGCCGGCGGCTGCTCGGCTGTAGGGCCAACCACGTGTTGTGTAACAAACACGTTACGCGCTGTACGCAGAAAGTATGTGAGGAGTGTTCTCCCGGGATAGTCTGGGTTGTGTACAAGATCTCGTACTCCTCGCAAGGCGAGCATATTGCACATGGTGCGGATACAAGGTATACCAAACCCACCCATGTACGATGGAAGGCGCATGAACATTCGTGACACAAGTTCGGTTTTGCCCACCCAAACGAAAGAGCCACAGGCCGAGGTTAGCCTGGAGCAAACGTGCGCGGTGGGTTTGCGACGCGGGCGACAAAAAAACATGCGGCTAGGATTGTAGACTTAACTATATAGCAGCGCTCTGCCATTGAAAGGCGGAAAGTTGACGCCACCGAGAGACGTTTCTCAGCCTTCGTGCGGAGGTTAGTCCAGGTTTCGCGGGCTACTTCTCCGCTGGCGAGGAATACTACTCCCAGGACTTTCACTCCCTGCACCCACTCCACCTCGCCCGCAAGGTTGGGTGTGAAGGTGCCAAACCTTAGTGCCTTGCTTTTTCTCCTGTTCAATAGGGCCCCCGATATCTCGCTGTACTCGAGAAACAGCCGCGAAAAAGCGGCGTAGCTATCTACGTCCTTGAGGAAAAGCGACACGTCGTCGGCGTAGGCTGAAACCTTGATTTGACCCTGGCCAGGCAGAGGGAAGCCGCGTAAGTATGGGCTGTTGTTAATGCGCCGGATGAGTGGATACAGGCATAACATGAAGAACGTTGGGGAGAGAGGGCATCCTTGCCTTATGCCCCGGGTGACTGAGAAGGGAGCGCTCTGGTGGCCGTTTACGGAAAGACGAGCATTCAGGTCTGCGTAAAGTATGCGCAGCCTGCTAACAATTTGCGGAGGGAATCCGAAGGCTTCGAGGACTCCGAACAAATACGAGTGTTCCACCCGATCGAATGCTTTCGCCTGATCAAGCGAAACAAAGCACCCGCTGAAGCCCGTCCTGCTGGCAAATGTGAACAGGTCTATTGTGAGTGTCTGTGCATCAAACACAGAGCGGTCGTTGATGCGTACAGCCCTGTCGGTGACATGCTCTGGAACGCCGTTTAGCCGCACCGTCCACATCCTGCAGAGACACCTGCTTCTGTAAGAAACAAGGCCCGGTCATTCCAGCGATGGCGGTGCCCTTATGCGGCTTTGTTCTGAAGCAGCGATATGGTGATCGGTATTCGTGGCGCGTGCAGACTTGGTGCGTCGACGGGTGACTATTTCCGTTCGATTTTTGAATATGTTTGTCATTTGATGACACTCACACGAATGAATGTTCCAAAAAGGACATGTACTCTTGCAGTTACCAAGATTAAAAGCGCTAAAAGCCGTTATAAAGTTAGCATAAGTGGTCAGGAGGGCTCTTCTGCCATTACGGGTTTGTTTCAGAGCGAATTGCTTTTTTTACGCCACATGATAAGTAATTAACGCTTTACAATCCAGAATTTTGTTTACCATGTCATGCCAGTCGCCAGTCATGCCAGTCGCATTGATTGGGATTGAACATATGACGGCCTTAAAAAGACGTGAAATATATATTGCTTAATGCTTAAATCCTGCGGTACTTTTTTCTTTCGTTTCGCGCATGTTTTGTTACCGCCTTATCGTCTAGCAGGTGCTTGGTATAGGTGTCATGCAGCTCTGGTCTATTCATATCGCGAGCAACAACCACTTTGTTCAACCTTGCCGCGATGGTGGAAATGTGGTGTGTATCGTTGGTATTTCGCCTTTTCATTTCCTGTTCTGGTAATAAATGCCTAAGGGGGCTGAATACCTGCAGCTGTTTCTGGTGAGATATAAGCTTGTGATTCGGTCACTGTGCCTTGTATATACACCTCTAAATACGTGGTTTTGAGGAAAGGAAGTGGCGCCGTATCTGTCTCACATATATCGGTGGAAGCCTCAACCGCATTGTGAGGGAAAGGAGGAAGGTGGCAGTGAAAGGCGAAATAGAGAACGAGGGGCCGTAGTGGAGGGCTCCGGAGTATATTCGACCACCCGGGGATCCTTAACGTGCATTTACATCGCACAGCACACGGGCTAATTTTGTGTGTTCCCTTCATCGAAGCGCAGGCCGCCGCGGCTGGGTTCGAACCCGGTTACTCCTGCTGAATAGCCGAGCACGCTAACCTCTGAGCCCCCGCGGCAGGTATCTACCGGTTGTGGGAAACGTGTTACGAGCGGACCGCCGCGGGTGGAAGTTGTTGAAGAGGCGATTTGCAACGCACAGCGCGAAAGTGTGTCGCAGTTACGTGATCGGTTGCGGCGATAGCATCGCGCCCTCGTGCAGTGGCCAGCGAAGCTGACCCGTTTGCTCCGCCGCAGGTTTGAAGCGCCCTCGTGGCAATATTAATCTATTGAAATCAAGCGCAGTAACGGTGTCCGATAAATTACGTTGGTTATACGCTTCCCGTACTGTGTGAATTGGCAGTGGTATAGACGCTTTATTTGCAAACACCGCTCGCCTCTCTGTTTTGAACTACCGGGCATAATGTCTTTAGTTTTTGAGCAGCAGAAAGAACGGCGTTAACACTGTATCTGACTGCCTTCTATCGACTTGATAGCGCTGTTTTAGCGCAATAGCGTCAAAGGTCCCGGAAACCTCGTCGGCGTTGTGAGCGAGAGAGCACGGGCATGGCTCTGGCAGGTGGATCCCAGAGAGCGACCTAGGAGGCGGATGGGCCGCCTAGGTCACGTGTCTTTGTTGCGTCATCAAAACCTACCCACCGGATAGTGAGCAAACTGCACACTGTGGCAGTTAAATAAATGATTGGAAACTCGGGAAGAGCAACCTGGGTCCCACAAGGCCCATCGCTTAACCACTGCACCAGTGCGACAGGAGGGGCATGAGGACTCCCAAGGATCTGTGAGTGTAAAACAGTGAATGGCCTGCAAATACGGGAATTAACCCATCATGCTATCACGTCGTACTCTTAAGGCGGAGTTTAAGTGTTCCCTCCAATGTTATTTTTTTACGCGACAGCATTAAATGTCCCGTTCGTCCAGCAACTTAGCGTCAGCATTGTTGGCACTGGAAAATGCTGATTGGTCGAGAGGGTGGTGGAGTAGGAAAGCAATTTTGCTGATATTAAAAAGAAAATGTAGTCAGTCGAAATGGAAACCGCCGCTGAGGAACGTGCATTAAGTGGGATGTATAGAGGCCTTGTACGAGTACCAGCTACCCCACATGTCAGGGACCTTGTCGTGTAGCGCGTTTGATCTCGCCTTTCCTAGCGCGTTGATCTCCTTTTCCAACGGCCGCATTTTCGCAGACTTTGGCCTCCTCCTGATGTCAAGCGTCCCAAGCCCGAGCCTGCCTCCTGGGTGCGTTCATGGCTGTCTAATGGTGACGTTCCCATTGTTTTGTGACCCTACCTGCCCGTCTATGTAGGTCTCCGCAGACTGGATCCGCGCCTGTGTTCGCAATCTTACGAGCACGGCAAATCTTGTGTGCGCGCAGGGCCTACAGTCCCGTGGCTTCTGAAGCAATCACAGAAGGCGTTTGCAGTCAAGAGGCTAAATATTCCTAGCGCTTCACGATATCACATCGAACGATGCACTAGTCTGTAGCGAAGAAATATGTGTCTCGGTGTCACACACGGCTGCGCCACCTAGTGCGTAGTGCCCTTCCTGCCCTCCTCGTGTCCTTCTTTCCCTGCGCAACCCTCCTTACACGCTTTCCCTCTCTCTTCTTCGCTAAGCCCAGGAACAGTTGCTATATTGTCATAACAGGAGGGGATGAGCCAGAAGCTACCACACTACAACGAAGAGAAGCAAGAAAAAAAAAACGCCTACCAAATCTGTTCCTTCCCAGTGCTTGCCCGATTGCAGGAAGGAAAAATTAACGCCCGGTTTCATCTCTGAGAAGACTGGTCATCACTGCACGATGTGGACTGTGCGGCTGAACGGCGTTCCAGACCTCGTCAACAACATGGCTGTCACCATCAAAGGGAAGGTCTACTCGTTCGACACGTTCTACAACTATCACGATGAAAGCGATGGAAGGTTATTGCAGCCGCTTAGGCGCAAACACCTTCCACCCCGTAACGTGAAGGTGGGGTGTGCTGCTGACCGAGTTGCACTCCCAAGGCGAGCCCATTAGCTGCATCGACCACGGCATTGCCGCCTACGGGCAGTGCGTCTACATGTGGGGGAGTTCCTCGGACATAAGGTCGCGAATTGGCGGCACATACCGGTTCGATACCTTCGCTATGACAGGGAGCCGCAAGGAGATGTTCGGCCAAGTGCCGACAATGAGCATCTTCTTTTCTGTTTGCATGCTGGGTCAATTGATGTACCGTCTTTGTCAAAAGTAACCAGTCTGCATGGTTTGCTTCAAGCTTGTATAGTGGGGCCCTTGTGGCTTTCCTGAAGATCAAAGGGTATTGGAGGGTAAGAAGACCCCCAATCTTTACCTTTAACGACCATTTCAGCTTGAAGGAAGAGGGCTCCACTGTACGAGCTAAAAGCAAACCATGCAGCCTGGTTACTTTTGACAAAGGCTGTACATCTTAGATAACTTGGACACGGAATACTCGTACCGTGTATATTTTCTCGACCTGGAGAGCCTGGCGTGGCATCGCGTTCCGACCAGTAGAGAGGCCCCAGCTAGCCGCTGCTTCCACACGGTGTCAGCAGTCGACATCCACCGTCTTTTCCCGACCCCTGCAAAGGGGCTGAGTAAGACGGAGGAGCGAACTTTAAGGCGCCTGCAGACAGGTACTCTACTCTGTCCGGCAATCTTAAAGCATTACGATCCAAACACGGATGGGCGATGCCCGCACTGTGGGGAGACCTGTGATATTGTTACGTGACGGCAAGCGATGAAGAAAGGACTGCATGACCGATGGCGATGATATGATTTAATGTCTACGAGCCTAGCACGAGCGCTCCTGCCCATGCCACTGCCCGCTTCGTCGTCTTCTAGTCCGTCACAATATCTTCCACATGGTGTGGGCATGTACTCAAAATCCCCACCTTCTCCCTCCCCCTACCCCTTCCAGAGAGGCATGGGAGACTGCCCTCCTCAACTGCTCCTCGCTTGAGTCTCAAAGGGCTCTGGTGAAACGGGCGATAGACGGGGCATTGTCATGCGGTGTCCCGGACTAGGGACGCCGACCATGTAGCGGGGCCACTCTGTGGCTCCCAAACTCTATTTCAACAATTAAAAGTTTTCACCACCACCAGTCGGAACCCGCATGTTTGGGGTGGTCAGGCGTTCGACATAGAGGTAAACGACCGGTACGATGATTACTTGTATTATCTGCAAACCACCAGCTCGATGTGGGTGCACCGAAGTGTGGAAGGTGTGCGCCGCAATGGTCGCAGACATCACTGTGCCTGCGTGCATGACGAAGACCTGTACATCTCTGGTGGCTGCAACGGACAGGTGGGCGCCTACTTTGGAGACATGCACAAGTATGACATCGAGAACTTGTGTTGGGTTGAAGTGACACCACGAGGGTTACGCCCATCTGCTAGGCGCTCGGCCGGCTGGAGCGTGATGGGAGAGAGGGTGTTAATTTTCGTTGGCTTCGGATCTGCACCACACCATGCAAACAGAGAGCGTGGAGACAATGCTTCTGAAGAGGGAAAGGTGGTGACGGACCTGCACGTGTTGCACTTAGCACCGACACTGCGGAGCTTTTGTCTCCTTTCTGTCATCGATGCAGGTCTTGATGTAGGTGGATTACCGGCAGCTATTGGAAACCGGATCTACGCTATCTCTTCTGGCTCATCATGACAGCGCACTCGTGATGCGCCTCATACGAACGGCGCGCCTTCTGCAGAGCCACAGACGGTGGTGAGGCGACGACGTTAGTGATTTCAGGGCATGTACTTAGGTAGGTAATAATTCTTTTTTTCTGAGAAACACCTTAAAAACCGATCTTCCGCGGCGGGCAGCCATTGGCCCCCTATCGCCTATGAGCGCCCTGCTCTGCGATTTGCGTTCCACCCTCGGCAGCCAGCGGAACCGGGGCCAGCAGGATTTGACTGAACCACGCTCAATCGTTCGTCATGCGTCAGATGGCGCTGTCGGCGCTCGCGGAATAGAGTCACTGGAACTCTATTGCAGAAGGGCGAAGGAACTTTTTCACCCGCTGTCATGTCGTGGCTGACTAGCTACGGCCATGGCACTAACAAAATAAACAAAATAAATATAAATCTTGCAAAATCAAGGAAAACTTTCTTTCCCGTTTTTTTTTTCCATTTCTCAGAAGGAAAAAACGCTCGAAAATTTCCTACAGTAGTTACGGGCACAGTTCCACATCATTGCGCACTGCGAAAATTGTTCCAAATGAGCTGTTTGCAAGTCTGCCCAGCAGCTGCAGTTGTCCACATGGTGGCAAGGTCGCTGCAAGAATTAAACCCTGACGTCGGTCCCGTTTCCGCAACTCCTAATTGCGTTATCTTCTGTTTCGACGACAGCGCAGGTTTTTCTTGAATACGAACTCCTTAAAGCTGTCGTTTAAGGAGCTCAACTCGCGCTTTTTACGCTCCCGCGTTAAAACTGAACTTTTTCACACCAATTACAATAGAAGTTCTTTGCTACTCTGCTGCTGTGGTTTAAATCTCCCATTGTTTTTGGAGAGTTCCTCCATTTTGGTCAGGCGGCACTTCCTTTCTTCCGTTCCGGGTGACTTGCTAAATCCTCGCCCTATGGCGCTTAGGGGCGCCTTTTTGGGAGCATTTTTTTTCGGCTCCAAGTTTGCGCGTCCTCTTGCCTTTCTTCTGACTCGCGCACGTGTTGAAAATGTCGAAGACGACGATATGCAAAGCACAGCGCGGAATATCCGGGTGAAAGGCTGCGACGTGGGCCGCATGGCCTTAAAGGAGTACAGACACCTAACTTTTAGGTGCATGTTTTCTTGTTTGTAATTATGCATAAGGTATTATTATACATGGATTAAAACGTGGTATTCTCCTACGACCAATAAATAATTTATAATCGAATTCCTTACTAGTGCTGTTTCGATTTCAACAGCCGAACGATTGATTGTGACGTCAAGAAGTGGTTTTAGATCACGTGAGGCATGAAAAAACTGCAATATCATCGCTGATTCTACATTCACTGTCATTCTGTCTCTTGAGGAAGGCTGGCTTTAGCACTCTAAGGAATTAAAGCAATGAAGCAGTGATTATATCGACGTTTATCCTTGCCTTGCATGACATGAAACTACTGCTCGACCTCAAAGCCACCGTTCGGCTGCTAAACCGTAACAGCGCGACTGGAAAAATTGGTTATAAATTATTTAGCGGTGGTAGACG
This sequence comes from Amblyomma mixtum, assembly GCF_055824585.1. Classification (NCBI taxonomy): domain Eukaryota; kingdom Metazoa; phylum Arthropoda; class Arachnida; order Ixodida; family Ixodidae; genus Amblyomma; species Amblyomma mixtum. Next base: position 388,540,476 of record NC_143014.1, on the reverse strand, counting down.
AATATACCATGTGCTGATTCGTGCATAGTAACGTCTTCCGTGTCGCTGTAGAGAAGAAAACATTCCATCAAGATTGGGTGTCTATACTCCTTTAACCGGTGGAAAATGAGGCTGATATGTTCTAGCTCCGCATATTCGAAGCCCGCTGTAGACTCTAAGCATGGTGAGTTTTCCAAAGCCACTTCCAGCTATGAGGCTTCACACTTACGGCGGACGGAGTTTACGCAAATGGGGGTTATAATCCTAACGCAAAAGAAAAAAACGAATTTTATGACGCAAAGGCGCTTTGACGCATCCGTAGACATGCGCTTCTATCCGCCACCGCAATTTTCAAAGTATTTTCAAGAATCAAAACCCATAAGGACGGGCGGTGTCGGAATGCTCGACAAGAATTTCGACGTCAGTTTGGCGTCATGTTCGTCATCGCATTCGCCGTGGTTTCCGGGTGATGTTCGCCTGAACCTGCCAAGAATGAGATCTAAAAATCTGGCTGTGGCTCCGTTCAGCTATGCCAGGATATACGTAGTAAAAGCAGTTTTGTCTGCTGACGTTTCGGTAGCGACACGACGTCGTTGTCGTTCAGCAGTTTGGTGGTGTCTCTTCGCGAAACGTTCCTCTCGTTCGTCGGGCGTATCGGCCGCCAGCTTAGCCTTTCGCGCCTCGTTTTCACGCTGTCCGCCGGCCTTGTACCATGCGACGACTTCTGGATCGAAAGACTCAATTTCACGCAGCCTGTACTTCTACCATGACGAGCGCGGCCGCTCTACTTCCTCCATGGTGCGCGTCTGAGGAGCCAGCGCATCGCTTCCGGATTGTATCCCAGCTGCACGGCGTGGCTCTGCGCATGCGCAGTGAGCTGGTTGCCATGGTAACGGCGCATGCGCAGTAGTGGCCCTTTGCAGGCACCGCAAAATGCGCTTCTGCTAGCCTAGTGTAGCTTTCGCTACAAAAGTGTTTCGTGCCTCACAAGCAACTTCGAATCACACGTCTACATATAACTTTTTTTTTCTCGAATGCGTGCATTTAATTCAAGATTTGATGAGACGGAAAGTTTAGGAACAAATCAGAGATCATTTCCAGCGCGCACTAAAGCAAATGGCGACGACGTCAGTTGTGGCAAGTAAGATGCGCTTCGCTGCGGCCACAGGAAAATGATGAGGGCGAGGCTGGCCAGGCAGCTCGCGCTTCTTAATTTTTGTGGGTAGCAAGGGTGGCTGAGGCAGGTACAGTCGGGGACAAAAGTCTCCGGACCACGTGTTCCTCAAACGAAACCGATAGATCTGCTATTAATCGGCGGCTGATGGCCACACTTGTGGAGGGTAAAAGTCAAAATTTTGTTCTTTCATCTCCACAAGTGTGGTCTCCAGCCGCTGTCTAATAGTAGAGCTACAAGCTTCGTTTGACGAACACGTGGTCCGGAGACTTTTGTCCCCGACTGTACTTACCTCTAGCACGAATACTTTCAGTAGCGGCCGGCTTCACATAGTTCAACGACACGTTTAAGAAAGCGGCTTACCTTTGTTGGAATGGGCAAGCGTTCCCCGCAAGAAAAATTATCCTGTCCAATCATGTTATTGACTACACGCTCAGCATGGTGCGCTCTGCATTTCTGCAGCGCAGTGTGCCTACTGAGGTTTTATTCCATCAAAGAGTCCATACGAACCGTGAAGATATGGCACAAAAAATAAATTCCACATGCAGCCCTAATCCCGAACTCTTGTTAGCTTACGAAGGTTTTTTTTTTATGTCTACCAAGAAAAGCTTAGTAAGTTCGGATTCGGATGTTAGATAGTTCACCTTCCGAAAAAGATCATCTTTATTATGAGGCCATTCATGAATTTCAGTTTTACGCCAGCAATACTCTCCGAGGCTATTACGCGTTAGCGTTGAAATTCCCTTTCTGCAGAAAGTTCAGCCTCGGTGTTGAGCGATGAAGCAGGTATCCCACATGTAACCTAGGTAACGTCACCTGTAATAATAATGTTTATTTTGCCACCATGCAGTACATGATGGGAGGGCGCCCGTAGTAAAGCTGTCTTCTGACAGCTTGACTACGCCATGGGCACCCGGCCTTAACACTTGGCGGCACACAGTGGTGGCTAACAACATGAGATAATACAATGCGTACAATAGACAATTATACGCCGTTTAGGGATAATTATACAATAACAGATAAAACAAAACAAACGCCAAACAAAGAAACAAAAGCAACACTGGTTTTTACACAGTTCTCACTGAAGATGAGACAAAAAATAAAGCTAGAGCCGATGTCATGCGACATTATGACAACCTGCCCGCCGTGGTAGATGGCAGTAAAATTATTGATTGCTTGCGAGAGGCTGCTCGGGGAGAGCAATGTGGACAGCAGTGGTAAACTTCCATGCACACAACTGTCCAGCAAATGCAGACGCCAGCGCCACTTCCATCCATATATCGTCTGCAGGGACGCACACTGTAGCGCCGTGCCGTCGTCATGAATGCCGTATCGAGCAGAAAAAGCTTCATCCCCGAGCAGGATTCAAACCACTGCCAGCGAAGAGGAGCAGCGTCGTGTCACGGTTCCTCAAACAATTCGGCTACAGCGGCAATCTTATAAGGCGGTACATTTCACCTTCAGTCGCCAGGTGCGCTGCAGTAGGCGAAACAGAAGCTAACCGGAGTTTCTCGCCTACAAGCCCCACCGGTTGCTGTGTTTGAAACAGCCGCCTGTCGGAGCAGTGGCGCATCCCCGCGCTGTGTGAATGGGAAGTGCAGAATTGCCATGCCTGGTACGTCATACCCAGGGGACCCCAAAGGGGCTCAAGGCTCCAAATAACGCTATCGCGTCATGCTCTTAAGGCGGTGCTCTTAAGTGTGCCCTCAGGTTTTACCTACCGTCTGATCTTCTGAACTTCCACATTGGCGCGCTCCGCATCAACCTTCTCAGCCCTCTCTTTGAATGCTGCAGTCCCAGTTGACTCTTGTTTTACCTCTGATAAATGACTTTGATCGAGCAGGTGTTGAACAGGCTATTCTACCTTGTCGACCATGTCCATGAAAAATAGAATAATTATCTGGTTAATTTCGCCTATGCCAATAAGCTTGCTCCTACTTCTGTCGGAACACCTAAACTGGGCTTCTTTTTCTTGTGCAAATTAGGAAATTATTTCGCCCCTCGTAGCTTATAACGTGAGATGTTTGCCACTTCCAATTTTTTCCTCTTCCCATCTGAAGCCTTAAAAATGACTTAGTTACGGAAATTCCGTGACTAAGATAAGATGAATAATCACATAATCGCATCGGCAGCTTTTGAAAGACAGTATTCTCCAGAGGCACCTCGTTGCAAAGTAAAAACACATCGGAATATTACATAGAAGAAATGTATTCACAAACACAGCAACTGAGGAAGAGTGGTTAGAAAGATTCATCAGCAGCAAGCCCGGAACGATGATGTAGGCAGAATTTTAAAGAAAAAAGCTTACTCTGAAATCGTGCCAATCTGCAAGGCTTGGGCGCCGGGATTAAACGCGTTGCCGCAATTATCACCACCACCGTTGAGCTAAAGTCACATAGGTACACATTCTTACATTCTGCACACTCAAGAAGCGCAGTATCACTGTTAACACTCCGCGCAAACTGCGCGGCTGATTTCCTTTCATAGGACAGCACATCCAGAGTGTCCTGACACGGCGGGGCTACCGGACGACGACCAAACAGAACTTCAAGCCAGTCTTCTCGATGCATGCAAAGGCTCACTCTTGTTCCACCCCTGGAGGCCGCACTGCTACACGCCGAAAGAAACGCCGTAGGGTACGGGATAAGCTCCAGCCGCCTGTATGCCTGCAGCAACTCGCAACGCTTACAGACACTGAAGTTGGCCAACGCACCGCCACATATGGCAAAGTCGGCACGAGCCCGGTGACTAAGATTGTCCTGGTTTGATGGTTTTGATCTTGTTTATAATTAGTTCTGGTAATTGGCTTATATCCAGACCTGCATCGATGACAGCAAGCATACACAAGTTCTGCAGCGTTGGTGCTAAGTGCAACACGTGCAGGTCCATCAGCTCCTCTTCTTCCTCAGAGATGTCCTCGAGATGCTCTTCCTCCTCAAGCCTGGGTGGAGGCCCGAAGCCACCGAAGACCAACACCCTCTCTCCAAGCACACAGCAGCCGGGCGAGTGCCTCGCAGACGGGCCTGATCCAACTGGCGTCACTTTAGTCCAGCACGACTTTTCAACGTTATACTTGTTCATATCTGCAAAGTAGGTTTTCAGCATTTCGTTGTAGCCACCGAAGATATACAGCTCTCTCTCGTACACGAAGTCACCGTGACACTCGCGCACCTCCGGGGCGAAGCCTTGCACTTGTGGGCGCACCCACGTCGCAGTGGCCGTTTCCAGATAATATAAGCAATTGTCATAAGGATCGTCGGGTCGTGAGAATCCTAGGTTGCCACCCCAAATGTACATGCGGGTTCCAATGGCGGTCGCCGTGTGGTAGTAGCGCCCGAGGGGGTCCTCTCCGCTGGTCGGGAGACGATGCCACTTTAGGGTCTCTAGGTCCAGAAAACGTACAAAGTTCGATGAATCTCTGTGCAGTCCACCAAAAATGTACATCCTGTGATCAAGCACGCACGCCGAGTGGTTAACATCAGCACTCGATACTTCGCCCCTTACCTCCGGACGGCTCCATGTCATGGCATCGGTATCGAAGCGGTGGAGGCCGGTAACCTCTGGGCTGATGTGCTGTCCGCCCCAAATGTAGACGCAATGGCCGTAGGCTACAACGCTGTGGCCCATGATGTTAATCGGCTCATCTTCGGGAAGTGACCGAGTCTGTATCCTATCCCACCGGTACGAGACGGGGTCGAAGGTGTACACGTCGACGATGTAGCCTGAGATTTCATCACTGTCCGGGTAGCAGATGTCGAAAGAGTCGAACGAGTAAACCTTCCCTTCGATGGTGACCGAGCTTTCGTTGAGGAGGTCAGGAATACGGTTGAGCCGCGCCGTCCACATCGTTCGATGGCAACCAGTTCTTGCGAAAAGGCTATCGGGCCGCTTTGTTCCTTTACAGCTAACGGCCGCGCGCTGAAATCAAACCTGGTGGTAGGCGTTACTTGCTCTTCTTCGTCGTTTGTTTCGCAGAGCGAGCTGCTGGTGCGCCGCCTGCCGGAATCACTGCGTGGTCGGTTTTGTTCATAGAGAGAGAGAGAGAAAGAAAAGGACGGAAAGGCAGGGATGTTAACCAGGCGATATGCCCAGTTGGCTACCCTACACTTGGGGAGGGGAACGAAGGGGAAAAAAGGAAAAAGAGCGGCAATGAAATGAGTTTTCTAAGTGTCCAGCGACCACTATGTCACGGGGACAGAGGGCGCTGCACGCAAAGACATTCGATAGGTTGGGGCAACCAAAAGGAAATAAAAATAATAAGCCCCTGCACGCAAAGACAGGGGGAAGACGCGATAGAAGGCTGTCGTCCGAAATGATACGAAGCAGGTGGGAGAGGGGGATAGGCGCTGCACAGTCGGCGGCGCATGCGAATTTGAGCGCGAGACTTTTCGTGTTTCCCTTCAGCTTTCTACAGAAAGGTAAACCAACGCAAAACACTGGACGAAGGAAGGAAATGACACACAACGCGCTGTCTAACAATTCAAGTTTAATTTATTTATTTATTTATTTATTTATTTATTTATTTATTTATTTATTTATTTATTTATTTATTTATTTATTTATTTATTTATTTATTTATTTATTTATTTATTACCTCAAAGGCCCCGGTTGTGGGGCATTACATGAGGGATGGGCAGATTACATGCAGATTATATAAAGATTACAGAGTACATAAAGATCAGGATACAAAAAGATTACAGGATACATAAAGATTACTGATTACATAAGGATGGCCTCAATCTTTTTCTTGAAGTCGATGCAGTTGACGATGAGTACGGCTTCCGGCGGCAGATCGTTCCTGTCCCGAGATGATATGACAAAAAAAGAACGGAAATGAGATGTAGTTCTTGGTGCGGGTGGGTATACGGTCTTGATGTGGTTGTTGCGGCTAGAAGGACGATGAGCTGTTGATATGATAGATGATCCTAAAGGTGAATGATAGAACTTGTGGAATAGGCATAGTCGAGATATTTTTCTTCTAGTTTCAAGGTTAGGCGAGGATGCTCTGGATTTTAAAGAGGACACGCTAGTATAGTAAGTGTAGTCACAATAAATAAAACGGATAGCGCGGTTTTGAACTTTTTCAAGGATTATAGAGAGGTTAGATTGACGAGGATCCCATACCGCTGATGCGAATTCTAGTTTAGGTCGGACGAATGTTTTATAAGCTAATAATTTGATAGAAGGGGTAGTAAAACGAAGATTTCGACGTAGGAAGCCAAGGGTGCGGTTAGCGTCGTTAGCGATGTTCGTGATATGCGAAGACCATGTTAGGGTATGAGTTAAGGTGATGCCAAGATACTTACAGGAAAGAACAGATGATACTTCAGAACCGAAAAGTACATATTTTGAGGGAATATGGGATTGCCTGCGATGAAAAGAAATCATGCATGTTTTAGTAATATTAAGGGACATTAGCCAATGCTTGCACCAAGTTTCGATTTGGGTTAGATCAGTTTGGAGGGTGTCAGAGTCAGTTCTGCTGGTAATAGGGCGGTAGATTACACAGTCGTCGGCAAATAATCGGATGTTCGAGTTGACGTTAGAGGGAAGATCGTTAATGTAGATTAGAAAAAGCAAGGAAGACGCGGGTTCGATCCCGGCCGCGGCGGTTGAATTTCTTTGGAGGAGAAATTCGAGGCCCGTGTACTGTGCGATGTCAGTGCACGTTAAAGAACCCCAGGTGATCGAAATTTCCGGAGCCCTCCACTACGGCGTCTCTCATAGCCTTAGTCGCTTTGGGACGTTAAACCCCATAAACCAAACCAAACCAGAAAAAGCAAGGGTCCAAGCACTGTGCCTTGTGGTACACCTGAAGTAACGGGGGAAAGAGGTGACGATGATTTGTTAGCGTAGACAAATTGCTCTCTGTTGGTCAAATAATTTTGTAGCCATTTTAACACCAAGTGGCTAAGGTTAAGACGTGAAAGTTTTAGTAGTAATCTTTTGTGGGGTACCTTATTGAAGGCTTTTTCAAAGTCAAGGAAGAGCGTGTCAACGGGAATGTTTAAGTCAAGATGAGAACTAAGATCACTAATAAAAAGATCTAGTTGGGTGTCACAGGAAAGTCCTTTTAGGAAGCCGTGTTGGTTAGGATGAAAAAACTTCACCGAAATTAAAAATTTAACGATGTGAGAATAAATAACATGTTCCATTAGTTTTGAACAGATGCTAGTAAGAGAAATAGGGCGGCAGTTTTTACATGAAAACGATGAACCTTTCTTGGGGAGTGGAATGATCTTACCGATTTTCCATTTTTGCGGAAGCACGCCTGACGAAAATGACTGTTGAAAAAGATGGCACAAAATGACGCTAACCACGTTTTTAGTATTTTTTAGCACTTTAGAGTTCAAGCCATCAATGCCAGATGAAGATGACACTTTCAATGATTCAATTAGTTTCTGAATACCATTGCTATCGAACAAAATGTCTGGCATAGCTGGATGATCGAAGACAGGGAAGTGCGGTAATTCGCCGTCCGGTTCGTTAGTAAAAACTGAACAGAAAAAAGAATTTAGAACGCGACAGCAACGAAACTTTAGAATCCTCCAGCAACGAAACATCTTTGTTTAATAACAATAATAATTTGTTTATTTCCATGAGTGATGGGGGAGACCTATTGAAGAAGATTGAAAAGAAAGAACGCCTGTTTAAAACATTTATGCGAACTCGTACAGCATCTGATCTCGCTGCGTTCAAAAAATTTCGTAATGACTTGACTAAGCAGCTAAGAAAAGCAAGAGAACTATACTATCAGAACATGTTCGGTTCCAACGTAAAGCGGACTGACTTAATGTGGAATAACTTAAATGCACTGATGGGTCGGAGCGAGAAAAAACAGATAGTTGAAGAAATTTTTTATGAAGGACAGATATTAAAAGGAGAAGAAATGGTAAATATCTTTAATGACTACTTTGTTAACAGAGATTTTACTAAAAACCCGACAACATCATACAAAACTTCAGGTCAGAAAAACTCTAGCACAATATTTTTTGAACCAACAGATGCAAATGAAGTGTGTTCTCTCTTTTTTGAGTTTAAATAATTCTCATAGTGTTGATGCCGATGGTATACAAATAAGACCCGTGAAGTATGTGATACGTATAATCAGCCCCATTCTAGCGCACATTTTTAATCTCTGCATTTCTACCGCTGTTTTTCCAACAAAAATGCAAGTCGCCCGTGTGATAGCCTTATGTAAGAAAGGTGATAAAAATGATGTATCTAACTACAGACCGGTGTCAATTCTTCCTGCCTTCTCGAAAGGTCTAGAGAAAATCATCCTAGATAGAATATCGCGCTTCTGCAGCAAGCATAATATTATAACTACTTCGCAATATGGTTTTAGAAGGGACAGGTCTACAGAGCTGGCGCTGTTGGACCATAAGGAATATATTCTAAAACAGTTTGAAGAGAAATGTATTGTTATGGGTATTTTTGTTGATTTTAGCCAAGCCTTCGATTATATTAGTCACACTATCCTTTTTGAAAAATTGCATCATTATGGTATACGAGGACATGTTTTGGCTCTGCTCAAAAGTTACCTATCAAATAGATTTCAATATGTCGACATAAATGGTCTCATTTCTCACAGCAAAAAAATAATTTCAGGAGTCCCACAGGGTAGCATTTTAGGCCCTGTCCTATTTAATTTGTACATTAATGATATTGTACACATCTGCTCAGATACCAAGTTCGTTATATATGCCGACGATACGAGTGCTTTGGTGCCATCACGTTCTGAAGCTGAAGGAATTACTACAGCAAATAATGTTCTGCGCAAATTGGACTCGTGGACTTCCAGCAATAATTTAAAACTTAACGCAAACAAAACAAAGGTGGTAATTTTTCGACCAAAAAGTAAACAAATTTCGTTACAAGGAACCGTAATGTTTAGATCCGCAGACATTGATGTGGTAGATACTGTCAAGGTGTTAGGGGTATATTTTAATTCAACTTTACAATAGAATAATCATGTAAATAGTATAGTCAGCAAACTGAGCTGCATAACTGGAATTTTAAATCGCAACCGCTATACTCTTCCAAAAAAAGTTAAACTAATGGTCTATAACGCTCTCTTTGTCTCCCACCTAAATTACTCTCATTTAGTTTGGGGAACAACAACGAAAACTAATCTGTTGAAGCTTGAAAGGCTACAGAAAAAAATAGTACGAATAATTGAAAACGTTGAATACACAGCACCTTCTTCACATATCTTTGCTTCGCTTAATTTATTAAAAGTAAGAAATATATACGAATACAAACTATGCAGGCAGTACCGTTTAAGCGTCCAACGAAAGAGCACAGTTTTTACTGAAATGGCAGAATTAAGGCCCAAGTATCCCACCTACAACACCAGAACTCCAGAACGATGGAAAATTCCAAAATGTCGCACTGCCTATGGACAACAAACACTCCGGTATAATCTTCCGCGATTACTGAATGCTGCAGAAAAAGAAGCCGCTGATGTATCCAATATGTCTCTTCCAAATATGTACAAATATTTTGCTACTCATACTTTTCTTTTTTTGTGTGAATGAACGCACCGATCTATCCTTATATTCAATTGTTTATGTTCGACTGTTTATTGTTCGACTGTTTATTGTTCGACTGTTTATTGCCCCACTCTGCTGCTGTATACACTGTAAGGGGGCGGAGGATTTTTCAAGCCGCAAATGTACGGCTTTTCCCTCCGCCTCCTTCCACTTCTTTGTGGAGAATAAAACTTGTATGTATGTATGTATGTATGAATGTATTTAAAAGGGTTGGCAGTGTGTATGATACTTTTTGCCTGGAATAATTTACCCGCGCAGTGACCACCTTCCACGGTTCTGTGTAACGGGTGGTGTAGGAATGTGTGTTTTTATCGGGATCTGATAATTCATGAAAAAAACTTGAGATTTTCTTTCACCTCCCGTTTGAAAGCCAGACTTAACTTATAGTTGTAAAGATTAAACGCGCGTATTATGTTTGCTTTCAAAAATAGCTCTGAAGTGTGGGAATGATACGATACATTAAAAAGTGCTCGAACAATTTTTTTTTTGCAGTATATGTATTCTTTCAAGATTTGTACGTGTTGTGGTACCCCATACCAATACACAATAATAGAAAGAAGACAAAAAGAGAGTATTGTAAATAAGAAGCTTTATATTGAAAGGTAATATAGCTCTGTGTCGCGCCGTCATACCAACAACACGAGATAGCTTCCCTGAAACCGATTCAATGTGCGCATCCCAAAGCATATTCTGTGTGAAGATGACTCCAAGTATTTTAACACTACTATCTATTTCGATTTTTTCGTTCTCGTAAAGAAGGGTGATTAGACTGCTGTTTATTTGCTTCGATTTCGGCCTGAAGATTACGGCTTTTGTCTTTTTGGTATTAATTTGTAGACTGTTTGCTGCGGACCATTTATGAAGGGATCTTAGAGCAGAGTTGGCTTTATTCTGAAGGCTACTAGGCTCAGGTGATGAAAAAAATATACTAGCGTCATCGGCGTATAAAATGTATTTTGCATCTCTGTAGATATGAACTAAGTCATTTATATAGACTATAAAAAGGAACGGGCCAAGAATACTGCCTTGAGGAACACCTCTATTGATTTGTTTCAAATCTGAACGGCAGTTCTCTATTTGCACATATTGATGGCGATGATCTAGGTACTATTTTATGAGATTCTGACTGTGCCCTCGAACGCCGTAAGTCTCAAGCTTTTCAAGTAATATGGAATGATGGATGCAATCAAATGCTTTAGTGAAATCTATGTAAAGGCCAAGCACAATATTCTTGTCAAACTGCGACAGAATAAATTCTTTTTGCTCAAGTAGTGCTAATTCCGTCGATCGGCGTTTTCTAAATCCAAACTGGGCAGAGGAAATATGATTATGCTTATCGAAAAAATGAGATATTTGCATATGGATTAGCTTCTCTAATCCCTTGGATTGCACCGGTAAAATGGAAATAGGCCTGTAATTTTTTATATCGTTTACGTCACCTTTCTTAAACAGGACCGAAACTCTTGCAATCTGCATCCTCCTCGAAAAGATAGCGCTCGCCAAAGACATATTAAAGATACAAGTGAGATAAGGAGAAAGAATATCGAGCACATATTTGATTGGCCGGACCAGCATGACTTCTATGTCGCCACTAGAGCTATTTTTGAGTGAAATGAAAACTGACTGTACCTCAAGTTCCGTAAAAGTGCGAAAAAAAAGTAAAAATTGGTTGGTTGGTTTATGGGGTTTAACGTCCCAAAGCGACTAAGGCTATGAGAGACGCCGTAGTGGAGGGCTCCGGAAATTTAGACCACCTGGGGTTCTTTAACGTGCACTGACATCGCACAGTACACGGGCCTCTAGAATTTCTCCTCCAAAGAAATTCAACCGCTGCGGCCGGGATCGAACCCGCGTCTTCGATCCCGGCCGCGGCGGTTGAATTTCGAGTAAAAATTGATTTCTATCAGGCAGTAATGTCGAAATATCAGTCGATGCACAACTATTGGAGTAGCCCACAAAATAATCGTTAAACGTATTTGCTAGAGCACTTCCCGATATTTCTTTGCCACCAAGAAGTAGCTTTTCTACACGCGGAGATGACCTAGCTGCGACGATTCAAGAGGGTATTTAGCTATGGTTAAGCCTGGATGCACAAGCGAAAAGCTTCAGTTGTGCTTGGTTTGACGACCGTCCACACACTGCCTGTACGGAGGCGGGGAATTAGATGGAAATCGGCGCGGTTAAAACTGCCCGCAGCAATGCGGAGAGGAGGGTTGCCGGCTGCGACGCGGGCAACACGAGGCTGCAACGGAAGGCCAAACGGCAGGTAGGAGAGGAGCGCGCGCAGTAGTAGCGGCGGTGAGAAGGCGGCGCACATGCGCAGTAGTGCGCGGCTGCGTCGAACGCTGCGCGTGACGTTACTCGGTCGTGGCTTACGGCATGCGCGAAACTCTACTCCTACCCTCGTAGTGAAGCTTTTCGCTTCAAAAATTGGAAGCGCCAAACATATGATGTTATAAGCTACGAGGGGAAAAAATTTTCCGACTTTGCACAAGAAAAAGAAGCCGAGCTTAAAAGTGTTCTGACAGAAGTAGGAGCAAGCTTATTGGGATAGCCGAAATTAACGAGATAGTTATTCTACCTTTCATGGACATGGTCGTCAAGGTAGAATAGCCTGTTCAACACCTACTCGATCAATGTGACATTTATTTATTAAAGATAAAACAAGAGTCAACTGGGACTGCAGTATTCAAAGCGAGGGTTGAGAAGGTTGAAGCCGACCGCACCATTGTGAAAGTTGTCAAGATAAGACGGTAGGTAAAACATGAGGGCACACTTAAGAGCACCGCCTTAAGAGCATGACGCGATAACGTTATTGGGTGCCTTCAGCCGTGTGGGGTCCCCTGCGTATCACGTAGCGAACATGGTAATTCCCTACTTTACGTTCACAGATCGCGGGGATTCGCCACTGCTCCGGCAGGCGCCTCTTTCAAACACAGCAACCGATGGGGCTTGTAAGACCCTGGCAAGAGGTGAGAAGCTCCAGTTAGTTTCGGTTTCATCTACTGCAGCACACCTGGCGACTGAAGGTGAACTGATGTTTAACATTTGAACGGTTTCTGCGTAGACACGTACCGCGTTATAAGACTGCGACTGTAGCGGCATTGTCTGAGGAACCGTGATACGAAGCTCCTCTTTTTCGCGGGCAGTGGTTTGAATCCCGCTCGGGGATGAAGCTTTTTCTGCTCGATACCGCATTCATGATGACGGCACGACGCTATACAGTTTGCGTCCCTGCAGACGATATATGGATGGAACTGGCGCTGACGTCTGTATATGCTGGACGATTGTGTGTATGGAAGTTTCCCACTGCTGTCCAGATTGCTCTCCTCGAGCGGCCTCTCGCAACAATCAATAACTTTACTGCCACCTGCCGCGGGGGGCAGGTGTTCATGATGTCGCATGACGTTGGCTCTAGCTTTGTTTTTTGTTTTATCTTCACTGAGAACTGTGTAACTACCAGTAGTGCTTCCGTTTTTTTCTTTAACGTTTGTTCTGTTTTATATGATGTATAGTGTATTATCTCATGTTGTTAGCCACCACTGTATGCCGCCAAGTGTTAAGACCGGGTGCCCGTGGCGTAGTCAAGCTGTCAGAAGAGAGCTTTTACGATGGGCACCCTTCCATCATTTACTGCATGGTGGCAGAATAAACATTATTATTATAAGTCACGTGACCTAGGTTACATGTGGGGCACCTGCTTTATCGCTCAACTCCGAGGCCGAATTTTCTGCAGGAAGGGAATCTCAACGCTAACGCTTTATAGCCTTGGAGAGTATTGCTGGCGTTAAATCTTGAAATTAATGAATGGCCTCAGAATAAAGCTGATCTTTTTCGGAAGGTCAACTACCTAGCATCCGAATCCGAACTTACTAAGCTTTTCTCGGTAGACATAAAAAACCTTCGTAAGGTAACAATAGTTCGGGACTGTGCTATGTGGAATTTAAATTGTGTCGCATCTGCACTGTACGTATGGACTCTTTGAAGGAATAAAAAATTCAGGAGGGCACTTTGTTGACCTGAAGTGCGGTGAGGCGAAAGCCTTAAGCGCAGTGTTGCTGCTTGTGTCACTGATGTGTGGTTAATACGTTTAGTTTCGCCTGTAAGAGTGGAACGCGACAGCGTCTTGCAACGCTGCCAGGGAGACCACAAAACGCCATCGCCCATTCGGCTCTTCGCCTTGCTCGACGGTAAATTGGTTTTTGAGGGAAGGAAATGTATATATTTGTCTCGCATATCTCTGTGGACACCTGGACCTCTCCGTACTGGGAAGGGAGGAAGATGGGGGTGTACGAAGACACCGTATTCACTAGACGCGCCATTGTTCATTCCAAACCATCGAGCTGGCAAGGCGGAGTGGTTAGCGTACTCGTCGCGCACTCCGGAGACCCTGGTTCGATTCCCCAAATCGACCAATTTCCTACTCGGTTTTATTTATTTATCCGGTACTATTAGGAAGGTTAATTAGGCTAATTGGTTAATTAACTAAACTCAGTCCCACTTTCTTGGAGCATCACTATACCATCCCTTTAATTGGTCGCATGGTTACTGGCCAAAGTACAATTGGGCCCGTTTGAAATTCGCGCGCAGTGACGTCACGACCATTTCGACCAATCTGAAACGCGGACACATTTGCTAACACGTCTTGGTCATGACAGTAAGAGGCACTAAAGGCTTTCGCCTTATAACCTCAGTAGGCAGACTGCACTGCAGAACTGCAGAGCGCATCATGCGGCGTGTGTAGTCAACGTGAATGGAGAAAATTTTTCTTGCCGGGAACGCCTGCCTATTCCAACACAGATAAGCCGCTTTCTTAAACATGTTGTGGTACTATGCGAAGCCGGCCGCAACCGAACGTATTCGTGCTAGAGGTAAGTACCTGCCTCAGGCACCCTTGCTGCTCACAAAAATTAAGAAGCGGGAGCTGCCTGGCCAGCGTCGCCGTCTTCATTTTCCTGTGGTTGCAGCGCAGTGTATCTTTCTTGCCACAACTGAGGTTGTCGCCATTTGCTTTAGTGCGCGCTGCAAATGAACTCTGATTTGTTCATAAACTTTCCGTCTCATTAAATCTTCAATTAAATGCACGCATTCGAGAAAAAAAAAGTTATATGTAGACGTGTGATTCGAAGCTGCTTTGAGGCATGAAACACTTTTGTTGCGAAAGCTACACTAGACTAGCAGAAGCGCATTTCGGATTGCCTGCCAAAAGTCACTACTGCGCGTGCGCCGTTACCATGGCAACCAGCTCACTGCGCATGCGCAGAATCACGCCGGAAGCGATGCGCTCGCTCCTCAGACGCGCACCATGGATGAAGGTGAGCGGCCGCGCTGGTCACGGCAGCGTTACAGGCTGCGTGAAATTGAGCCTTCCGATCCAGAAGTCGTCGCGTGGTACAAGGCCGGCCGACAGCGTGAAAACGAGGCGCGAAAGGCTAAGCTGGAGGCCGATACATCCGAAGAACGAGAGGAACGTCTCGCGAAGAGACACCGTCAAACAGCTGAAGTCTCTACTGAAATGTCAGTAGACGAAACTGCTTTCGCTACGTGTATCCTGGCCTAGCTGAGCTAAGCCAGTGCCAGATTTTTAGATCTCGTTCTTGGCAAGTTCAGGCGAAGATCACCTGGGAACCACGGCGTACGTGATGGCGAACATGACGCCAACTTGACGTCGAAATTCTTGTCGAACATTCTCAAACTACCCGTTCTCATGGGTTTCGATTCTTGAAAATATCTTGAAAATCGCGGTGCCGAATCGAAGCGCACGTCTACGGCTGCGTAAAACCCCGTTTGCGTCAGAAAAATTGTTTCCTTGCGTTAGCATTATAGCCCCCATTTGCGTAAACTCCGTTCGCCGTAGTCCGTGCGCAGCCTCATAGCTGGAAGTGGAATTGGAAAATTCACCATGCTTATAGTCTACAGCGGGATTCGAATCCGCAGAGCGCGAACATATCAGCTTCATTTTCCACTGGTTAAAGGAGTACAGATACCTAATTTGGATGCCACGTTTTCTTCTCTACAGTGACACGGAAGACGCTACTTTGCATGAATCAGCATGTGTTATATTCGCCTACGACTGCTGAATAATTTATACCCAAATTTTTCTGTCTTGCTGTTTCGGTTTCAACAGCCGAACGATGACTGGGAGGTCGGAGAGTGGTTTTATGTCACGCGAGACAAGGATAAAACTCGATATAATCACTGCATCGTGGCTTCAATTCCTTACAGTGCTGAAACAAGCCTTCCACAAGAGCCGTTATGACAATGAATGTAGAATCAGAGATTATATTGCAATTTTTTTCATGCCTCACGTGATCAAAAATCACTTTTTGACGTCGCAATCAATCGATCGGCTGTTGAAGCCGAAACAGCACGAGAAAGAAATTCGACTATAAATTTTTTAGCGGTCGTAGGAGAATACCGTGTGGTAATCCATGTGTAATAATGATGCGTCATTACAAAGAAGAAAACATGCACCTGAAAAAAGGCGATTCGGCCATCGCCGCAGCGTTTTACCACGATATTCCGCGCTGTGCTTTGCATATCGTCGTCTTCGTCAACTTCCATACGTCCGGCGAGTCAGTAGAAACGCAAGAGAACACGGACACCTGAAGCCAAAAAAATGCGCCCATAAATGCGCTCTGAAGCGCCATAGGACGAAGATTTAGCAAGCCACCCGGAACGGAAGAAAGGAAGTGCCGCTTAACCAACATGAAGAAAGTCTCAAAAACAGTGGGAGATTTATACCACTCCAGTAGAGTAGCAAAGAACATCAATTGTAGTTGCTGTGAACGAACTCAGTTTTAACAAGATAACGTAAAAACTGAGTTCAGCTCCTTAAAGGACAGCTTTAAGGAGCTCGTGTCTAAGGAAAACCTGCGCCGTCGTCGGCATCTGTTGTCGAAACAGAAGATAAGTCAATTCGGAGTTGCGGACATATGACCAACGTCGGCGTTTATATATTGCAAAGACCTTGCCACCATGTGGACCACTCCAGCTGCTGAGCACACTTCCAAGCAACTCATTTAGAAGAATTTTTGCAGTGCGTAATGATGTGGGACTCTGCAGGTAACTACGATTGGAAATATTGGCGGGTTTTTTCCTTCTGAGCGATAAAAAAAAAGCGAGAAAGCAAATTTTGCCCTAATCTGTCGAGGTTTTTTTTTTTGGAGGGGTGGGGGGGCACTTACATATTTACTGTTGTGGCCGTAGCTAGTCAGCCGCGTCGCGGCAGCGGGTGAATAAGTTCCTTCGCCATGACGAATTCCGCGAGAGCCGGCAGCGCCATCTGACGGACGACGGACGATTCCGCGTGATTAGCACAAAGTATGCTGGTCCCGCTTCTGCTGGCGGCGGAGGGTGAAGCGCAAATCTCAGGGCAGGGCGCTCCTAGGCGATAGCGGGCCAATGCCGGCCCGCCGCGGAAGCTCGGTTTTTAAAGGGACACTGAGGAGAAATTTAAGTTGGCTTGTATCGATAGAATACCAGCTCCTGATTACAAAAACGCCACTCATACTGACAACGAAGCTCTTGTAACGAAGAAAAGAGCAAGAACCAAAATACAGGTATCGCCGCCACAGGCCAAACTCGCAAGTACAAGCGTGATGACGTCATAGGACAAAACAGTGTTGCTAGAACCAATAGTTCTAGCAGCACTAGGACACGACAAGCCACGAATCACTGAGGCGCAGCCAATGCACGCGCAAATCTGCTTGACGTCGCCAGATGGCGTCACGCACCCGGCAGCTACGCGCGCGCCTGCAGCATCAGAACCAATCAGCGCCTGCTCACCGGCGGTAGGCGGGCTCCCGGTATGCTGCTAACGGTAACAAGGTACACGGTATGCTAAAGGTATCTATTTTCGAGAACTTCGTTGACCACTTCGAGAGCGGGATCCATCGTAACGCTGGCAAAACGCCGGTGCAAACGTAAACGAAGCGACGGCCGCAATAGCCGATAGATGCCTTCAACGCGCGGCCGGCGGTAGCTTTTTTTTTTTCGGCTGCTGCTAGGCCGCACTGCTGGCGACCAGAAATCACGGAGTCTGCGTTACGCCATGGTCACGTAATGTTTCACGTCACTTAGTCCTGTATCGTCATAAGAGAGTCCCAAGTTTCAATCAGAGTGGCGGGAAAAACTTTTTCAACGTCGAATCCAAATTTCTTAGAAATAAATGCATCTTTCGCTGCCGGTCAAGTGGCAACAAAGCCATGAAATGCCGAACTATCGCATTTTGCTATAAAAAATATCAATAGAGCTCTCCTCACTGTCCAGTTAAGGTGTTTCTGAGAAAAGGAAAAAAAAACAACGATATTTTTACCTACCTAAGTAGGGGCACAGAAGTCACTACTGTCGTCGGCTCACTGCCATCTGTGGCCCTGTTGAAGGCGCGAAATTTGTATCAGTTGCAGCGCGAGTACGCTGTCTATGATGAGCCAGAAGAGATAGCGTTGTTCTCGTTTCTAATAGCTATCGGTAATGCGCCTACATCAAGACCTGCATCGATGATAGCGAGGAGACACAAGTTCTTCAGTGTCGGTGCTAAGTGCAACACGTGCAGGTCATTCAGCACCTTTTCCTCTTCAGAAGCGTTGCCTCTGTGCTATCCGTGTGGATGGTGTGGTGCAGAGCCGAAGCCACCGAAATTTAACACGCTTTCTCCCATAACACTCTTCGTCTCTCGTCTCTTGTGTCCTCGTCTTTTGCTGCGCTACAGTGTATTGGCACTGCAGCCGGCCGAGCGCCTAGGCGATCGGAGTAGCCCATGTGGTGTCACTTCGATCCAACACGACTTCTACGATGTCATACTTATGCTTGTCTGGAAAGCTGGCGCCCAGCTGTATGTTGCAGCCACCAAAGATGCATAGCTCTTCGTCGTACACAAAGGCACAGTGATAATTGCGGCAGGTTAGGTGCACACCTCCCATTCTTGGGCGCACCCAGATCAAGGTGATTGTTTCGAAATAATACAAGGAAGTATGGCACTCGTCGTTGCCTTCTCCGTCGAACACCTGGCTACCGCAAACATACATGCGGGTACCGACTGCTGACACCGTGTGGTAGTAGCGCACAGCGCGGAGCTCTCCACTGGTAGGAACGCGATGCCACGTCAGGCTCTCCAAGTCGATAAAACATACATGGTCTGAGTATTCGCGGTCGAAGCCATCAAAGATGTACAGGCCCCGTAAAAAGTAAATGGAAGGCAATATTAACGAAAAAATTTAATCATTGCCCACTCAATTCATGCACCCTTCAATACATATGTGCAGACTAATTGTGACTGTGCGAATTGCACTATGCACCAACAAACATGCACCATTATGCTTTAGGTTCAAAGAAATTAAATTTTTTTCACAAAGTCGCCTTCTATTTACTTTTGACGGCGGCTGTACATCCGTTGACCCAGCAAGCAAGAAGAAATGAAGATGCTTAGTGTCGGTACTTGGCCGCGCATCTCTGGGCGGCTCCATGTCACAGCGAGGGTATCGAACCGGAATATGCCGCCAATCCATCACCTTACGTCCGAGGAGCTCCCCCACATGTAGACGCAGGGGCCGGAGGCGACAACGCTCTGGTCGATAAACTTAATGAGCCAAATTTGAGGTTGCAGCTCCGTCAGCAGCACACCCCATCTACACGACACGGGGTGGAAAATGTATACGCCTAAGCGGCTGCCTAAGATTTCGTCGCTGTCACCGTGGTAGCTGTAGGGCAGGCCGAACGAGTAGACCTTCCCTTTGATGGTGACAGCTATGTTGTTGAGGAGTTCTAGAACGCCGTTTAGCCGCACAGTCCACATCGTGCAGTGATGACCAATCTTCTCAGAAATGAAACCGGGCGGTAGTTTTTCCTTACTGCTATCGGGCAAGCACTGCGAAAGAACAGATCTGGTAGGCGTTGTTTTTTTCTTTTTTCGAGCTTTTCTTGGTTTTGTGGGAAAGCTTCTAAAGAACCCTTTGCTATTATGACGATATATAGCAACTGTTCCTCGGTTTACACAAAGAAGAGAGAGAGGGGGACAGCGTGTAAGAAGGGTTGCGCAAGGAGAGGGGGAGACGAGGAGGGCATGGAGGTAGCTACGCACTGGGTGGCGCAGGCGCATGTTACTCCGATATTTTTCTTCGCTAAAGTCTAGTACTTCATTACATGTGATGGCGTGAGGCTCTAGGAATATTTAATCTCTTGACTGCAAACGCCTTGTGTGATTGCTTCATCAGCCACGGAGCTGTAGGCCCTGCGCACACACAATATCTGCGATGCTCGTTAGATTGCGAACACAAGCGCTGATCGAGTCTGCGAAAACCTACATAGACGGGCAGCTGAGGTCACAAGGAAATTCGAACATCCCCATTAGACAGCCGTAGATGCAGCCAGGAGGCAGGTTCGGGCTTGGGACGCATGACGTCAAGGGGAGGCCAAAGTCTGCGAACATGCGGCCGTTGGAAAAGGATATCAACACGCTAGGAAAGGCGACATCAAACGCGCTACACGACAAGATCGCTCACGTCCCGAGGTCTAAAATGCTTGCGCCCCAACATCTGGCCAGAATGACGTAGACGCGAGTCCTCAGCTCTGCGGGTAACCCAATCTGTCGCTGCAATTCCTGTTACTAGTGGTAACAGCTACGTCAGTTTTAGTGCAGGAGTGCAATTTCGACGTGATTAAGGATTCTTACTTGATAAGAAAAAAAATTTGCCAAACTTAAGTTCATGTAAGAGTATGTAGCGATAGTGGTTCCTACGGTTGCTGGGGGGTCCCTTGGCGCACCGTCACTCAGATATAGACACACTTGTTGCAAACAAAATGGTTTTATTGCACATTTTCATCCATATTATAAAGTGACGCTAATCAGTGAAACTAATTAATTAAGTGGTCCTGTAATGTAACCGCCTGCTGTGCGGTGTGAGGTACTCTTACAAGGCCGCTGTATATCCTACTTAACGCACGCTCCTCAGTGGTGGTTTCCGTCCGGACTGGCCACCTTTTTTTTCATATGAGCAAAATTGCTTTTCTTCTCCAGCACCATCTCGACCAATCAGGATTTTCCAGTCACAATGACGCTGACGCTGGTCTTCCGGCCGGACGGCACCTTTAATGCTGCCGCGTTAAAAAAAATTAGAGGGGTGCACTTAAGCTGCGCCTTAGGGTTACGACGCCATAGCCTGATACGTTAATTTGGATGTATGCAGACGACCATTCTCTATTTTACATTGACAGATCTCTGCGAGTCCTCGTACCCCTCCTGTCGCAGTGTTGCAACGGTTAAGCCATGGGCCACCCCTTACAAAAATGGATATCAACTTTCTTTAGAATTTGTATTAACATTCTATTGACTCTAGTAACCTTGTAGTAACTTTTACATTCTATCAACAATTGTTCATACAACGTTGATAGAAGTTACTTCTTTGTATGTACTCCTGTCAATAGAAAGTTACTAGAAAATAATTTTTACATTCTATGTACCTTTGTCAATACAATGTTGGTAGACTGTTACTTCTTTGTATTTACTCCTGTCAATAGAAAGTTACTAGAAAAGCTGGGTGCAGTTTGACACGTTGAGAGAAGTAAATGAACAAACTGCATGGTGTTCGAGGTGATTAACGCTATCTTGTTCGCATAATCGTGACGACATCTTACCTGATTGCATGGTGGAATCTGTTGCAGCTAGTCAACAATTTCACTATATCGAAAAGCGACCAACATTATTCGCAGCAAATGCGTTTGGAATGTAATCAGGATATGGGAAAACGTTTTAAAACAGAAGATATATTCCATTTTAATACTTTATGTTCTTTACGGACTGCTGTGAGCAGAAATACTCTAGAAAGTGACAAAACATTTTTGGTCATGCGAATAGATGCCTCAAATCATGTATTGTAGGCGAACACTTCAAAGCTATGAAAACAACCTTGAACACGAAACAAACATTACACTCACATTCCCTTAGCCAAGCATATTCTATTAACATTCGTTGATAGGAAGTTCATACAATTTCCTTACTGCTTTCTATGTACTGCTGTCAGTAGAAACATACTATAGACACCGACAGAACGTTTTATAATGAGAATAAATGCCTAAATTAATTAAGTACTCTAGCCTAACATGTCAATCCAACTAAAGCAACCTTGAACACGAAACAAACATTTGCAGTCACATTTTCTTAGGGCATATTTTATCAACATTTGTTGATAGAAAGTTCATACAATTTTCTTACTGCTTATATACTGCTGCCAATAGAAATATACTACGAACCGAGAAAGCATTTTGGTGATGCGAATAAACAAATAAAAGCCAAAAATAATCAAGTACTGTAGCCGACAACTTCAAACCGGCAACTTAACTAACCTTGAAGACGAAACAAAAATTTGCAATCACATTCCCATAGCCGAGCACGCTGTGGATTTTTAGAAATTTCAGTTCAATTTTCTCAATACTAGATTTACTGCTTTCGCATTTTCGAGTGCGGGGAAAAGGGCAAAGTTCATAACAGAACATTTATCCCGAAATTCAGAAACTTGCCTTGAATTGAAGACATTTAGTGACAATTTTTGATTGTATAAAGTCTACGAAAAAAGTTACCAGCAAACGAAATAATTTTGGTACAAAGTGAATGAATTCATAGAATACTCAAGTATTATTGCCTTGCACTTCAAGGAAATTAAAAGAACTTTAAGAAAAAATAGGAGCTAGTGACATATTGTGTTACATAAGTGCAATGATGACTTCGTTACAGCGAATCAGTTTCGCTGATGGCTCATTCTACACGAAAACAATGCTTTCTGCTGCGTATTCGTCCTTAAATTCTGTACTCAGGCAGTCATTAAACAGATTTAACATTTCAGAACTAACAAAGAATTTCAGCAGAGCTTTACAACAACTCTGCCAATTCGAAACACGTTGGTGTTGATATTGTTGTAATTCTTGATAGGTCATATTTTAACGTGCAGTTGAACAGTGATGTACCGTACGACGGTGCTAAAACACACTAGCATTAAGAGCGTTTCGCTCTGAGGTTTCAGAGGGATTATTGTTGCGAGCTACAAAAAAATTCAAGTTTAGCATTGCACCGATGTGTTTCCACACTCATTGAATGACACGTTCTCGCTAGCCCAAATGGCGCCCAAATTATATCACCAGCTTCCTGAACCTGCACCGCAAGCACACTTTCCCTGCACACTGCCCGCCATGCAAAAGTGCCCGGTACACTATGCCACTCCACGTGGGAGCGCCCAATTTAAACCCTCGCACTACCCTCCTCCTCGAGCGACCAGCAATGGCTGATCGCACGGGACTGAAAAACCTCGCGCGAAAAGGGCCGCACCGCTTCGCGCTCTGAGTAAATTCTGTGTAACGTGTGCAGGCTTACAGCTTCGAGAACTCAAGTTGCTTCGTTCCTCAGCGACTGTACATGCGAAATTTCAGGCAAGGCAATATTAATTTTTATTCATGTTCGGCGGCCGATACTATAAAGAGAAGTATAGAGAAACAAAACAGGTAACAGCGGCCCGCTGTACTCAACTGCGGTAACAAGGGCTTTGCATGAGGAAGGTGCACGGCAATTGGAGCACTATAAGCCCTCATTCTTGACTTGTTACATTTTTCGGTAGTACTGAGCCACAGAGGAGCCTCCAGTATGGAAAAAGCTAGGGTGAGAGAAGCCCCCACTTTGAGCACCGCTAAAACACAGGCGCAGTGCCTCTTCCGCATCTTCACTTGCATCTCCTTCAACGCAAACACGGTACGAAGCTGTGGCGAGGGAAAACGTGGTGAGAGCTGTATTTTCTATCTTCCCGTAATGCAATGACTAAGGAATCCTGGAATAAAGTATTGGGTTTTAACGTAGTCATACGGAGTAGACGCGCGAAAGCATGTGTTCAGTCTTCGCCTTTTCTTACTGCCATCAGCGGACGTGAGGCCGAGCCGAGGACCGCATAAGGCAGAGGCAAAAAGCAATCAAGGAAGCACACAAAAAGACTACGGTAGCGCGACTGTCGGCGGGGCTCGCTCGAGCAAAGAGCGTGCAAGGTGTCCAATGACGTGATATAAACACACACAAAACAGAGGCGATGCTGCAGCGCAGCCTTGAAAGTTTCGCGCGTCACGCTAGAGCGGCGTGCGAACGCTCGTGTTCCCTAGGTACACACACGTACACTAAATCGCATGAGCCAAGCTGTGTAGAGTACGCTAAGCCACACAATATGCGAAAATAAAAACCGAAACCAGTAGCGTTTGGCAACATCATCATCATTTCTTATTCTGCGACGCAGTACCGGGGAGCTGAGTTATAGCCTTAGAACTAGGCAGACAGTGCAGCCGTGCAGCGGCTGCGGCTTTCCTGGCCCCAGATGCGTCGCCTGTAGCTGCCCGGCATGCTGCCCGGTTTTCCAAGCTTTCGTTCGCAGCGCCGCCAGAAACAGATGCTTGTGAGTAGTCGCATTTTTTCACCGCAATCATTCCAATTTGCTGACTTTGTAATTGAAACAAAATATTTTGTCGTTTAATGCAACAAGTTTGTGGCAAAAAGGGCTTTATCAATTCTTTTTTTTAACGCGTGTAAAGTTAGGCGACATTAGCGCCACCTTTCCGTTCGCTGGCGGCGGATTGCGAGTCTCATGTTGGCCGCGCGCTACACTATCTTTTTTAGGACGCTGAAACGACTCTTTGTTGGCGGGGTGCGACGGTTGTGATGTGGGTGCGTTTCTTCAGTTTGTTTGTGTTAAATGTGCGGCCTCGTTAGTGTTGTGGTAGTGTGACTGAACTCGGAAGCTGACAGATGGCTTCAGTGCTGCGGAAGACGTTCTTACGCGCACGCAGTGCTCAAAAACTGCTCTGACGTACTGCACGCAACCACGCCGAGAGCGGCCGACGCCCGATGCCCGATAGAAGAAACGGCTTGCCGTGAACGTTGACAAATGTAAGTACAGAACTGGAAAATGACTTCTGCGATGTGTCGGGGGTATGATTGAGGGCTGCGAATGCATTTGGGTTGGTCTTCACGTCTTGTTCGCAGTGAGGTGCAAAATGCGGGCACCACGCGATCGTTTGCAGAGAGAAGGTGTTCTGACACGCTCGCTTGCCAACTATGCAACTTTTAACCCGCCGCCTCACGCTGTTTGCGTCAGCTCCTCGGCGCAGGAGTTATGTGATAGAATTTGGTTGCACGCCGAGAACTATGGGGTACTGCTTGATTCGTTATTCCGACTGAACAGGAGCAGCGCGTGAAAAGGAGACCATAAGAACGAAAAGTGCTTGTAGCGGTGTGCGTCTTTTGATTCTGCTGACTGAGTGTTTACTGGATAAGGAGCATTGCCCGTTCTACGTCGCAGTCACATCAAGTGCTGTGTTTCTTGATAGTTCTGGTCAACGAAACGACGATTAAAAATAGCAGAACCATTCCATTGCAGTGCAGCTGAGGTAATCGCCCAATGGAAGGTTTGTTGTCATTTTATTTTTTTACGTTCACTACATTTATGTCATTCCCCCATTTTCAGTCTGAAGCGATAAAAGTATAACGTGATTCGCGAATAATAGCTTTAAGAAAAGTATGACAAGCTTTGTAAACCATTTTTTTGCTAACTATTGGAGGCATAGGTAATTATTAATTAGCCTCCACTCATGAACACATTGGACTGAACAGCTAGAGGTTTTAATGGGATGTGGCTTCTGTGATGTTTATGAAAGCATGGCTCTAATGCAGCCTTTCTTCAAATGCACCCGCAGTCAAGCCCTGTACAGCTGCTCCACCGGTATCATCACGCTACTTTTGCACCAGCTTTCATCTGTCATCGAGCCAATGCTACCTCAACCAGAGGCAAATGACATCAAGACCTGCTGGTTCAGCCTATCAGCCATTGACACTGGATATCAAGCATGTGCCACTTGTAAAAGGATAGGTAGACAAGTGGGTATATTTTCCTTGTCTTTTTTAGCCTGCCAAAAATCTTCTGGTCCAGGCTCCCTCTCTCTTTCGTTTTTTTTTTCTTTTAAAAGAGGACCAAGAGAAAGGGAAAAGATATTGCGGGCGTCATGAAAGCACTCCCCTAGTCAAGTGCATTGTGTTATAGTGTGAAATGCTTTCTATAGTTTTTTCCCTCATGCCTCTCGTGCTTGGAAATCTTGACCACTGTATAGACCAAATTAAAACAATTATCTGCTTCATGACCTTTATACAGCAGTCTAAAAGCAGCAAATAAATTTTATAGGTTTACTTCAGCAGTACCTACCTCTTACAAGGTATGGCATGTTTGAAGTGAACCAGTGATGTGATAGGCATGGCCTAACGGGCAATGCATAATTGAATATTGGCGTTCAAGTGGAGCACTCTGCTTTAGAAGCATATTTGTTGCTAGCATCAATAATTGATACCTTACCAGGTTATCCTTGCATTACATGAAACCCTGCAAAGCTTATATTTTAGCTGTACAGAAGAAAGGTGCTTATTCGATGTCATGAGCATTGCTGAGGTTTTCTTTCACACTCCCTTTGTCACAACTGACTGCACTGTACAGTTGAAATGCATTTGGAATTGAGTATTGGTGCATTGTTTTTTTTATTCATGCCGACGTTGTTACTGATTGCATTACACTAGCTGAGCCTAAGTCAACAAATATTGCTGTGACCTTAACAAGACCCCTGGCTTTACTTGAACCAATGCATTTGATGTTGCCTTTCTCCCGTGCCATCAAGGTTTGTAATAAGCTGTGTAAATAACTTATTTTCTTTCTCGAGGTATTTATTGCTGCAATTAGTGACAGGTAATTTCCTAAAGAACAACCTAAGTGCACATTTTTATCTTCTTTGGAACACTTGTTTGCTTGTTTCCCTTCTATTCTTAACTTAAACAGATATGAGCAGGCCTCAGCACTAGAGGGATGTGCTGCGGGACAAATAAAAAACTACCAGTCCAGCTGCTCCCTTAGGGGCACGTTTCTGAGGCTTTTATCGCTTGTAGTTCTATGCAGCTTTACTTACAAGTATTGTATCTGACGCAGTGTGTGCCTTAATATTTTGATTCATTTGCTTTAGAGTGTGCCACTCTTGCCCTGATGAACTTGCTCACCTTTGTACTCTTTGTTCATACATTTTCCCCTAACACCTGGTATAGCTCCAAATGATACATTATCTACAGCAACATGTGCATTATATTGCAATGTCTTTGTGCCATCACTTTTGAAAACAAAAGCTGCCTGAATTTTTGTGCAGACAAATCAGAAACACAAAATAATTTTTATATTTTATGGCCTGCATGTTATCTTCATATGACTAGAATGGCTAAATATCTCTTCGTGGTAGCCTAATTTGGTCGTCATCATCATCATCAGCCTGACTACACCCACTGCAGGGCAAAGACCTCTCCCATGTCTCTCCAATTAACCCTGTCCTTTGTCACTTGCCGCCACTGTATCCCCGCAAACTTCTTAATCTCATCCGACCACCTAACTTTCTGCCGTCCCCTGCTGCGTTTGCTTTCTCTTGGAATCCACTCCGTTACCCTTAAGGACCAGCGGTTATCTTGCCTTCGCATTACATGCCCTGCCCAAGCCCATTTCTTCTTCTTGATTTCAACTAAGATGTCATTAACCCGCGTTTGTTCCCTCACCCACTCCGCCCTCTTCCGATCTCTTAACGTTACACCTATCATTTTCCTTGCCATAGCTCGCTGCGTTGTTCTTAACTTAAGCTGAACCTTCTTTGTTAGCCTCCACGTTTCTGCCCCATAGGTGAGTACCGGTAGGATACAGCTGTTGTATACTTTTCTCTTCAGGGATATTGGTAAGCTACCAATCATGATCTGAGAGAATCTGCTATATGCGCTCCACCCCATTCTTATTCTTCTAGTTATTTCCCTCTCATGATCCGGATCTGCGGTCACTACCTGCCCTAAGTAGACATATTCTCTTACTACTTCCAGCACCTCGCTACCAATTGCGAACCGCTGTTCCCTTGCTAGGCTGTTGAACATTACTTTGGTTTTCTGCATGTTAATTCTTAGCCCCACCGTTCTGCTCTGCCTGTCTAACTGGTTGATCATGCTTTGCAGTTCTTGTCCTGAGTGGCTTAGCAAGGCAATGTCATCAGCGAATCGCAAATTACTCAGGTATTCTCCATTAACTCTTATCCCTAACTGTTCCCATTCCAGTCCCCGGAATACCTCCTGTAAGCAGGCATTGAAGAGCATTGGCGAGATCATGTCTCCCTGCCTGACACCTTTCCGTATTGAAATTTTATTGCTGACTTTATGGAGAACTATAGTAGCTGTGCAATCGTTATAAATATCTTCCAATATTTTCACATAACACTCTTCCACACCCTGATTCCGCAATGCCTGCATGACAGCTGAGGTTTCCACTGAGTCAAATGCTTTCTCGTAATGAATGAAGGCTGTATATAGGGGTTGGTTATATTCCGCGCATTTTTCTATCACCTGATTGGTAGTGTGAATGTGGTCTATTGTCGAGTATCCTTTACGAAAGCCTGCCTGATCATTTGGTTGACTAAAGTCCAAGGTTTTCCTGACTCTATTAGCGATTACCTTAGTAAATACCTTGTAGGCAACGGACAATAAGCTGATTGGTCTGTAATTCTTCAAGTCCTTGACGTCTCCTTTCTTATGAATTAAGATAATGTTAGCGTTCTTCCAAGCTTCTGGTACTCTCGAGGTCACAAGGCACTGCGTATACAGGGTGGCTAGTTTTTGTAGCACAATCTCTCCTCCATACTTCAACAAATCTGCTGTTACCTGATCCTCACCAGCTGCTTTCCCTCTTTGCATTGCTCCTAAGGCTTTCTTTACTTCCTCCTTCGTTACTGGCAGGATGTCCCATTGCTGTGCTCGACTGCCTTCCTCAGTAACTTGATGATTACATTCGCTACTGTATAGATTTGTGTAGAATTCTTCGGCTAATTCAACTATCTTATCCATATTGCTGATGACATTGCCCTGTTTGTCTTTTAGCGCATACATCTGGTTTTTACCTATGCCCAGTTTTCTCCTCACTGATTTTAGGCTACCTCCGTTCCTTAGAGCATGCTCGATTTTCTCCACGTTAAACTTTCTTATGTCGGCTACCTTGCGTTTATTTATTAACTTCGATAGATCTGCTAGTTCTATCCTGTCTGTGGAGTTAGAAGTCTTCATGCTTTGGCGTTTCTTAATCAGATCTTTAGTCTCCTGAGATAGCTTGCTGGTATCCTGTCGAACCATCCTACCACCTACTTCTGCGGCGCACTCTGTAACGATAGCTGTAAGATTATCATTCATTGTTTCAACACTGCGGTCGTCTTCTTCAGTTAAAGCGGAAAATCTGTTTTGCAGCGACAGTCTGAATTCCTCTACCTTCCCTCTTAATGCTAACTCGTTAATAGCCTTTCGCTTCACCAGTTTCCTCCGTTCCCTCTTCAAATCTAAGCTAACACGAGACCTTACCATTCTGTGGTCGCTACAACGGACCTTACCGAGGACCTCCACATCCTCTTCGATGCCAGGGTGTGCACACAGTATGAAGTCTATTTCATGTTTAGTCTCACCATTGGGGCTCTTCCACGTCCACTTCCTGTTTGCTCGTTTGCGGAAGAAGGTATTCATAATCCGTAAACTATTTCTAAATGCGAACTCTACTAATAACTCTCCCCTACTGTTCCTAGAACCTATAGTCACCTACCGCCTTGTCTCGAGCCTGCCTAATTAGGTGTAACACGTTAATGTCAGTTCCTGTGAATATCATTCAGTCTTCGAATGTGGGGGCAGAATTGAACACAACAGCATGTTATAGCTTTATCTTGTTCAAGGACGCATTACATTTAGTTCTAGTCTTGTGACTGCTGCTTATGCTATTACTCAGCAGCCTTATCAAACTCACTCGGAGTGCTGCATTTTAGTGCACATTTAACTGATTGTTGCTGCTCCGTGTTTGATTCTATTAGAAGTTACTATAACTGTATACTTTGAATGTTTTCTTGTGCAGTTCTCTTGCTGCTGCATTCTGCCATGGAGAAGGCTACCTGTTCGTGCACACGTCTCATCACTAGGACACTACCTCTTCCACTGGTGATGCAGACAAGTAACGACAGGGTTAATTGGAGAGGCATGGGAGAGGCCTTTGCCCTGCAGTGGGCATAGTCAGGCTGATGATGATGATGAACAACAAGCAGGCTGCCTGATATTGAGGACAAGTGTCAGGATAGTGCACCAACAAAGTCTCTTAAGCATTTCTGTGCTGATGCATTTTTATTAAAATCAGCTCATAGCTTAATATCTACATCCATGGGGACATTTAGCATATGTTTGGCATTTGTTTGACTTTTAATTCGCTAGTGTTTGCAGCCTTTAATGTTGGTCTTAAGACAGTGTAAGCATTGTTTCACTTTGTGGGATTTTTTAGCTGTTTTGGAGAGATGTGTGTGTATGCATGCAGTTTTTTTCCACGGGTTTGTTATGTGGCTCATGGAACTTTCATGTTACAGAAGAAATTATTTCGTTTCTGTGTTGTGCAGGAAAGTGAGCAGTATTTATATGCACCAGGTGTTTCAGGGAAGAATAAGTAGTTTTCAAAAATATGGCTTTTGCTGCATAATATTACCAGTGTTAGCAGACACCAGAAAGCCGGTGAGGTGTATTTAGTAAGCTGGTTAACTAATTTCTGATAATTAACTTTTTAACTAACACAGGTTTGCAACTGGTTGCAGTTAGAGACTTTTAGCCAGTTGTTCGTAGTAGCCATATCAGTTTCTGGAATGTACAAAACATGATTACTTTCGCCGCTGTGGCTCGACAAAATTTGGCTGCATCGTGCGAAAATACATGCGCTTTTGAAAGCACACAGGGAAAGAAACCCCTCCAGTGCATGTAACTGCTACAAATCTGTAATGGCAACTAGACGCCTAACTCTGATAGTGAAGGAATCATATTCTTAGCAGTAAGAAACACACACAACACCAAGACACACACACACACAGGACACCCGCTAGACTTCAACTATCTTTACTGGACACTTGTACAACATAAATATGTATCACTGAGCACACGCAGGTGCCTCGTCATCCGCAACAGGTCTAACTACGCCCTGCCCTCTCCTGCAAGGCATACGGTTGCGCCGATAAACAATCTCTTTTTCTGCCAACACCAGGGAGGGAGTGCTTACACATGTCACCCGCCTCTTGAATACGAAAGACTTCGATAATTTTTCTTTCTTTTTTCTCGGCTCCCAGGCCTTTCGTATTCAAGAGGCGGGTGACATGTGTGTAAGCACTCCCTCCCTGGCATTGGCAGAAAAAGGGATTGTTTATCGGCGCAACCATATGCCTTGGAGGAGAGGGGAGGGCGTAGTTAGACCTGATGCCGATGACGAGGCACCTGCGTGTGCTCAGTGATACATATTTATGTCGTACAATTGTCCAGTAAAGATAGTTGAAGTCTAGCGGGTGTCCTGTGTGTGTGTGTCTTGGTGTTGTGTGTGTTCTTACCGCTAAGAGTATGATTCCTTCAAGCCGTTACCAACTAGCCCAACTTAATGTTTTAACAAAGTTTCTGATAGTGAAAAGGTTCATTAATAAAAATTAGCAAACCAGCTTATTACGTAAGACTCTTCACAAGTTTTCTGGTGCCTGCCAACACTGGTAATACTATGCTGAAAAAGCCATACATTCATCTCAAAATAACTGTTTTTTGAAAATTACTTAGTCTTCCCTGAAACACCTCGTATATATGTAAGATAAACCTAACGGGATTTAATTGACGATGTTTTGGTTGGAGGGCCAGTCGTTTTCAAGTGTACTACAGCATTTGAAGCGCACAGCTTTTGTTTCGAATGCTATACTATACTCGAAAAAGGCTGGTCCTCCAGCCGAAACATCGTGAATTAAAACCTGTTATGTTTTTCAATTGCTGTGTGTCAGTCATTGTTACTCAGAGGGAACTGAGGGGAAGTGTGCCGAAGGCAATATTCTGTTCCTTTATTGTTCTCCATAAAATATTTTGATGCATCATGCATGTGTTGTAGCGCGTATGTACACTTGTGCACAATAAATGTAATAATTTGCATTTTGCTTCTATTATTCTTTAAGCACTCCAGGATAGTGTTCACAAAATGATTTTGAAGTGATAAAACTATGTTGGTAAAAGTGTTGTACTGTGTAGTTAACATACACTTTTCCAAAAGTTGATATAGGAATTATACTTTCTTCGTACTTGAGTCTTTTGAATAACGGTGGCCAATTGTCGGAAGACCGTTGATAGGGCGTTGGTAGACATTGTCGGTATGTGGTTGATAAGAAGTGTAAAGACTTTCTATGTACTTGAGTCTTTTGGATAACGGTGGCCAATTGTCGGAAGACCGTCAATAGGGTGTTGGTAGACATTGTCGGTAAGGGGTCAGTAGGAAGTGTAAACAAACTCGATAAGGGGATGATAGGAAGTATAAAGACTTTCTATGTACTTGAGTCTTTTGGATAACGGTGGCCAATTGTCGGAAGACCGTTAATAGGGTGTTGGTAGACATTGTCGGTAAGGGGTCAGTAGGAAGTGTATACAAACTCGATAAGGGGATGATAGGAAGTATAAAGACTTTCTATGTACTTGAGTCTTTTGGATATCGGTGGCCAATTGTCGGAAGACGGTTGATAGGTTGTTACTACAATGTACAAAGGCGTTTAAAAGACTTTCTATTCAATGTTGATAGGTTCTATTAACAATTGTCGAAAGACTTTCTAAAGAATGTTACTAAAAATTTTTGTAAGGGACTGCCCTGGGATGGCAGGTGCTCCCGGGGTGGGCCTTGTGGGACCCAGGTTACTCTTCCCGAGCGACCGAACCTTTATTTACTTGCCACGGTGGGCAGTTTCCTCACTATCCACTGAACAGGTTGTGATGGCGCAGCAAGGTCCCGTGACCCAGGTGGCCCACCATCCTTCTAGGTTACTCTCTGGGGAGCGCCTGCCAAAGCCATGCCACTGATTTTTCGCTCACAACACCGACGCCGACAACGTCAATGCCGACAACGCCGGCACAAAATTTTGTGGAGAACGGGGCCTTTAACGCTCTCGCATTAAAACAGCGCAGTCCAGTCGAAACAAGGCAGCCAGGTACAGTGTTAACGTTCTCCTTTCTGCTTCTCGATAACTCTGCTGCTCTCGCTTGGAAGTACGCCGACATATTTTTGCACTAAGGGCGCAAAAGCCGCAACTACCGCAAAGCTAACTTCTGAAAATTGCGTGCGTACGCTAACGCTGTTTCCCCGTTAGCGTTCTGCGCATGCGCGCTCTGCAACCGCTATTCCGGTATGCATGAAATTGCACGCTATGCACGAAAAGCGCTTTTATCTCGGTGAGGGCAACAGTACATGTTCTTTTTCGAACATTCATTCGTGTGAGTGTCAAAAAATGACAAGAACGCTCCAAAATCTAACAGAAATAGTCACCCGGCGATGCACTACGTCCGCTCACGGCGCGAATAGAGGTCGCCATATCGCTGCCTCAGAAAAAAGCCGCATGACACCGCCACCATCGCTGGAATGACCGGCCCTTGTTTCTTACAGAAGGAACTGTCTCTGCAGGATGTGGACGATGTGGCTAAACGTTCCGGAGCATGCCACCCACACGGCTGTACGCATCAACAGCAAGGTCTACTCGTTCGACAGTTCCCACACGGCATGGAACTTGGTCCACGTGTTCATCTTCGACCCCGCATCGCACCGATGGGATATGGTGCATACGCAACTTCCCGACGGCGGGCTGATTAACATTTCCTTCCAGACAGTTGTAGCGTACGGCCACTTCGCGTATCTGTGGGGCGGCCCGCCCAGCTGGCTAGCCCCGGGTGTCCTTTACCGCTTCGACACAAGCACCATGACATGCAGCCGCCCGGAGGTGGCCGGTGAGGGGTCGCCATCGATTTACGGCAGCACAGCTTGTGTTGTGGGTCACCGCAAATATATGTTAAGTGACTGGGTTCGTTCGCCATATATACGGGTCCTTGACTTGGATACCCTGGAGTGGCATCGTGTCCCCACCAGCGGAGAGGCTCCGGTTCGACGTGCCTGCCAACCTGCGTCTGCCATCGGGACCCGCATGTATGTGTTCGGCGGCAGCCCAGCAGACCCTTCCCTCATCCCATACTATTTTGAAACGACCACCTCTTTTTGGGTGCGCCCAGAGCTTGAAGGCGTCCCCCCTGTGTATCGGCGAGGACATTCAGCCTTCGTGTTCAACGAAGAGCTTTACATTTTCGGAGGGTACAGCGATGTGATGAAGACGTACTTGGCAGATATGCTCAAGTACGACTCCGTGACGTCGTGTTGGACCGAAGTCAAGACCTATGGCTCACCACCATCTCCCAGGTACTGGCATGGCTGCTCAGTGATGGGTGAAAGAGTGTTTATCTTCGGCGGCTTTGGGCCGGCACCCAACCAGGATGAGAGGCAGGTTGCTGAGGAGCGAAGGGCGCTGACGGATCTCCACGTGCTGCACTTGGCACCGACACTGCAGAACCTGTGCTTACTTGCAGTAATTGATGCACGGCTGGATCTACGCCCCTTACCACCCTTCATTAGAGAAATGGTCTACGCTATAACTTCTCACCAGTCGTAGTCGATGGTAGATGCCTAATCTCAAGGAAATTGAGTGCCTTCGGCGAAACCAGATTGGTGGTACGGTGATGATGACACTTCGGCGCAGCTACTTGACGCAGAAATAAGCACTTCTTTTACGCAGAAAAAACGTCTTCCTTCAGTACTCTATTTTCGCGCAAGCAAGATAGTCGCTAGTGTTTTGTTTACATTCATGTCGCTCGGGTCCGCCACGTTTTCGTAAATAATAAAGGGAACAAATTTTCTGAAAGAAGAGTTATTCACTGAAATCGATTCACCTGCAACCCGGTCGTTTCTTCAAGCAAGTCGCATTATCGTCACTTTGGCTTCAAGCTCATGATAAATTCTAGGTTTTCGCGTCGCCACTGCTGGTCATCCTTTTCAAAGCAGATAGTAGATAGAGATATGTGGCGGTAGGAGTCGATTGCAGCTCTTTTCCGGAAACAACTTGCTTCTTTTGCGACGACTTTAGAAAGCCAAGCAGTTATCACTTATTTCCGCATGTCAGCTTTCGCTTTGACGCTGCTTTAAAGGTTCACTGATTTTATAGCCTGCTAGTTGTGGTTCTCTTTTTCCCTATATACATTCTAATTTCAATCTGAAAGCATGCGATCGGTATCTATGTCGTCAACATTAGCCGCTTGAATTCTTCAAAGCTTGTGTAACTGATCGTATCAGGTGGAGATCGTATTGAAGGTAATCGATGGCATCCTGGCCAGTATTTCAAGTTTCCGGACGGCTTATTTACACTGATGCGAGAGCGCTCCAGTGCACTGCGCACGCCAAATACATTCTCGACAAGCCATCCCACGATGGCTGGTGCGAAATATTGGGAAAATGTGTCCGTGACACCAGCTTGAATAGGCAAAGCAACTTTGTGCCATGGGGCTATTTAGCCACAGATGACCTAGTGCCATAAAAATTCCCCAGAATCGAGAGTGAAGGCGAAGATGAAAGAATAAAATGTGATAGCCTATGCGGATGGCGAATGGGAAATCCAGAGCTACCTTGCCTGACCTTGAAACTAGAAGAAACATATCTCGACTATGCCTATTCCAGAAGTTTTATCATTCGCCTTTAAGATCATCTATCATATCAAGAGCTCATGGTCCTTCTAGCCGCAACAACCACATCAAGGCCGTATATCCACCCGCTGCAAGAACTACATCTCATTCACGTTCTTTTTTGTCATATCATATCGGGACTGGAACGATCTGGCGCCGGAAGCCGTACTCATTGTCAACTTCATCGACTTCAAGAAAAAGATTGAGGCCATCCTTATGTAATCAGTAATCTTTATGTATCCTGTAATCTTTATGTATCCTGTAATCTTTATGTCCTCTGTAATCTTTATATAATCTGTTGGTCAAATGTTTAGGGGAATCCCCAAAGGTGGAGTAGATTTGTAATAAGGGAGTAATTACTCATTGGCATCCACCCGAGCGCAGCCATACGGCTACAAAGGAAAGCTATACAGCTTTCTCAGAAACTTCGTAGTTAAAGAAAAATTCGTCCTGTTCCGGGGTATAATCTGGATATAATCTGCATGTAATCCGCCCATCCCTCATGTAATGCCCCACAACCGGGGCCTTTTAGGTAAAAAAAAAACGAAACAATCAAGCCGAGTAAAGGAGGCGATGGAGGACTGTAACATCAAAAGAAGTGGTGAGCTGTTAAGCGGTCAAGATTGTTTTCTCTCCGCTGTGTAAACTTCGCAGTATGTGCCCGTTTGACGATTAATGTCAAATGAGGAATAGACCACAGTGTTCCAAGAAACACGATAAGAATTTCACGAGTGTGTTTCAAGAGTCGTGCAGAAACTTACCCTCAATTCCGACAGCTCTACATTGAACAGAGTGCTATATGTTTTAGTGAAGGGTCATGCGAACACAGGCTGCAAATACAGAATAGTCCAGGAGGCCATTTATGACACCGTTGTAAGCGATTTAAAGGTAAGAGTGAGGGTAAGAAAAGGTTCCTTGCAAACCTGTATTTGAAAACATGACATTTTGTTAACTAAACACAATAGAGAAAAGGTGGTCGCAAAAGCGTTTGACAGTACTAGACCCAGTGACAAGTGTGTCGGCACGCCGTCTATTTCGCTCCTGCCGAAAGAAATCGCTTTTCTGGCAAGCCGATTGTAAACTTTTTCGCTACTTTTCACGCGCTGTTTTCGCCTTGCTTGTCTGTAACCATTTCAGGCCATGTTTTTATTCCTTTGCCGTGTTTCTTCTTTCCGCCTATCCACGTGCTTTTTGTTGCTACCCTCTCGTCATGGTTGTTTCCATTTTCACATCCCGTATATTATGTTTTACTCTTTCCCAATCGCCTGCACTCCGGTTGCTTGTTGTTTTTTGAATTGAATTGAATTTGCTTTTTATTTGCAGGAAACAATACAGATGAATCCCTGCGGGTGGCATAAGGCTAAAGGCTTGGAAGCCTGACGAGGCCTTAGCCCCCTCACAACAGTTACCTCTATCATTTCCTCTATCTACTTTGGCATATTATGTTTCATTCCCACACCTTTGCGTGTACTCGTATTAGCTGTTCTTTTCCATTCTGGCGACCTTGTTGTCCTAGCATGTCTTGTTCCCTCGCTGTTCACCTTTACGCTGGTTGTCCTTCAGTTATTACATCTTCATACCATTGTTCATGTTATTTACGCAGAGCGCTCAGGGGCGTAATAGTATCTGAGTACCCTGATGGTACCGTGGTCTGATGCTCAAATAGCTCGCTTTCTGTCTATGATAATGGTGCTTCCTGAAAATGTGTGCACGATAATAAGTGGTTCTTTAACCTTGGGTGAAGTAGACGGCGAATTTGGTCGATTGCCGCTTTGCAAAACCCCGGGGCCTGCCCCGGGGTATTACAAGACATTTGAATCTGTTTTATCACTTGTCCTATTCGAAATTTTAACCCCAGTATTGATGTTCGATTTTTGCTGGTTTCATTTGATAGAAGTCCTAATCTCTTAATACCAGGCACTCATCAAAAGGAAAAACTGCGATTGGCAGATGGCTACGAAGCTCTCACGTTTTCTCACCTTGTTTGTAAGATTTTCACTTCAGCTCTCTCAAGTTGGCTACAGCTTGCAATACCTGCTTTGATTGGACCTCTTCAAACATGTTGCTTAATTTAAGACGAATGCGTAAGGTGTTGAGATATTGCAGTGGTGCACACGAACCACTGCACTGGCACAAATCGGCCTGTCAAGGGCATTTGATCCCGTGAGTTATCCTTTCCTTTATTCTCTTGTAAATTTTGCTCACACCGCGCCAAAATAAGCGCGCTTTCGAATAGCCCGCAGGCAAAGCAACAAATCCATTACAAGTAACCCGCCGAAATAGCCACAATTTGTTAAGCCACTGCGCCGAGGGCAACTTTGTGTTCGAAGTTCTAAATATTGACAGGATATTACTCGCGGTGAGCTAAACACCTCTCAACAGAGATCGAGGCTAACAGTAATAGTTGAAAAGTCGATGACCTCTATGTTTTGAAAGAATGTCGTACGCCAAAAAAAGACGAAACAGGAAGGAAACATAGAACAGGAAAGAGGCGCAACATCCAAATTTAATAACAGGAAAACGTAACCAGGCGCTCTTTTATAGCACCTGAGCTGCATGAGGGTGAGTGTACGTAGCCGAAAAACTAAAAACAACTGCGGTGATGGACGAGTGATAACAGCACAAGTCATAAGGAGGTCACTATTACAAAAAGCAGGGTTGATAACACTTGCGAGTGTGAATGACAGCACAGGTTGAAAGATTATGAATAAGGATAACAACCAACGCTAAGATCTTAACAATCATAAAACCTCTTGAAGGAAGCAAGCGGACTTTCGAAAGGGCACCTAAACGAAACCGTCCAAAAAAGCTTGTTCGTTTCTGGTGAGGAGAACAGAAGGCGTGCTAACGCAGTTGTCCTTTCTTTGATGAATATAAAAAGCCTCAATTATTTCTCTTTCTATTTTTTCTTTTGCCCCGGCTAGAAACCTGGTTTCGTTAAATTTCGGACAACAATATTTACACCTGCCACAATGTATAGCTAGGTTGCTTCCCGTCTTGCTTTTTAGGATCACATTGTGCTGTCGAGCACGCTCATTGAAACACTGTCCCGTTTGCCCCACATACACTCTGCCACACGTCAAAAGGATCTCGTTTACCACAGTAGTGGTGCATTTTGCGAACACTGTTTGATATTTGACAGTACAGGCCTTTTTGACCCGCTTTCCTGATACCATCGGACATAAACTTGCCAGTTTGCAGGGGGCTGAAAAAATCAGCTGCACTCCCTGCCTAGAAGCCACTTTTTTCAAATTGTACGAAAACCCATGCAGGTACGGTAAGACCTGCACAGGTTTGTTTCTAATGTGACGCTTGTAGCCCGGTTTCTTCATTTTTTTGAAGGAGGCTTTCAGACACGCTGGTGACCAGTTGCGATGGGTAACCTGCTGACATAACTCTTCCGATCTGATACTGGAAGCTTTCACTCATCTTGTGTGGACAAGATTTTTCTAGGGCCGACCTAATGAAAAGAGAAACTATTCCTCGTTTTACTAATTTGGAGTGGGCGCTATCGTAGGCTAACAGAGACTTCTTTGGCGAGGCGTTCAACCTCTATGTTGAACGCCTGGCCACCCCAAACATACAATCGTGTTTCGACTGCGGACGCCGTGAGGAAGCAGCGGCTAGCAGGGGCCTCTGCACTGGTCGGAGCGCTATGCCACGTCAGGTTCTCAAGGTCAAGATAATATACACGGTGTGAGGATTCCGGGTCCAAGAAATCAAAGATGTACATCCGTTGACACAGCACACAAGAAGAGAAGATGCTCAGTGTCGGCATTTGGCCGCACATTTCCGGGCGGCTCCATGTCATAGCGAGGGTATACAACCGGTATGAGCCACCAATCTGCGACCTTATGTCCGAGGAGCTCCTTCACATGTAGACGCAGTGGCCGTAGGCGGCAATACTGTGGTCGATGCAGCTAATGGGCCCGCCTTGGGAGTGCAACTCGGTCAGCAGCACACCGCACATGCACGCTGCGGGGTGGAAAATGCATACGCCGAATCGGCTGCCTAAGATTTCATCGCTGTCATCGCGGCAGTTGTAGAAGGGGTCGAACGAGTAGACCTTCCCTTTGGTGGAGACAGCCATGTCGTTTTACGAGTTCTGGAACCCGGTGTAGCCGCACAGTCCACATCGTGCAGTGGTAACCAATCTTATCAGAAATGAAAGCGGGCGTTAGTTTTTCCTCCCTGCTGTCGGGCAAGCACTGGGTAAGAAGAGGTTTGTTAACCGTTTTTCTTTTTTTTCGCAAGCCTGTGTTGATTTCAGTGAGAAAGCTTCTAACGCACCCTTTGCTGTTATGACGATACAGCATCTGTTCCTGGGCTTACGCGACGAAGATAGAGGGAAAGCGAGTAAAAAGTGTTGCGGGGAAAGGGGAACACGAGGAGGGCAGGAAGGGCACCACGCACTGGGTGGCGCAGGCGGTTTTGACACCAAGACACATTTTTCTTCGCTACAGACTAGTGCATCGTTCGATGTGATATCGTGAAGCGCTAGGAATATTTAGCCTCCTGACTGCAAACACCTTGTGGAATTGCTTCATAAGCCACTCAACTTTAGGCCCTGCGTACACACAAGATTTACGGTGTTCGTAAGATTGCGAAGGAGACCTCAAAGTCTGCGAAGGCCTATATAGACGTGCAGCTGATATCACAAAGCAATGCGAGCATCCCCATTAGACCGCCTTAGATGCAGCCAGGAGGCAGGTAAGGGCTTGGGACGCTTGACATCAGGAGGCCAAAGCCCGCGAGCATGCGGCCGTTGGAAACGGAGATCAACGCGCGAGGAAAGGCGACATCAAACGCGCTACACGACAAGATCGCTCACGTCCCGAGGTACAGAAATGCTTGCGCCCCCAACATCTGTGCAGAATGACGTAGACGCGAGTCCTCAGCTTTGCGGGCAAGCCAATTTGACGCTGCAATTCCCGTTACTGGTGGTAACTGCTTGGTTAGTTTTAATGCAGGATGGCGATTTCGACGTGATTAAAGATTCTTACTTGACAAGAAAAAAGTGGGAAGCTTCAGTTCCCTGTGAGAGTACGACGTGATAGCGTTAAAGGGTCCGTACGGTCGCTAGGGTGTCCCCTGGCGCACAGTTTTGCAGACATCGACAAACTAGTTGAAATCAAAACTGTTTTATTGCACATCATCTTCCACATTATTTATTGACGATATTTAGTGACCCTCATTGCCTGTGTGGTCCTTTAAGTAATTTGCCTGCTGGGGGGTTGGTGGTACTCGTACAAGGCCTCTATATATCCCACTTAACGCACGTTCCTCAGTGGCGGTTTCGATTTCGACTGACCACAGTTTCTTTTTAACATCAGCAAAATTGCTTTCCTACTCCACTATTTTCTGGACCAATCAGGATTTTCCATTGTGTCAACGATCCTGACGCTGGGTTGCCGGCCGAACGGGACCTTTAATGCTGTCGCGTAAAAAAAAATTGGAGGGGACACTTAAGCTTAGCTTTAAGAGTACGACGAGATAGCATGACGGGTTGATTCCCATATATGCAGAAGGCCATTCACTATTTTACACTGATAGATCCCTGGGAGTCCTCATACCCCTCCTGTCCCACTGGTGCGGGGGTTAAGCGATGGGCCTTGTGGGACCCAGGTTGCGCTTCCCGAGCTACCAATCATTTATTTAGCTGCCAGTGAGCAGTTTGATCACTATACGGTGGGAAGGTTGTGATGACGTAGCAAGGACACGTGACCAAGGCGGCCCGTCCGCCTCCTAGGCTGCTCTCTGGGAACCACCTGCCAGACCCATGCCCATGATTTCTCGCTCAAAACGCCGGCGTGGACACCGGGGCCTTTGACGCTGTCGCGTTAAAACAGCGCCATCAAGCCGATAGCAGGCAGTCAGATACAGTGTTAACGTTCTTCTGTCTGCTGCTCAATAACTAAAGAAATTAGGCCCAGTAGTTCAAAAAAGAGAGGCGAGCGGTGTTTGCAAATGAAGCGTCTATTTCATTGTCAATTTACACAGTACCGGAAGGGTAAAACCAACGTAATTGATCGGACACCGTTACTGCGCATGATTTAAATTGATTAATATTGCCACGAGGGCGTTTCAAATCCGCGGCGGAGCAGACAGGTCAGCTTCGCTGGCCACTGCACGAGGGCGCGATGCTCCCTTATAAAAATTTCTATAGACACTCCATAGACTGTCTATAGACTTTAGTCTATGAAGTCTATAGACTGTCTATAGACAAATCCTTTAGACTGGTCTATAGACAGTCTATAGATTTATGGCCATACACTTTTAGTAGACTTTTGTCTATAGACAGTCTATAGACAAATGTCTACTGAAAGTCTATAGGTCTATAGGAAGTCTATAGACACAGGTCTATAGACAGTCTATAGACGATCTATAGACTTATGGTCATACATTTCCTATAGAGCTGTCTATAGACCGTCTATAGACACTTGTCTATAGACGGACTATAGACGACCTATAGACTTATGGTCATAGACTTCCTGTAGATTACTGTCAATAGACAGTCTACAGACAAAAGTCTACTGGTCCAGTAGACATATGTCTATAGACTGTCTATAGACATTCTATAGGTGTGTGGCCTGGGAGTGCTATAGACCTTTGTCTATAGACAGTCTATACACCTCTGTCTACTAAACTATTAGTAGACCATTATCTATAGACTGTCTATAGACTGTCTACAATCATTGAAAACGGTCACCAGACAGAGTTCACACATGAAACAATCAATATACTTACAAATTTACTTTATTTCCAAGCTATCCATGCTGGGAATATGCAATACATGCACCATAAGAATGCACCACAGTAACATAAAAGTTGAAAGTAACAGTCCGGCTAGTTTCCTCAGAAGCATCCTTGTGGCCTGTTGTCTGCAGTAAATCATCCGGGCATGTTCACCTGTACAGCACAAAAGAAAAAATAATATAAGAGGAACTCAAAAAAAATTCCCATTCCATCTCTACACATGTGCTTTACAATGCAAGGCATATCCTGGCTATGCCATTCTAGAAAGGCAATCTTGATCTTTTGGTTTGGTTTTATGGGATTCAAAGACCCAAGGCGACACAGGCTAAGAGACGCTGAAGTGAAAGACTGAGGAATAATTTCGGTCACCTGTGCAGAGTACACAGGCCTTTAGCATTCTGCCTCTATTAAAATGCGACTGCCTAGGTCGGAATCGAACCTGCATCTTTCAGGTCGCCATACGAACATGATAGCCACTGAGCTATCACGCCGGCTCAATCATTTCAGTAAATACACGACAGATCATAAGTGTCGTCATAAAACATTGTAACAAAGACCCCTAATCCCTGAAGCACTCTACTCTGAATCCAGTACTGATACTGATTTCTGTATGGCAATACTGTTACAGCCAATACTGATCTCTTTATGGCAATCTTTTTACACTATTTGTAACAGAAGACTTCGAACAATTGTGCCACATATCTGCATTGACTCGCAAGGAGCTGTTAAGAATGCCACCTCCATAAAATACAGATTCAGTGCACCGTACACAGGGATCCAAAAAGGAGAATATTGCAGCATTTATTCTTATAACCGCTATAGAAGAAGCGCTTCAGAATACCCTGCGTGAATTAAGCCTGGTACACCCGGCCAAATTTTTAACTGGCTCGGGTGTTGCATCGCTAAATGCACCTTGTAAAAAAGGTGCCTTTCGGCTACACTGCTGGCATATTCATGCTGTAATTTAGCGAGTGAAATGTCATTTCGTGGTTCCTTTTTGTTCATATGTAATGTTTGAGTGCAGTACTTGCGTGTTTAGATCAACATTATCAGAAACATTCGTCTGCCACTACGAACAGCTTAAACAAGCGGCGTACGCAGCAATGGATCTGGTCCATATGGCCTCATCCTCTGAGTAAAGTACCACTCCTTTCATGGCGGACAAACCCAGATTAGTGCAAATGCGCCACCAGAACCATTGCTGCGTATTCCGCTTGTTTCGGCTCTTCGTAGCGGCAGACGATGAATATTTCTGATAGCTTTGATCTAAACATGCAAGTACTCCACTCAAACATTATATTAAAAAAAGAAACAATGAAATGCCATCTCACGCGTCAAATTACAACATGAATATGCCAGCAGTGTAGAAAAAAGGCGCCTTTTTACAAGGTGCATTTAGCGATGCAACACCTAAGCCAGTTAAAGATTTGCCCGAGTGTACGTAAGCCGATACTCAAACGGGCACAAGCTATACAAAACCAGCAGGCAGAAGGAACCAGTT
Organism: Amblyomma mixtum; assembly: GCF_055824585.1. Lineage (NCBI taxonomy): Eukaryota > Metazoa > Arthropoda > Arachnida > Ixodida > Ixodidae > Amblyomma > Amblyomma mixtum. The sequence continues at coordinate 388,496,869 of NC_143014.1, read as the reverse complement.
CACCACAGATTTGCGCCTATAACTTGAAGCACAAAGACGGAACAGCATACTCATACATCTGCGGGCGCTGTTAGAAACAAGCGGGTTGCAGCGCTTCCATGCCGCACTCAGTATTCAGAAAACTAATACAGCACACAGAGGCTGCAGCTGCGCCGTTTCAAAAGCAGTCGCGGCGTTGAGACAGCAAATTACTGTCACGATAATACCGTCTGAAATTCACTTAGTTTTTCCTTCAAGTGCAGCTCCAACAGCGCAGTAAAGAGGTGTGTTTCTTGCATGGAGGCTGCCTAACCCAACGCTGCTAGAAAAATCAGCGAAAGCATTGAACGTGCTCAAAGTAGGAAGTATTTCAATGAAACAATTAACGCCTTCAACAGGCGCAGCTATATTAACACGAGAGCTTAATTTAATTTTAGGCGCAAATAAGCGGCGAGTCACATCGGCGCTTTCGTAACGTAGCAGTCTGAAATCAGAAACATACTTTGCCTCTCGCGCAAATGGTATTCGAGAAATCTGTGCACGCGTGAGCGGGATTCATGAACGAACCACTCGGAACGAAATGTAAGCCACCTCTTGTCGAGCCGACCTTTACCCAGCTTTCAAAATGAAGTGCCCGCAAGCCAGCAGCGGCGGCCAACGGCTCTGATGACAGACACGGACGAATCCATACGTGTGCAACGAAGGGGAGATGGGATGGAGCTCGTGGGTTCTTCGCGGTGTTTAGCACGCCGGCCATTCGCGCCGGCAACGAATGTTATTCACCCATCACACTACAAGCATTCCTCCAGCGCCGCTTGAATACAACTTTGACAAACGTCTCGCGCTCAAACGTCGGCGTCCACGACGCGCACCGAGGGAGCGTCCATACGTAGCAAGCAATGCACACCTCAAAAAGAACAGCACTCCATGGTCCAGACAGGCGATAACACAAAGATAAGAAAATAAATGTATTTCACCACTGAACGAGACTATATGTAAGTACCTTTCGGAGGTGCAAAGTAAATTGAGCTCACACGGCGCTAACTAACACACAGTTCCATTTCGGCCGTCATTCACAGGCTAAAGGACATTTCTGGCCGCGCATCTACCTTGAAACACGAAAAATCTAGTAGACAGCTCGCGAGGAGCGGCTTATCATCAAGGTCATCGCACAGACTGCCTTTCCGCGCGTTAGTAAAGACAGCGGGACAGAGATAAGCGGCATTGGTCGAGAACCCGACGGCTTCCGCCTTAGAAACAAAGATAGGACGTTTGTAACTGCGCACATAATCTGTTCTGCACACACAGCTCTGCTTAGAGTTGTTTAGGAGACCAAATGATTAAAATATAAAAGTGTAGACTTACGGTAAGCGGACGATGAAGCTGGATTTTGAAGAACACGCAATCCGCGAAAAACACGCCAACGCATGCGCCAATGCCATTGATGCAGCCACGCACAGGGTTGTTTGCAGCTTGAATGATTTTCCGCCGTCTCGCAGTAAAATGGGTAAAACGTGAAACAGAAACCCATTTCACGGTCGTATCTTTATCGCTCGCACTCTTGCCGTGTGCAGCTTGATCTGATATCCAAGACCACAGAAGGCAATTGGTTTGTAAGCTTAAATTCTTCGCTTACCCTCTAAAAATCTTATTGTTTTCGTGAAAACAGAACCTAAATCGAACTTCTTGTCGGTATACGCGCCGCATCTCCCACCGAATAGTATGTGGTACAAATCTCAAATAATAATTATAAGGTTGCATAGCATAACGTCTTTTTTGCGTGTGTTTGTGTTTAGAAAACTGATATGCGCCACATCAGCGTGTCATCGGCTCCGAAGCAACAGGTGCAAGGGTAGGAATAAAAAAATACTGGCTTTGTGATTGTTGCGTCGCCGCACTTATTCACGTGAATGCAAACTGCAAAGGTAGAAATGGCAGATGTTAATCGCACAGAGGACCAGGCTCTTTGAGATTAATCTAAGATGTTTCTAAGGGATGGGCGCTTTCTTGAATTCTCACACCCGTATCTCCCCCTTTATTTTCAGGACGTTTTAAAGAGAAATGTAGAACCGTTGATGAAATGTTTCTGATTTCAGCGCGTTGAACAGTAACGATCGAAAGATGAAATGGAATTGTGTAGAGCAATTCCTTTAAGGGACAGCGTATTCGTTCGATGTAGTACAGTTTGCGGGCGCCCTTACTTCAAGAACGGCTGCCTTTCCTCGGCTTACTTGTTAGCATTAAATATGTAATTGTATTGACAATATACGTCACGGTATAACGAAAAGGAGCTTGTCAAGGCTCCTGAAAACAATATACAGGAGGGTGTTGTAATGGCATTACGCAATACTTTTTAATTTCCGCAATAGCGAAGGAAGTGGGGGACTCCCGACATAGTTGCGGTCACTAGATGCAGGTCCCCTCAACATGCAGTGGAAAAAGAAATTGACATTGTTCTGGACTTAGTCGAAAGTCAGTGTATCGAACATTGTTAGATAAAACTACGATTGTTATAGACTGGTCTATAGGCAGTTGACTATCTATAGTGTACAGTCTATAGACGAAAGGAAATTGAGGTAGTTGTAGACTGTAGTCTATAGAGAGTCTATAGACCGTCTATAGACGAAAGGAAATTGAAGCAGCTATAGACCGTAGACTATAGACAGTCTATAGACCGTCTATAGACGAAAAGAAATTGAGGCAGCTATAGACCTTGGTCTATAGAGAGTCTATAGACGGTCTATAGACGAAAGGAAATTGAAGCAGTTATAGACTTTAGTCTATAGAGAGTCTATAGAGAAAAGGAAATTGAGGCAGCTATAGACCTTAGTCTATAGCGAGTCTATAGACCGTCTATAGACGAAAGGAAATTGAAGCAATTATAGACTTTAGTCTATAGACAGTCTATAGACAAAAGGAAATTGAGGCGGCTATAGACCTTAGGCTATAGAGAGTCTATAGACCGTCCATAGACAAAAGGAAATTGAGCCAGCTGTAGACTTCAGTCTATAAAGTGTCTATAGACAGTCTATAGACAAAAGGAAATTTGAGCCAGCTATAGACTTTAGTCTATAAAGTGTCTATAGACAGTCTGTAAACAAAATGAAATTGAGGCAGCTATAGACCTTAGTCTATAGGGAGTCTATAGACAGTCTATAGACAAAAGGAAATTGACGCAGCTATAGATCTTAGTCTATAGAGGGTCTATAGACAGTCTATAGACAAAAGGAAATTGAGGTGGCTATAGACTTTAGCCTATAGAGAGTCTATAGACCGTCTATAGACAAAAGGAAATTGAAGCAGCTATAGACTTTAGTCCATAGATTTCCTATAGACTGTCTATAGACAAAAGGAAAAGTCCATAGGATGGCTATAGAGTCTATAAAAAGTCTATAGACCATTTTTATAAGGGCTATCACCGCAACCGATTACGTCTCGTGTTAAACTCCAACACACTTTCGCGCTGTGCGTTGCAAATCGCCTCTTCAACAACTGCCACCCGCGGCGCTCCGCTCGGAAAACGTTTCCCACAACCGGTCGATACCCGCCGCGGTGGCTCAGAGGTTAGCGTGATCGGCCACTCAGCAGGAGTAACCGGGTTCGAACCGAGCCGCGGCGGCCTGCGCTTCGTTGAGGAGAAAACACAAAAGGAGCCCGTGTGCTGTGCGATGTAAATGCACGTCAAAGATCCTCGGGTGGTCGAAATTAATCCGGAGCCCTCCACTACGGCCCCTCCTTCTCTCTTTCATCTTTCACTCCCGCCTTCCTCCCTTCCCTCACGGTGCGGTTGGGGCTTCCACCGAGATATGTGAGAAAGATATAACACAACTTCCTTTCGTCATAACCACGTATTTAGAGGTATACATAGAAGGCACAGTGACCAAATCACAACTTTCTATTTTACCAGAAACAGCCGCAGGTAGTCAGCCCCCTTAGGCATTTCTTGCCAGAGCAGGAAATCAAAATGTGAAATGCCAACGATTCACACCACATTTTCACCATCGCGGCAAGGTTGAACAAAGTGGTTGTTGCTCGCGATGTGAATAGACCAGAGCTGCATGACACCTATACCAAGCACCTGCTAGACGATAAGGCAGCAACAAAACGTGGCCGAAACGAAAGAAAAAAGTACCGCGGGATTTAAGCAATATGTATTTCACGTTTCTTTTTAAAACCGCCAGATATTCAATCCCTATCAATGCGACTGGCATTACCGATCAACTAAACAAAATTCTCGATTGGAAAGCGTTAACCACATATCTCGTGGCGTCAAAAAAGTAATTCGGTCCGAAACAAACCCGTAATGGCAGAAGAGCCCTCCTGACCACTTATGTGCACTTTATAACCGCTTTTAGCGCTTTTAATCTTGGTAGCTGCAAGCGTACATGTCCTGATTCGAACATTCATTCGTGTGATTGTCATAAAATGACAAACATATTCAAAAATCTAACAGAAATAGTCACCCTTCGACGCACTACGTCCGCTCACGCTGCGAATACCGATCACCATATCGCTGCCTCAGAAAATAGCCGTATGACGCCGCCACCATCGCTGGAATGACCGGCCCTTGTTTCTTACAGAAGCAGGTGTCTCTGCAGGATGTGGACGGTGCGGCTAAATGGCGTTCCAGAGCATGTCACCCGCATGGCTGTACGCATCAACGGCAAGGTCTACTCGTTCGACAGTTGCCAGATGGCATGGAACTTGGTCCACGTGTTCATCTTCGACCCCGCACCGCACCGGTGGGATGTGGTGCAGACGCTACTTCCCGACGCCGGGCCGATTCCCATTTCCCTCCCCACAGTTGTAGCGTACGGCCACTGCGCGTATCTGTGGGGCGGTCCGCCCTGCTGGCTATTTCCAAGTGTATTTTATCGCTTCGACCCAAAGACGATGACATGCAGCCGTATGGCGGTGTCCGGTGAGGTACCCTGATCGATGTCCGGCACCACAGCTTGCGTTGTGGGTCACCGCAAATATATCTTCAGTGACTGGGATCCTTCGCCATATATGCGGGTCCTTGACTTGGATAGCCTAGAGTGGCATCGTGTCCCCACCAGCGGAGAGGCTCCGGTTCTACGTCCCTGTCACTCTGCGTCTGCCATCGGGACCCGCATGTATGTGTTCGGCGGCAGCCCAGCACACCGTTCCCTCATCCCATACTATTTTGAAACGACCACCACTTCCTGGGTGCGCCCACGGGTACAAGGCGTTCCCCCTGTGTACGGGCGAGGACATTCAGCCTTCGTGTTCAACGAAGAGCTGTACATTTTCGGAGGGTACAGCGATGTGCTGAAGACCTACTTAGCAGATGTGCACATGTACGATGCCGCGACATCGCGTTGGACCGAGTGAAGCCCTATGGCTCACCACCATCTTCCAGGTACTGTCATGGCTGCTCGGTGATGGGTGAAAGAGTGTTTATCTTCGGTGGCTTTGGGCCGGCACCAGACCAGGATGAGGGGCAGATTGTTGAGGAGCGAAGGGTGCTCACGGATCTCCACATGTTGCACTTGGCACCGACACTGCAGAACCTGTGCTTACTTGCAGTAATTGATGCACGGCTGGATCTAAGCCCCTTACCGCCCTTCATTAGAGAAATGGCCTACGCTATCACTTCTCACCCATCGTAGTCGAGGTTGATGCTGCATGTCAACCATGCATGTCAACCATGCATGTCAACCATGCCTCATGTCAACCATGCCTCGTGCTTTGCTTGTCGGGTGACGTAGAGCTAAATCCGGGACCTCAGAACGCCGACACACCCGCATCGCTTGAATCCATTTCGCAGACTCTCGCTCGCTTAGAACTGTCCCAAAGCACCGTTCTTGCCGAACTCTCGCTAATCCGCTCTGCTCAAACTACAATAGAAGATATGGTCGGCCGGCTGTCTTCCCGTGTCGACGCCCTGGAAAAAGTTGTCGAGAATAATCAGCTGAACGACCAGAACTCTTCTGGCATCTTCCAAACAAGTATGGAAAAAATTTCTGCTGAAGTTAAGGTTCTCACCGACAAATGTGATGATACAGAAAATCGCCTCCGCCGATCCAATTTGCTTTTTTTCGGGATTAACGACGCTAATGGGGAAACGTGACCTGAGTCGGAGTCTCAAATTATTTCTTTTATGCGAAGCATACTAAAATAGCCCAACCCAGCTCCTCGAGCGCGGCGGTGTCGTTACCATTGACCTTTCGTGACCTCCATGTCATACCACGTGATGCGTGACGTCACAGCCGATGAAAAACGGGGGCCCAACTCGCGCCGTCGCGCGAGGCCTTGTGACCAAGGATGACCACGTGGTGCGTGACGTCACAGCAGATGAGAAACGGGGCCCAGCTCGCGCCGTCGCGCGAGGCGTCGCGACCAAGGAGGACCACGTGATGCGTGACGTAACGACATAGGAGAAACGGGGCCCCAGCTCGCGCCGTCGCGCGAGGCGTCGCGACCAATGTGTTTCCTGCTTCTGCCGCTAGGTGCGCTGTAGTGAACACGTGATGCTGGAGCGGCGGTATACAAGGGGGTGCGCCTGCCTCTGCTAGGCGTACACGGGATAGAGATGCCTTCTGGAGACAGGGCTGCTCGTTGGAATGAGCAGCAAAAGTTGCGACGTGCTACAGAGACTGATGAAGAGCGTGAAGAACGTCTAGCCAAGCGGTGTGCTCGATATGCAACTCGGCGACAATATGCTTCGCATCTGACTAGGCTTAACCTAAGCTAAGCCTGAGCCATTTTTTTGCTCAGAAAAGCTTGGCCTTACCGTGAATCCTGATGATATAGAACGGGCACACAGACTAGGGCGCTTCCAGCCAGGAAAGAATCGCCGAATAATTGTAAAATTCACGCGTTTCAAGGAGAAATCAAGGATTCTGTCTGCGGGACCGAAGCTCAAAGATTCGTCCTATGCTCTTCGTGATGATTATTCTGCAAGTGTACGAGCAGCCAGGAAAATGCTTTACAATTACGCCCAAGGAAGAAGCTCCAACTTCAAGATCAGATTCGACAAGCTTGTCATGAATGACAGGCACTTTAGACACAACGCAAACACGAATTCTTTCGAGGAAGTGCAATTATAGCCATTGCCGCCCGCTTCCAGGCCGCCTCCACGCCCCCCGCCACAGCCCCCACGCGTGCGTCACTTCACACCGACTTGTCAGACATTAGCCGTCCTACTAGCCAACATTCGCAGCTATCTGCCCAAGAAAGACGCTGTAGATGCCTTCCTAAACGATAGCGGTACAGATATAGCTATACTTACTGAGTCGTGGCTAACGTCGGATGTTTCGAACGACGAGCTTCTGCATGATGCATCATCATTTACGGTCTACAGGCGTGACAGAGTGGGCCGGAGCGGGGGGGGGGGTGGTGTTTTTGTTTTAGTGAAATCGAATGTGCCATCTTTCTCCCTTTTATCAACCAGCAATCATGAAATTGTTGCTATTAAGTTATCGCTTCCTTCTAGTACAATCATATTAATGGCATGCTACCGTCCTCCTGACTGCGACACTTCATTTCTTGACGAACTGTATTCAATACTACTGGACCTCAAGGCCCGTTTTTCCCATGCAAGTCACCTAATTTGTGGCGACTTCAACTTCCCTGATATTAACTGGCCGGACTTATCTGCACATAGCGCCCAATCGAAGCAGTTTTTTGATATAGTGCTTACTTTCAACCTTTCTCAACAAGTGGACGTACCAACACGACTCAACAATACTCTTGACCTTGTTCTTGCTTCTAACCCCGATTCTATCCAGTCATTATCTTGCATTGCTGGCTTCAGTGATCATTGCACCTTATTGTTCAACTTATCTGTGCCGGTCTCTACTCGTCAACCATCACTCAAGTATATTCGTGACTATAACAAGGCCAACATTGCAAGTATTATCTCAGAGTTAGGCAACTTCCTCAATCATTTCCGTATGTGCTCCGCAGCAAGAACAGTTAATGATAATGCGCCTTTTTCACGACGCGACTGCGCATGCGCCCATCCCCTGGCGGCGGTGTCGCGAAACATACTGGAAGTGTAAACAAACCGGCTTCCTAAGCGGCGGGGTGCTTTGCTGCAGCCTTCGGGCGCTCAGCACGACGCATTTGGCGATGCCTACGACATGCGTTGCATACGGTTGTAATGCCCAATATGTAAAGGGAAGCAAAGTCGAATTTTTTCGCTCTGCGAACGCTTCCCGGGACCGCCTTCGACGCGAAGCGTGGATAAAAGCAGTTCGCCGGCTCGACGATCGTGGCCGCCCTTGGGCACCGTCAAGAACGTCAAAACTGAGCGGGAATCACTTTGTGACAGGTACGGACTAGTTACCGCGGTTAAATGCGCATGTAGTCTATCACGAAACCTTTTTTCGGGGGCAGGAAGGCCTCGGCACCACGGCATCCAGACTTCCCGTCGCTGATCTCAAGATCGCGGTTTGGATGCACACCACGACAGCCGCATTTCAGTGGAGGCGAAATACAAAAGCACTAGTGTGCTGTGTATGTCAATGCACGTGAAATAAGTCCAAGTTGCATATATTAATACGGAGCCCTGCACTGAAGCATTCCACAGAGCCCATGTGTCAGACGTTCAAATCCACGTATAATGCCATGGCGTGCGCTCATCGCAGGCAACTGCTTTTCAAGAAACCAGCAAAGGTGCACTGCGGCGGTAGCCTCACACGCTTCCAGTTTGTCACCAAAAATGGATTTAGGTTTGTAACCCGGTAGGGTAAAAAGTGAATCGGATATATTTAAGTTACCTCCAAAAGTTTTGCAGCACGCACATCCGTACGGATCCCTACGGACGGGCGGAGGGTGGAACTGAAGAAAAAATAGAGGACACTCGAGGCAAAAATAGAGCCATTTCATCTGTTCCTATATTAAAACACTGCAAACTGGAATCGCACACCAGCAAGCACATACGAGTTTGCACATTCAATATCGCGACTGTATGCAGACCGGCCTCCATGCAACTAAGCTGCGGCACGTTTTGGTAAAGCTAAACAGCACTACCACCAATAAATGGAAAATGATCGGGGATATTTCATTGAACATTACGTTCCGAATGTAGCCTTCATCTTTGAAGCGGCGGCCCTTGCTTAGCTGGGTATCGCATCGCATGCTGGATGATCGGAGATACTGAAGAATTTGCCCTTTGGTGGGCACAGCAGCCTGCCTCGGACTTCGCACTCAGCCATCAGTCAGCCGTAGAAATTCTCCAGATACCAGGTGCTGCCCAGGACACGCTATCGTCGACAGATTCCAACAAAACGTGCTCCGCAGCGGCACTGAGTCCGGCCGGGTTGGGCGCGCAGTACCCTTCCAGTGAGCTTCCAGCGTTGTACGCGTGGTGGCAGCACAGGAAAATGAAAAAGGCCGATTGGTTGCTATTCAAAAGAAAGTTATTATCACTTATCGATATACACGTTCCCCTTGTATGCATTCGTGGTGACGCAAGCAGACCATGGTTTTCTAATGCACTCAGAAAACTTTCAAGGAGAAAGAAACGCCTCTTCCGTGTAGCAAAGCACTCGGGCTGCCCACAACAGTGGAAAAGGTATTTCTCGTGTCTTCGCGAATACACTAAACTTCTTCGAGAATCAAAAAAGAAATTTTATCATCAACATCTGGTAAGCATTATTCACTCCAACCCCCCAAAATTCTGGAAACTTCTAACTCCAGGTGACAGGTCATCACGCAATATCTCATTAGTTGATAATGATGGATCTGAGGTTCCATCAGACCAACGCAGTGCGGTTATGAACTCTTACTTTTCTTCTGTTTACACCAAGGAACCTTCCTTAAATATCCCCCCCCCCCTTACAAAAGCTTCCATTTTCTCAGATGCCGCCTGTTACTATCAATGCCAACGGTATTGAAAATCTCATAGATAAGCTTAAGGTTTCAAGCGCCCCAGGACCTGATAATATACCTTCAAAGATACTGAAATGCTCTAAGGATATCTCAAGCCAGTTTTTGCAAATAATATTCGAGCAATCGATTGCTACAGGTTCAATTCCAGACGACTGGAAGATGAGTCGAATAGTTCCGGTTTTTAAAGCAGGTAAGCGGTCCGATTCTTCTAACTACCGTCCGATTTCTCTAACATGCATTGCCTGCAAGTTACTAGACACATTATATATTCGCACGTGGCCTCTCATCTAGATTACAACAGGTTCTTTTCCCCTCATCAGCATGGTTTCAGATCCGGTTATTCATGCGAAACCCAACTTTTTCATTTCACTACCGATCTCAGCCTAAATTTAGATTCGTCATTTCAGACCGATGTCATATACCTGGACTTCTCGAAAGCTTTTGATCGTGTACCCCATCAGCGCCTTCTAGCCAAACTTTCATACTTATGCCTCGATCCCCTGGTTTTAACATGGCTGCGTTGTTTTATAACCGCTCGTTGTCAATACACCATTATCGATGATGATCAGTCGCCTGCAAGTGAGGTTTTGTCCTGTGTCCCCCAGGGCTCGGTGCTCGGTCCACTTCTATTTTTAATTTTCATAAATGACCTTCCTGCAGGCATCTCATCGACCATTCGTCTTTTCGCAGACGACTGCGTCTTGTACGGTCGCATAACCACTAAAAAAGACCAGCTAATCCTTCAAAATGACTTAAGAAGAATTGATGAATGGTGTTCCACATGGCTAATGCAGCTCAACGTTTCAAGCGTAAGTACATGCAGGTAACACGCAAGCGCACCACTGTCAACTACGCATATTCATTGAACTCAACCACCCTTTCCAAAGTCGTTTCATACCGGTATCTAGGAATTAGTATCACCAACAACCTCACGTGGTCCGAGCACATTACGAAACTGGCAGCTGATGCTTCGAAATCACTCGGGTTTATCAGACGGCACCTTGGTTCTTCCCCACCTTCTATCCGAAAACTAGCCTACATTACTTTCGTCCGCACTAAACTAGAATATGCCTCTCCTATTTGGAACCCACACCAAGCTTACTTAATCGACACCCTAGAAGCTATTCAAAACCGTGCAGCCCGCTTTATTTCATCCGACTATCACACCCACTCTAGCGTTACAAATATAAAATTGTCTCTCGACATAGAGCCTCTGGTGCACAGGCGGAAAATTGCCCGTTTGTCATTGTTCCACAAACTTTACCATTGTTTTCCATCACTTCCGGACTCCATTTTGCTTCCGCCCCTCAGAACTTCGCGCCGTCTCTTTAACTCCATGAGCATTCTACGCGTGCACGGCTCCACTAACGCATTTAACAAGTCTTTTCTACCCGTTGCCATCGAAGAATGGAATTAATTACCCGAGTGCATTGTCATCGAACGAGATCCGTGTAAGTTCCGCATATTGCTGCTGTCGCACTTAAAAACCTGATGTTGATTATTCTTTTTGTGTTCAACTACCGTTTCATAAATATTTGGCCACTCTCTGTGATGGGTTCATGTACATTTTTTTCTTTATATCCTGCCAGTACATTTATATAGCACTGATTGTGACCTGGTGTATTTTTGTTATGTAACGCCTCCCCCCTATGTAATGCCCCACCACCCAGGGGCCTTTAAGGGTCAATAAATGATGATGATGAAATTGAGTGCCTTCGCCGTAACCAGCTTCGGGGTGCGGCGATAATGCAACTTCGGCGCCGCTAATTCACACCGCAATAAACTCTTCTTTTATACGCAATGAATGCCTTCCTTCAGTGCTCGATTTTCGCGCAAGCAAGAAAGTCGCTACTGTTTTGCTTATTTCATGCCACTCTCAAGCGGAACTTTTTTTCAAAGATTACCAAGAACAAATTTTCTGAAAGAACTATTCTCTGAAAGTGATTCCGTTCCAGCCTGGTGGCTTCTTCAAGGGAATCGCATCAAAGTTACTTCAGCTTGAAGCTGGCGATGAGGTCTATGTTGCCGCTAGCCCCTGGTGGTCATCCTTTTCAAAGCAGTAGGCAGATTCAGATGCTGAATGTGGCGGTAGGCGTCGATTTTGAATCTTCTCCGGACAAAACTTGCGTCTTTTGTGATTACTCTAGAATCATTAGTTGTCATTTATTTCCGCATGTCTGCCTTCACTTTGACGCTGCTTTAAATGTTCACTGATTTTAAAGCCTGCTAGTTATGGTTTACTTATCCTGATATACATTTTAATTTCAATCTGGAAGCACCCGACCGGTATCTGTCTAGAACATGAGCCGATAGAATTCGTCAAAACTTCGGTAACTGATCGTATCAGGTGGAGATCGTATTGAAGGCAATCGACTACATGCTGGCCAATATTTGAAGTTTTTCGACAGCTTATTTATACGGATGTGAGAGCGCTGCGGCGCACCGTGCACGTCACATACACTCCCGACGAGCCTTCCACCGACGGCTGGGGTGAAATGTTCGGGAAATGTGTCGGGACACCAACTTGAATAGACAAAGCAATTTTGTGCCATGGCGCTCCTCAGCCGCAGATAAACTTGTCCCGCAAAAATTCATCACAGTCAACAGTAAACGCGAAGGTGAGAGTATAAAATGTGATATTTGTGAATAAAGTGTGAATTTTTTTAGACGAGCATTGATGTTCGATTTTTGCTACATACATTTGACGCAAGTCATATTCTCTTAACACCGCACACTGGCGAAAAGGAAGAAGTGTGATAGGCATATGGCTACGAAACTCTCACGTTTTAAAGCGCAAGCCTTTCATGCCTCACCGTTGGCAACAGAAGGTTGCCAGCAGAGGTGGCATACTTTTCGGTTGGTCGAAATGACGTGGGCGCAAGGCGTCCGTGGCTCACGACATTACATACCTCATTACTGCGAACACAGCCATGGATACAACCGAACTCATCGAAGCAGAGAGAGAGTCGTGCTAGAGAAGCAGTCAAAGTGTGTAGTCAAATAAAGCACTAGTACACCGCAAATAGTCTTGCAGTCAACGCCAAACAGTGCGTCAGGAAAAGCTTTCGCCTTGCAGCACTTTGGAGAGGCAATGGGCCCCTGAATTTTCTCACCTTGTTTATAAGATTTTTGCTTGAGCTCTCTCAAATTGGCTACAGCTTTCAATGCCTACTGTGAATGAACCTCTCCAAACATGCGGCTTAATTTACATGCAGTGCGTACCGTGTTGAAGTATTCCAGTGGGGCTCACGAACAATTACACAGGCGCAAATCGACCTGGAAAAGGCATTTGATTACATGTGTTATCCGTTTCTTTATTATCTTGTAAACCACGTCAATCTTGGTTAAAGTCTTCCGACTGGGATGCGCCTTTGCCACAAAAACTGTTCCTCGTGTTTTATTGAGAATCGCCCTCTTTCACAAACAGTCCGCATACGCTGCTCCCTGAAACAAGCTTGCCCGTTGTCCCTGCTCCTGTTTGCAGAAGAACTGAGGATTGGGCGAGTTGGTGGTGATCCATCGTAAAAAACCAGCGCCTAAGAACACGGACGGAGGACAAGGTGAAACAGACTGACGGCGCTGAACTTACAACTGAATTTTGTTCCCTCGTAGGCAGCCAATTTATACATTTACACAAGCATGCGCAAAGGCGTCTTGTCCAACTCAGATACAATTTTGCCACTCACAAGCGTAAAACTAGAGAAAACAAAGAAACAGCAATCATCTATTCAAGGCACGTGTGCCATTACCTCACCCTCCCTACCCAGAATGAAATGTGCTTGCTTCATTCTGGGTAGGGAGGGTGAGGTAATGGCACACGTGCCGCACTAATGCACACGTGCCGCATTAATGGTCCTGCTCTCGTGTACGGCATGTTCGCCACTGAGCCGCCCCTGGCAACTTCGAATTAAAGGGCTGATCAGAAGTTTAGAGAGCATGTTATCCACCGCTGATACTAGTCATGTGCGAAATCCTGATAGCATTTTACACGTATGCTTCGCGGACGTGGGGCTTTATCTCATGGCAGTACATCAGAGGAAAAAGAGAAAACGCAGACGTAAATGTTATGGTTTCAATCAAAAATAATATATAGTGTTGAAATATTGCATATTCGTAACCCTATAATCAGCTGTTAGAGCACTTGTAAACTAATTAATATATGCTATTGGAACTAGCGCGCCATAATAGTGGTTACAATCCTGAATTTAACGAGGCAGGAAAGAGCGATACAAAGCATTCTTGTATCATTAAAAAAGCTCAACTTTTTCACAGCGGTGCAAGTGGCGCGATGTGTTAATCGGTGGTGGTGGTGTAAGACATTTATTTATACTATATATGTTAATGGTGGTGTTAGTTCGGGGCGTGGGAGCCCCGCATGCGAGGAACCTCTCAAGCAGTTGCTGGGTGGAGACTGGGGGTTTATTACCGTAGAGGGAGAGAGAGAGAGAGAGAGAGGGAGGGAGGGAGGGCGAGTGTACAAGAAAGCACTTTCGCCGCTGTGGGAATGCAGACGGTCACGGCAAGGAAATGGGGAATGCGCCAGTCGACGGGGCCGTGGGGATCAGACGTCGTCGGGGGGGACAGACGCCTGCCTGCTTTTGTGGGTAATGGCCGGCCCGCGCTTGTTTCTTGGAAGCGGGCGGCGGGTATGCGCGGAGGAGGCAAGGGCTGCTGGAGCGGCCTTGAGTCGCAAAGGTCGACGAGCACGACACCCCTTCCTCTTTAGTTGGGGTCACCGTACCGGTCGGGCGGGCGCCGTTCACGCTGGGGGCGTAGCGCTTGCTGTTGCGTGGACCCGTTGGGTTGGTCTCCGCCAGGTTGTGTCGCACGGTCGTCCAGACTGGCCACAGGTTCTCCATGTTCGGAGGGGGGCGCTGATGGTAGGTCGTGCGCAGGCGAAGTTTCCGCTGGCAGCGTGATCACGTACGTAGCTGGCACAGTGTGGCACAGTTCACTTGCGGCTGGTCCGTTCGTCCGATGGTCTGGCGGCGGATCATCCATCGGGTAGGCTGCTGCACCTGGTTTAATGTGACCAAGGTGCCTACGAACCGTTCCGTTTCTGTGTTGAGAAGTCTTGTGGACTTCTGCGGAGCTCGTCACTCCCTTGAGTCCTCGCTGCTGCCTTGACGCACTTTTTGATGGCAGGGCCAGGTCCAAAGCACGCTTCTGGTGGCGTCGATGTTGCAGACGTTGTCGTCAGCACTCCAGAGTTGCAGTCGGCTGTCAAACTTCTGAGGCTGCGACGTAGCTGCTGATCGAGTGGCTTTCTGTCGGCTGCGTCGATGTTGCAGACGTTGTCGTCAGGACTCCAGGGTTGCAGTCGGCTGTCAAACTTCTGAGGGCTGCGACGTAGCTGCTGATCGATTTGCTTTCTGTCGGCGTCGTCGATGTTGCAGGCGTTGTCGTCAGCACTCCAGGGTTGCAGTCGGCTGTCAAACTTCCGAGGGCTGCGACGTAGCTGCTGATCGACTGTTACGGCAGTTGGTCACGTCACTGGAAAACGTTACGGCTGTGCAGCTCGGATGGTCAAGCGTACCGGCTGTACAGCTCGGATGGTCTACCATCGACGTGCTTCCGGAGGAGTGTGACTAGGTCTCCATAGCTGACTTCTCCGGGTGATCTAAGATCGAAGTGCTTCAGGAGAAGTGTGACTATAGGTATCCATAGCTGACTTCTCCGGGAGTCTTCGGTGTGATCAGCACGCGAGCAGTCTCGAAGGTGTCGGTCCGCATAGCGTCAGGAGGAGCGCGTGCTTCTTTGCTTCGTCGGAGACATCGTTTGCCACGAGGTATAATGTGAGGCACTGAATCCACGATCCAAGAAAAGGCTCGATGACACCGTGCAGTCCTCCAATAGCCATCGGCGACACCTCGAACTGCGTACGCTCTACATCCCACTTCTCGTCGCCAGTGTTAATGGTGGTGTTAGTTCGGGGTGTGGGAGCCGCGCATGCGAGGAACCTCTCAAGCCGGTTGCTGGGTGGAGACTGGGGGTTTATTACCGTAGAGGGAGAGAGAGAGAGAGAGAGGGAGGGCGAGTGTACAAGAAAGCACTTTCGCCGCTGTGGGAATGCAGACGGTCACGGAAAGGAAATGGGGAATGCGCCAGTCGACGGGGCCGTGGGGATCAGTCGTCGTCGGGGGAGACAGACGCCTGCCTGCTTTTGTGGGGAATGGCCGGCCCGCGTTTGTTTCTTGGAAACGGGCGGCGGGTATGCGCGGAGGAGGCAAGGGCTGCTGGAGCGGCCTTGAGTCGCAAAGGTCGACGAACACGACAATATACAAGAGAGGTATTGCTTGGGCCGTGCCTGAAGGGCCCGGCCCTCACAATCACTAGGAGGGATCCCTAGTCCGGGACCTCTGTGGCCTCCGCGGCGGCCCGGGCTCTTGTCACCAGGGCTCGTTGGTTCTGGAGTGTTGAGCCGCTGAATCAAAATATCGTAAATTTTTTCTGGCAGTATATCCGCAGAAATTGATTACGTAACTACAATAGCGGAAGGTACAATTAGTTTTCATATTAGGTGTGCTGGTGGTACGATGAGAGCAGTTGAGAATGTAACGAGCAGGCCGATTCTTATTAGGTTCGTAGCTTACTAGAAAATCAACCAGGGTGCCGTACTGAGGCCGCATTCTGAGGTTTAGAACGAACAAGTGATTTGTAACGTTGTAGGTAAAGGAATATAGAGACTAGAAATTTTGTTCCAAGTAACCTAGGGAGTCCGGCTGGACGTGGCGTGGATCGGACGCTCGCGCGAACGCTCCTCGCTTGACCCATGCCCACCGCTCAATTCAGCGACGGTCAACACCGCTCTCGCCTGGATTTCGTCTTTGAAGCTCGGATAACGCCGTCGGACGCACCGGCAAGTCCCTTTTTGCCAGAACGGGAGAAAGGCAGAAATCACAAACATAGAACAATGGGCGGAGGAACCCGCAGGGATGCTAAGAATGCCACTAAAACGCTCGACGACAACGCGGAACTTGAAGTACTAGACAGCCGCCTTCTTCATATGTGGGAGGCCAAAGCTAGTATGGAAAAGCGATTAAAGAGACAAAAGTGGAATCGCAATCTCAGAAGACGCCTAGCGCGCCACAACAAAGAGATTGGGGCATATGCACTTAGACTCTGCGATCAGAACTGGGAAACAATGTGTGACCAGCTTGAGGGCAATATGGGCCTTGCCAAAACATGGAACCTCCTTCGGCACCTCCTCGATCCAGAAGGTAGTCAATTAACACAGAGACAAAATTCACACAAATTAGGATATAAATTTGAAGGTTCGGAGCAGGAACTCCTCGATGCAATTTGTTGTCGATATATAGGCTCCGCCACCAAACTTCCTTACCGCGCTATGCGGGTAAATCCAACAGCGTACTAGACGCCCCTATTCACGAATTCGAGGTTCGAGCAGAAATATTAAAACTGAAAACCAAATCAGCCCCCGGACTCGATGGTGTAACCAACAAAATGCTTAGAAACCTAGATGATATATCTATAACAGCGCTGACCAATTTCATGCAATAATGCTGGGAGAAGGGTGAGATTCCCAATCAGTGGAAAACCGCTAAGGTAATTTTCATACCTAAGCCAGGAAAACCGCTCAATCTAGAAAATCTAAGGCCTATATCCCTCACACCTTGCGTTGGAAAACTGATGGAACATGTCATACACACGCGACTAAACAATTTCATGGAAGACAACGACTTATAGCCCAATTCGATGATAGGTTTTAGATCGCATTTGTCCACTCAAGATGTCATGATACAGGTCAAGCATGACATATTAGACACTAAGTCGCTCGATGCGAAAGTAATAGTGGGACTTGACTTCACTAAAGCTTTTGATAATGTAAAACACGAGGCGATACTAGAAAACCTGGCTCTTATAAACGTCGGGGAGCGAGCATACAACTACATTGCCAATTTCCTTTCCGGCAGGATAGCGCGCATCCATTTTGGTGAAGGTCAGTCTCAAGACATACAATTGGGCAGCATAGGCACCCCTCAGTTTTCGGTACTTTCCCCTCCTCTCTTCAACGTGGCCATGATACGGCTCCCGAAGAGGCTGGAGGGGATAGATGGCTTGAATTTCTGCATGTATGCGGACGACATCACCATGTGGTGACCCGTGGACACGACGCGCACATCGAAAGTACGCTACAGAAGGCTATAAATGAGGTAGAAAACTGTCAGCCGTAGGGGCTTGCAATGCTCGCCGCAGAAGTCTGAACTTCTTTTTTATCGACCTTTGCATCAAAGACAAACTAGAACCATCCCTAACATCAAATTACAAACTCAAGGGGCGGAGATTCCTCATGTTGAAAAAATCAGAATTTTAGGAATGATTATACTAAGCAACGGGTATAACGGTGATGCCATAACTAAGATGGAAAACTGCGCGCCACAAACGATGCCACTCATTCAGCGGATTGCCAACAGGAGACATGGCATGAAAGAGCAGAATCTCCTACAACTGGTACAGGCGCTCGTAGTTAGCCGTATCTCGTATGCTGCCCCCTTCCTTGATCTTGAAGTTTCAGAAAAAGAAAAGATAAATGGAATTATCAGACAGTGCACGAAACAAGCTCTGGGATTACCCATCCGTACATCCACTCACCGCCTCCTAGAGCTAGGCATGCATAATACCCTGGAGGAAATTACGGAAGCAGTGAGAACGTCCCCACTCGAACGCTTAGCCGGGACCACAACCGGCATGGCCATTCTAGAAAAACTAAATCTGAGCCGAGATAATAGAACAACCGCCAAAGTTGACATGCTCGAAGAAATTCGGGACAATATAGTTGTTCCCCCATTACCCAGAAATATGCATCCTATTCATCCCTCAGTGCGCCGGGCCAAGCGGGCAGAGGCGCTACAGAAACGCTTGCGCTCCTACAAAGACGAGGACGTGGTCTACGTGGATGCCGCTGAGTATGGTAAGAACACGATGACCGTCGCGGTCGTCAATAATAAACAACTCCACAAAATAAGTGCCTCCATACTCTCGGGTAACCCAGAGACTGCAGAGGAAGCTGCCATAGCACTGGCCTGTGTAGGCACAAAAGCGAGGTACATAATCAGTGACTCCAAAGTTGCCATTCTAAATTTCAGCAGGGGCCGGGTCCCCCCTCTAACGAATGCAATTCTAAGCCGTCATGTAAAAAATTCAGGGGGCACTTTGGCTGTCTAAAGTGGGTAGAGGCGAAAGCGTTTTCCGCACCACTTTGACTGCTTCAGTGGAACTGGTGGCGTCACATATAATTCAGTACTAATTACTGTGATGACAAATCAGTAATTAATGGTTAATTACTGATTAATACCTGAATACTAATTAAGTGCTAATTAATGACGCTTAAGCTTCGCCTTTAGGTGTGGAACGCGACAGCGTGTTGTAGCGCTGGCAGGGAGTCCACGGAACGCCACCACCTGTTCGGCGCGATGCCTTGCCCTTTGAACGCAACGCTTTTTGAGGAAAGGAAATGGCGCAGAAATTGTGTCATCTCGGTGGACACCTGAACAGCACCGTAGAGGAAGGGAGGAAGTGGGAGTGAAAGAAGACAAAGAGGGCCCGTAATGAAGGAAATGAAAGTTGTATTTGAGGAAAGAACTGTCTCACATATCTCGGTGGACACCCGTCAAAATTCAAGGGGGCACTTTTTTTACCTTAAGTGTGGTCACTGATGTGTGGTTAAGATGTTAAGCTTCGCCTCTAAGAGTGGAACGCGAGAGCGTCTTGCAACGCTGCCAGGGAGTCCATAGAACGCCATCGCGCATTCGGTTATACGCCTCGCTCGTCGGTAAATTGGTTTTTGAGGAAAGGAAATGTATCTCTCTCATATCTCGGTGGACACCTAAACCTCGCCGGAAGGGAAGGGAGGAGGATGAGAGTGAGCGAAGACACCGTATTCACTAGACGCGCCTTAGTTCATTCCGAACCATCGAGCTGGCATGGCGGAGTGGATAGCATGCTCGTCTCGCACGCCGAAGACCGGGGTTCGATTCCCGAGCTCGACCAATTTCCTACTCGTTTTTATTTGTTTATCTGGTCTGACTAGAAAGGTTAATTAGGCTAATTGGTTAAATAAGCAATTAACTAAGCTCAGTCCCACTTACTTGGAGCATCACTATACGATCCCTTCAATTGGTTGCATGGTTACTAGGCAAAGTACAATTGGCCCCGTTTTAAATTCGCGCACTGTGACGTCACGGCCGTTTCGACCAATTTAAAAGCGTGACATTTTCTGTCGACAACTGCTGCTTACAACGATGAGGCATTAAAGGCTTTCGCCTTAATAGACAGGAAAATTGCACTAGTCTGGACACCAGCGCATGCATCCCTGCCTGGTAATGAGACGGCCCACGAGTTCGCCCGAGGATTTTCCTTCCAGGCGGACCCGAGTGAGGTGGTCTTTACAGACAGGGATCGCATGGTGACCTACAGAGAAATTACACAGCACTATCGATTGCAACGAGCTATACTTCCTCCAGCGGATAGATCCTTGTCTAGATACCAAGCTATCAACTGGCGCCGGTTACGAACTTACACCTTTCCAAACCCAGCCCTTTGGTGCCTTATGTACCCAGGGCAATTTTCAGACAAATGCGCAGACTGTGAAGTTAGGGCCACCTTGGACCACACACTATGGGAATGTCCTCATGCCCCCCGGGAGGGACAAGGTATAAACACAAAAGATCAATGGGAGACCTTACTACTGAGCTCCGACCCGGCGACTCAGTTACAACTCGTCCGACTGGCCGAAGCCGCCACCGAGAGTCAAGACCTTTCGGCCGTCGTCCAGGCGGGTAGCCCTCTGGCTACCCTCTGTCTGTTGGACATTAAAAGTTTTCTATCCTATCCCTTTTTGCCTGTTTGTGCGGACTTTTCTGCGTTTCGGCTCTCGCCGGTAACTCATTCGCCGCATTAGTAACCCCCACTCAGGCTAGAGTGAAAGCAATACTCTCCGTTTAGTACAAGCCTTTGTGATCAGCCGCATCGCTTACGTATGCCCTTACCTACATCTAAAGTCAGCTGAAAAAGAGGAAGTGGAGGCCATATTCAGGAAATGCGTCAAAGAGGCAGTTGGGCTACCCATGTTCACAGCGACAGAGAAAGTGTTAGGTCTCGGTCTTCATAACACCCAAAGTGAGATTATTGAAGCGGTAACCGACTCGCAGTACAAACGACTAACGGCCACATAAACTAGCAGACACATTCTGTCCACACTAGGCATAACATACAAACGACAAGGCGGACCAACAACTGACCTTCCCAAACATATACGCGAGCTTCTGGCCATTCATCCGCTACCTCGGAAGATGCACCCAGATTTCCACGCTGAACGTCGTGCAGAGAGAGCCAAATCATTAGGCAAACGCTTCCTCTCTGTGGTACCTCTGTGGTATATGTTGATGCAGCAGATTCTTCGGCTGACAAGATGGTAGCTGTGGTCACCACGGAAGGTGGTACACTCATAACTGGGGGCACTAGACGCACTCAGCACACACATGTTGGAGAAGAAACAGCCATTGCTCTAGCCATTGCGGGATCCTCGGCAGAAACCATTGTCAGCGACTCGAAATTGGCGATACGTAACTACACGTTTGGAAGAATCTCTCCACAAGCAGCATGAATTCTGCTAAATTATCAGCCCACGCGGCGCATTCGATTAATCTGCACGCCTGCTCATGCCTCCCTTGCTGGTAATGAGGCGGCTCATAACGTAGCTCGAGAACTGTCCCGCCGAGCTGGGTCGTGCAGTCCGCCCGCCCTATACTCCGGCAAGGACAGGTTGTTTTCTTACAGAGAAATCCTGCAGCACTACAGGCTTGCAAGACTCAGATTCCCCCCAGCAGATAATACACTCTCGAAGCAACAGGGCAAAGCCTGGTGTAAACTTCAAACTAACACCTATCCAAATCCCCAATTGTGTAGCTTCTATTCGGTTGGACTCTACTCAGACAAATGCAAAAATTGTGATGCGAAAGCCCATCTAAATCATATGATCTGGAACTGCCCGCAGTCCCTACCCGCGAGTAGATTCAATACCGACTCTGATCATTGGGAGGCTCTATTGCTCAGCCCCGACCCGGGGACACAGATCAAGCCCCTCCAGCTGGCTGACGACGCCGCCGCTGCCCAAGGGATTGCGCCCGCCGTTTAAGCGGGGGACGACTTCGAGTCGCTCCTCTATATCCGCTGGAAATAAAGCTCCACCACCACCAAGTAACCTAGAGAACGGTTAGCATTACTGATCACACAGATAATGTGGCGATCCGAAGAAAGGTTAGAAAACATACAGAAGCCTAAGCACTTATACGATGTTAATATAGTGGCCCGTGTACTGTGCGATGTCAGTGCACGTTAGAGAACCCCAGGTGGTCGTAATTTCCCGAGCCCTTCTCTACGGCGCCCCTCATGGTCTGAGCCGCTTTGGAGCATTTAACCCCCACAATCCAAATCTTTCACTCCCACCTTCCTCCCTTCCCTCACGGCGCAGTTGGGGTGTCCACCTTGAAGTGAGGCAATAGTGCAAAATTTCCTTTCCTCCAAAACCACTTCTTTAGAGGTATATATGGAA
The DNA here is from genome assembly GCF_055824585.1 of Amblyomma mixtum. Lineage (NCBI taxonomy): Eukaryota > Metazoa > Arthropoda > Arachnida > Ixodida > Ixodidae > Amblyomma > Amblyomma mixtum. The sequence goes on along the minus strand of NC_143014.1, from coordinate 388,474,455 downwards.
GGCACAGTGACTAAAATCGCATGTTTCCAGTTCATTAGCAACAGCTGTAAGAATTGACCGATATTAGGCAATTCTTGCTAGAAGATGCAATGCAAAGGTGAAATCCCGACCATCCACGCCACATTTTCATAATCGCGGCCATGTTGATGGCTTGTTGGTTTATTGGTGTTTAACGTCCCAAAGCAACTCAGACTATGAGGGACGCCGTAGTGAAGGGCTCGAGAAATTTCGACCACCAAGGGGTCTTTAACGTGCGCTGACATCGCACAGTACACGGGCCTCTAGAATTTCGCCTCCATCGAAATTCGGCCACCGCGGGCCGGGATCGAATCCGCGTCTTTCGTGTGAGCAGCCCGAAAGACGCAGGTTCGATCCCGGCCGCGCCTTCCGGGCTGCTGATCCGAAAGCCGCGGATTCAACAGAAGGGTTGTTGCTCACGATGTGAATGCATGACACCGATACTATACACCTGCTAGACGATAAGGCGGCAACCAAACACGTGCGAAACGAAAGAAAAAAGCTCCGCAGGATTTAAGCAATATATATTTCACGTTTCTTTTTAGGGCCGCCAGATATTCAGTCCCTATCAATACGACTGGCATGACCGATCAACTAAACGAAATTCTCGATTGGAAAGCGTTAACCACGTATCTCGCGGCGTCAAGAAGATAATTCGCTCTTAAACAAGCCCGTAATGGCAGAACAGGCTCTTGACCACTTACGTGCACTTTATAACGGCTTTTGGCGCTTTTAATCTTGGTGACAGCAACAGTACATGTTTTTTTCGAACATTCATTCGTGTGAGTGTCATAAAATGACAAAAGTATTCCAAAATCTTACGGAAATAGTCACCCGTCGACGCACTATGTCCGCTCACGCCGCGTATACAGATCACCATATCGCTGCTTCAAAAAATAGCCGTATGACGCCGCCACCCTCGCTGGAATAGCCGGGCTTTGTTTCTTACAGAAGCAGGTATCTCTGCAGGATGTGGACGGTGCGGCTAAACGGCGTTCCAGAGCATGTTACAAACAGGGCTGTACTCATCAACGGCAAGGTCTACTCGTTCGACATTTACCACGGGGCATGGAACTTGCTCCACGTCTTCATCTTTGACCCCGCGTCGAGCCGGTGGGATATGGTGCAGACGCAGCTTCCCGACGGCGGGCCGATTAACATATCCTTCCAGACAGTTGTAGCGAACGGCCACTGCGCGTATCTGTGGGGCGGCCCGCCCAGCTGGCCATCCCCGAGTGTCCTTTACCGCTTTGACACAAGCACCATGACATGCAGCCGCCCTGAGGTGGCCGGTGAGGTGCCGTCATCGATTTACGGCAGCACAGCTTGTGTTGTGGGTCACCGCAAGTATATCCTAAGTAACTGGGATCGTTCGCCGTATATGCGGGTCCTTGACTTGGATACCCTAGAGTGGCATCGTGTCCACACCAGCGGAGAGGCTCCGGTTCTACCTGCCTGCCACACTGCGTCTGCCTTCGGGACCCGCATGTATGTGTTTGGCGGCAGCCTAGCAGACTCTTCCCTCACCCTACACTATTTTGAAACGACCACCTCTTCATGGGTATGCCCACAGGTACAAGGAGTTCCCCCTGTGTGCCGGCGAGGTCATTCAGCCTTCGTGTATAACGAAGAACTGTACATTTTCGGAGGGTACAGCGAATTGCTGCAGACCTATTTGGCAGATATACACAAGTACGACCCCGTGACGTCGCGTTGGACCGAAGTGAAGCCATGTGGCTCACCACCATCTCCCAGGTACTGGCATGGCTGCTCAGTGATGGGTGAAAGAGTGTTTATCTTCGGCGGCTTTGGGCCGGCACCCAACCAGGATGAGGGGCAAGTTGCTGAGGAGCGAAGGGCCCTGACCGATCTCCACGTGTTGCACTTGGCACCAACACTGCAGAACCTGTGCTTACTTGCAGTAATTGATGCACGGCTGGATCTACGCCCCTTGCCAAGCTTCATTAAACAAATGGTCTGCGCTATCACTTCTTCGTAGATGCTGCATCTGAAGCAAACTGAGTGCCTTCGGCGAAGCCAGTTCTGTGGTGCGGTGATGATGCAACTTCGGCGCCACTAGTGGACGCAGTAATAAACTCTTCTTTTATACGCAAAGAACTCCTTCCTTCTGTGCTCGATTTTGGCGCAAGCAAGAAAGTCGCTATTATTTTTTTTATATTCATGTCGCCTGGGGCCGCCACTTTTTCTTAAATAACAAAGAGAACAAATTTTATGAACGAAGAATTATTCACTGAAATCGATTCAACTCCAGTCTGGTGGTTTGTTCAAGCGAGTCGCATTAACGTAGAAAGAGAAGTTTATTTTTTTTCTAATGTCAACAAAAATACAAATCAGAACTGCTGAACTCAATGCTCTGATCAGTCAAGCACATGCGCAGTGACGCAGCACTGAGCACGTCAATAAGGCAGTAAGAAAGCCGACACTCGACCGCCGCGCAGGACGATGAAATATGTCGACCATTTGCGCAAGAACTCAGTCTCACTCATTGACAGTGCGTCCACGCATGCTTGCTCAAAGAGGCGCGTGCGGAGGCGCTGCAACATTGGAAACATTGCTCTTTGCGGACGCCCATTTAAGGAATCCGCTCCACGCTGCCGCCACAAAACGAACATGCCGACACACAAGAGCATATTTGTGAACAGTTCGCGTGAACTAGTGCGCGCTTCGAGGCGGGTTAAAAACATCCGTGACACTAGTACCCAAAAGGTGCGCGCCACTACACAGTCGAACATAGCGTGCCGCAACGTTTCTAAAAGACCGCATTGCGGGCATCGGGCGGAGGGCGCCACGCCCCACGCCGCAAGGCGGTCTGTTATGGGCAGGACCCGCCAGCCTCGCAGCCAGCCGAAGTCCCTGACATCTGCAGGAAGGTGACATGCGGGTGACATGCTCTGGAACGCCGTTTAGCCGCACCGTCCACATCATGCAGAGACAGCTGCATAAGAGACAGCTGCAATAACCGCTTAAATGGCACAGCTGTTGCAGCAGTTTCCCGCTTTGTGGATGACTATCTAGTTTTGCTCACCTGTGACCGCGAAGCCTTTAGTAGGGAAGTGTCCGATGTTCGAGGTGTATTTTCTGATGTTCTTGCCCCTTTGGAAGTAACTCATGAAGTTCCTGTAGAGGACACAATCAGATTTCTAGACTTGAGCCTGCAGTTTTCACCTTGCAGCGTGTGCTGGTCTTTCCAGCCTAGGGCTAATAAACCGTTGCTACCATATAGTTCCGCGCACTCGAAGCTTGTTAAAAGAGGAATTGTCATGTCAAGCTTCAGGAGTGCACTTACAAAATCTTGTCAACATAAAACCGCATGCAGCTTTAATAACCAGGTAGAGAGGCTTACTGCCTGTGGCTATCCGCTTCATGTTCTTTCTTCTGTGGCCGATGTTTTGTTGAAGAAACTGAAATGCTCCCCGAGTCCTGAATGTCAAACAAGTAAGCCAGTAGCAGCCATTCCCTATATCCACAAGATATCACATAATTTGAAAAGTGTTGGAAAAAGAGTCGGAGTTGATGTTATTTTTCTGCCCCCAGTAAGTTGTGCATGCGTGTCAACAATCCAGGGAAAACTATCCCCGTTTGCCCGAAAAATCATGAGTGCAAATTCGTGAAGTGTCAAAAAAATGTCGTGTATTCTATTCCTCTCACTTGTAATGGGTTTTATATTGGTCAGACAGGACAGTGCTTAAATGATAGGCTTAGGCAGCACCGCAACAATGTTGATAATAAAGAGTCCCGTAACCTCAGCATGCACTGCCGTGAGTGCGAGTGCACCCCACAGTTTGAATCTTGCAGAGTTGTGGATAGGAACAGAGATAAGCTGTGCCGTGAAATAATCGAGGCTTCGAACATCAAGACGCATGGTGACACATGTGTAAGCGCTCCATCAGTGTTTTTATCTCAAAAAGAACTTCGCTTCCTGAATTGCACATCTTAGCTTGTGTTGGCGTGCAGAATCCCAGCGCATGAATGAGCTCTTTGCTTTGTTTTCTATTTTGGTGCCTGAATGTATGTATACGTGCAGCGTGCCAAATAAATGTCAGTTGTTAGTTCAGCGCTGTGTCTTCCGTTTCCTTCTCTGCTCTATTCTTTGGCTTCGGCCTTCCGCTGCTTCAAATCAAACAATGAATAACCAACTCGCCCATCAGCTTGTGCTTTCAAGTTAAAAAAGCTTTTTGCAGACCCAGTTTTGCGTCCGCACTGCAGCTCACCTGGATGAGGCAGAGCACATTTCATATCATCTCGCACTACAAGAGAGGGAATTTCTAACATTAGATAGCCTTCTGTGATATGAACCATGTGAATACTGTGGCTGTGAATAATGTGTGCGAACATGCGGCTGTTGGAAAAGCAGATCAACGCGCTAGGAAAGCCGAACTCAAACGCGCCCCACGACAAGATCGCTTACACTCCGAGCAAGGTGTGTTGCTGGGTGAGTTGGTTGGGGTAAATCTTGAGAAAAAACAGCGCTTGCAGACAAAGGAGCAGAACAAGAAGGATCGATCCCTTTACCCTGCGGCAGGAAGTGCATCGGCCAAACAGGCCGATGTTTCAACAAGCGGTTACTAGAGCATAAAGCTAATGCTGAGGATAAAAGGTACGGTAATTTGGTCATCCACTGCCGTGATTGCAGTCATTGCCGACGCATCTCCCCCACTTTCAAGGAAAAAGATATTCTGGCAAAAACCTTAAATCAACTGACCCGAGAAATCATTGAAGCAGCCACTATTACCAAGCTAAAAGATGAGTGCGTTAGCACACCATCAGTTGCGCTGTTAGACAAAAAGTGTTCATTCCTCTCTGCTTCGACTTGATTCAGTGCATTCTTTTGGTTTCATCCCGTGATGTTTTGTTGGCGCCCACTTTTTGCGATTTTTGCCATCTTAAACTTTTCTGTAAAAACTTCTCTGTTATTTCACCCTAGGTTTTATCGCCCACACGTTTTTTACGATTCATTGCTTGTTTTTAGGGATCTGTGGTCTGATCAATTTCATTTTTTAGGGACCACCTTTCCTGCTTGTTTTTATTCTCTTCGGCTTCTCAGGTTTTTGCTTTTATCTGTTTTAACGCTTTTGGTTTGGTTTGGTTTATGGGGTTTAACGTCTTAAAGCGACTGAGGCTACGAGAGACGACGTAGTGGAGGGCTCCGGAAATTTCGACCACCTGGGGTTCTTTAACGTGCACTGACATCGCACAGTACACGGGCCTCAAGAATTTCTCCTCCAAAGAAATTCTATCCGCCGCGGCCGGGATCGAACCCGCGTCTTTTGGGTCAGCGTTTTAACGCTTTTAATTGCGTCATCTTTTCGGCGTGCCGATTTTTTACATCTTCCGCAGGCTTTTCCTGCAACTTTTATGCTTGTCTGTTCAGTTTTTAGTGCCTTCATCTTTGTCACCTTTCATCGTCATTCGTTTAGCCGTGTTGGTTGTTGGCTTCTTCGGGATCTTTTTAGAACTTTCCGGAATTGTTTCATTACGCTTACGCTCCCTGCCTTTGTTTCCCGCGTTGTTTCTTTCCTTTTTTTTCGTTTTTCTTTTCTCGCTTGTTTTGGCTGCGTTGTTGGTTATCAGTGACGATATGAATAGTTGGTCTACGTGTTGGCTCTTTCCATGCTCCCATTTTGCTGATCTGTGCGCGTGCGCATCATTCCCTCTAGTTCACAGCGCAGTTGTGTGTCCTTCTTGTTCTGGTCCTTTGTCTGAGCGCTGTTTCTTCTCAATATGTACATTCCGAGGTCCAAAATGCTTGGGCCCCCAAAATCTGGTCAGAATGACGTATACGGGAGTCCTGAGCTCTGCGGGCATGTCATTCTGTCGCTGCAATTCCCGCTACTAGTGGTAACTGTTCCGCCAGATTTAGTGCAGGAGTGCAACCCGCGGCGGAGCAAGCAGGTCAGCTTCGCTGGCCACTGCACGAGGACGCGATGCTATTACCGCAACCGATGACGTCTCGGGTTAAACTGCAACACACTTTCGCACTGTGGGTTGCAGATCCCCTCTTCAACAGCTTCCAGCCGCGGCGCTCCGCTCGGAACACGTTTCCCACAACCGGCAGATAGCCGCCGTGGTGGCTCAGAGGTTAGCATGCTCGGCTACTCAGCAGGAGTAACCGGGTTCGAACCCAGCCGCGGCGGCCTGCGCTTCGATGAAGGGAAAACACAAAAAGCGCCCGTGTGCTGTGAGATGTAAATGCACATTATAGATCCTCGGGTGGTCGAAATTATTCTGGAGCCCTCCACTACGGCCCCTCCTTCTCTCTTTCTTCTTTCACTCCCGCCTTCCTCCTTTCCCTCACGGTGCGGTTGGGGCTTCCACCGAGATATGTGAGACAGATACTGCGCCATTTCCTTTCCTCAAATCCACGTATATAGAGGTATATATACAAGGCACAGTGACCAAACAACAAGTTTCTATTTCACCAGAAGCAGCTCCAGGTATTCAGGCCCCTTAGGCATTTCTTACCAGAACAGGAAATGAAAAGGCGAAATACCAACGATTCACACCACATTTCCACCATCGCGGCAAGGTTGAACAAAGTGGTTGTTGCTCGCGATATGAATAGACCAGAGCTGTACGACACCTATACCAAGCACCTGCTAGACGACAAGGCAGCAACAAAACATGCGCGAAACGAAAGAAAAAATATGGCTGAGGCTTAGCTAAGGTTAAGCCTAGTCAGATGCGAAGCATATTGATGGCTAGGCTTGGTAATACACGGCTTTCATTTAGCGCAGGATTTAAGCATTATGCAAATGTATTTCACGTTTTTTCTTAAGGCCGCCATATATTCAATCCCTATCAATGCGACTGGCATGACCTATCAACTAAACAAAATTCTCGATTGGAAAGCGTTAACCACATATCATGTTGCTTCAAAAAAACAGTTCGATCTGAAACAAACCCGTAATGGCAGAAGAGCCCTCCTGACCACTTATGCGCACTTTATAACGGATTTAGCGCTTTTAATCTTGGTAACTGCAAGAGTACGTCCTTTTTCGAAGATTCATTCATGTGAGAGTCATAAAATGACAGACATATTCAAAAATCTAACGGAAATAGTCACCCGTCGACGCACTAAGTCTGCACACGCCACGAATACCGATCACCATATTGCTGCTTCAGAAAAAAGCCGCATGATGCCACCGCCATCGCTGGAATGACCGGGCGTTGTTTCTTACAGAAGCAGGTGTATCTGCAGGATGTGGACGGTGCGGCTAAACGGCATTCCAGAGCATGTCACCCGCATGGCTGTACGCATCAAAGGCAAGGTCTACTCGTTCGCCAGTTGCCACCCGGCATTGAACTTGGTCCACGTGTTAATCTTCGACCCCGCATCGCACCGGTGGGATGTGGTGCACACGCAACTTCCCGACGCCGGGACGATTACCATTTCCCTCCCCACAGTTGTAGCGTACGGCCACTGTGCGTATCTGTGGGGCGGCCCGCCCAACTGGCCATTTCCAAGTGTTCTTTATCGCTTCGACACAAACACGATGACACGCAGCCGTCTGGCGGTGTCCGGTGAGGTGCCCTCATCGAAGTACGGCAGCACAGCTCGAGTTGTGGGTCACCGCAAGTATATCTTCAGTGACTGGGATCCTTCGCCACATATGCGGGTCCTTGACTTGGATACCGTAGAGTGCCATCGTGTCCCCACCAGCGGAGAGGCTCCGGTTCTACATGCCTGCCAATCTGCGTCTGCCATCGGGACCCGCATGTATGTGTTCGGCGGCAGCCCAGCAAACCGTTCCCTCATCCTATACTATTTTCAAACGACGAACTGTTCCTGGGTGCGCCCGCAGGTACAAGGCGTTCCCCCTGTGTATCGGCGAGGACATTAAGCCTTCGTGTTCAACGAACAGCTGTACATTTTCGGAGGGTACAGCGATGTGCTCAAGACCTTCTTAGCAGATGCGCACAAGTACGACCCCGTGACGTCGTGCTGGACCGATGTGAAGCCATGTGGCTCACCACCATCTCCCAGGTACTGGCATGGCTGCTCAGTGATGGGTGAAAGAGTGTTTATCTTTGGTGGCTTCGAGCCGGCACCCAACCAGGATGAGTGGCAGGTTGCTGAGGAGCGAAGGCCGCTGACGGATCTCCACGTGGTGCACTTGGCACCGGCGCTGCAGAACCTGTGCTTGCTTGCAGTGATTGATGCACGGCTGGATCTACGCCCCTTGCCAAGCTTCATATAAGAAATGGTCTACGCTATCACTTCCCTCCCATCGTAGTCGATGGTAGATGCGGCGTGGCAACCAAATGGAGTGCCTTCGGCGTAAGCCAGCTTGGGGGTGCGGCGATAATACAACTTCGGCGCCGCTACTTGACACCTCAATAAACTCTTCTTTTATACGAAATGAACGCCTTCCTTCAGTGCTCGATTTTCGCGGAAGTAAGAGAGTCACTAGTGTTTTGTTTATTTCATGAAACTCTGAGGCGGCACTTCTTTTCAAATATTACCAAGAACAAATTTTCCCAACGAAGAACTATTCTCTGAAATTGATTCCATTCCAGCCTGGTGGTTGATCCAAGAGAACCGCATCAACGTCACTTTTTCCTGAAGCTCGCGATGAAGTCTAGGTTCAGTAACACGTTCTGCTGGGCGAGTTGGTTCATCTTGGTAATGTAAAAGCTTTTAGCGCAAAAGGACTAAGAAAGGACGGGGTGGAAAGAGAAGTTTATTTTTTCTAATGTCAACAAAAGTACAAAACAAAACGGCTGAACTCAAAGGTCTGATGTCACATGGACATGCTCAGTGCCGCTACACTCAGCACGTCAGTAGGGCATTAAGAAAGCCGATACTCGACCGCCGCGCAGGACGATGAAGTATGTTGACCACTTGCGCAAAAACTCCGCCTCGCTCATTGACAGTGCGTCCACGCATGCTTGCTCAATGAGGCGCGTGCGGAGGCGCTGCAACATCGGTAACATTGCTCTTTGCGGACGCCCATTTAAGGAAGCCGCTCCACGCTGCCGCCACATAACCAACATGCCGACACACAAGAGCATATTTGTGAATAGTTCGCGTGAACTAGTGCGCGCTTCGAGGCGGGTTAAAAACATGCGTGACACCAGTATCCAAAAGGTGCGCGCAACTACACACTCAAACATAGCGTGCCGCAATGTTTCGAAGAGACCGCATTGCGGGCATCGGGCGGAGGGCGCCACGCCCCAAGCCGCAAGGCGGTCTCTGGTGGGCAGGACCCGCCAGCCTCGCAACCAGCCGAAGTCCCTGATATCTGCAGGAAGTGCAGGTGAGGTCAGTTGGCGCCAGCGCGCCCGTCTCGTTTTCTGGAGTTGTTCGCGGGTGAGCTCTGCTACCGTTAGTGCCTCACACACCCTGGAGGGCGGGGTTTCATCAACATCCAGATCGGGCACGCTGGCAGACAACGACGCCAGTGTGCGACGCACATTAACGAAGAATGCCGGCGGCTGCTCGGCTGTAGGGCCAACCACGTGTTGTGTAAAAAACACATTACGCGCTGTACCCAGAAAGTATGCGATGAGTGTTCTCCCGGGATAGTCTGGGTTGTGCACAAGATCGCGTACTCCTCGCAAGGCGAGCACATTACACATGGTGCGGATGCAAGGTATACTAAACCCACCCATGTACGATGGAAGGCGCATGAACATTCGTGACACAAGTTCGGTTTTGCCCGCCCAAACGAAAGAGCCACAGGCCGAGGTTAGCCTGCGAGCAAACGTGCGCGGTGGGTTTGCGACGCGGGCGACAAAAAAACATGCGGCTAGGATTGTGGACTTAACTACATAGCTGCGCTCTGCCATTGAAAGGCGGAAAGTTGACGCCACCGAGAGGCGTTTCTCAGCATTCGTGCGGAGGTTAGTCCAGGTTTCGCGGGCTACTTCTCCGCTGGCGAGGAATACTACTCCCAGGACTTTCACTCCCTGCACCCACTCCACCTCGCCCGCAAGGTTCGGTGTGAAGGTGCCAAACCTTAGCGCCCCGCCTTTTTTCCCTGTTCAATAGGGCCCCCGATATCTCGCTGTACTCGAGAAACAGCCGCGAAAAGGCTGCGTAGCTATCTTCGTCCTTGAGGAAAAGCGACACGTCGTGGGCGTAGGCCGAAACTTTGATTTGGCCCTGGCCAGGCAGAGGGAAGCCGCGTATGGATGGGCTGTCGTTAATGCGCCGGATGAGTGGATCGAGGCATAACACAAAGAATGTTGGGGAGAGAGGGCATCCTTGCCTTATGCCCCGGGTGACTGAGAAGGGAAGGACGGGGACAGTACACAGACAGAAAGGAGCGCTACTCTGAACTAATTTTATTGCCAGATGAAACAGTCATTTTATACACTGGTTCCAGTACAGAATCTGCTCACATTCCATAGACTGCGTACATGCGCACATGCCAGGCGACGCTGTCGATCACACATTTCGTAAGATAACCCTATCTATAAACTTGTACTCGTTAAAGTATCACCGAGGGGCAGCTGACGCGCACAGATCCCTTCTTCCTGATGTGGAACGCCTCTGTCAACACCCGTGAGGCATCATCATCGCCTCTTCCGATAACCCGAGTATATTTTAGCAATGGCACGCATGTGCCTGCCCGATCACAGGATCTACAATGAACAGCCAAGTTTGTTACGGTCTCCTGCTCAAGGCATCTTTCGTGTTCCCGCAAGCGCTTATTCGAACAACGTCCAGATTGGCCAATATACACTCTTCCACTACTGAGGGGTATCTCATAGATGATTCCAACATTGCAACCAATATATCTGAATTGGTGCTTCGTTAGGCATCCCTTATTTTTCTCCTCACCATTCACTCTAGGGCACAGGCTTTTCAGCTTGCAGGGCGCTGAAAAAAAAGTGCAAAAAAGTGGCATATGTATCGGATCGTGTGTGGCGCCCGTGTTGTGCCAGATTTTGCTCTCTTCCATTGACAGAGTTTTAGATGACGCGTTCGACCGGAACAAAGTAATCAAAGTATTCATTCATTCGTGTGAGTGTCATAATATGACAAAAGTATTCCAAAACCTAACGGAAATAGTCACCCGTCGACGCACTATGTCCGCTCACGCCGCGTGGAGTGGCTTCCTTAAATGGTCGTCCGCAAAGAGCGATGTTTCCAATGTTGCAGCGCCTCCGCACGCGCCTCTTTGAGCAAGCATGCGTGGACGCAATGTCAATGAGCGAGGCTGAGTTTTTGCGCAAATGGTCGACATACTTCATCGTCCTGCGCGGTGGTCGAGTGCCGGCTTTCTTACTGCCTTACTGACGTGCTCAGTGCAGCGGCACTGCGCATGTGCTTGTATGATCAGACCTTTGAGTTCAGCTGTTTTGTTTTGTATGTTTGTTGCCATCGAAAAAAATGTGTGGTTAAGCTTGGTTTAAGCCCGGTAATTGCGAAAGCAATATCCGTACGTACACCACGGTACAACTCGTAGTGTAGCTGGTGGTGGTGCTTGTGGTTAGACTTGTGGTGATGCATCACTAATACAATGCAATCCAATTCAATACAATGCAATCCAAACCAATTCAATCCAATCCCATCCAATCCAATGCAATCCATTCCAATCCAATTCAATCCACTCCACTGCAATCCAATCCAAACCAATCCAATGCCATCCAATCCATTCCAATGCAATCCAATCCATTCCAATGCAATCCAATTCATTAAACTCCACTGCAATCCAATCCCATCCAATCCACTGCAATCCAATCCCATCCAATCCAATCCATTCCAATCCAATTCAATTCATTCCACTCCAATCCAATCCAATCCAATCCTATGCAATTCAATGCAATCCAAACCAATCTAATCCCATCCCATCCAATCCATTCCAATCCAATTCACTCCACAGCACTCCAATCCAAACCAATCCAATCCCATCAAATCCATTCCAATCCAATCCAATGCAATCCATTCCATTCCAATCCAATTCAATCCACTCCAATCCAATCCAATGCAATGCAAATCAATCTAATCCAATCCCATCGAATCCAATGCAATCCATTCCAATTCAATCCACTGCAATCCAATCCAATCTACTTCAATCCAATCCAATGCAATCGAATACAATCCAATCCAAACCAATCCAATCACATCCAATCCAATTCATTCAACTCCACTCCAATCCAATCCAATGTAATCTATTCTAATGTAATCTAATCAAATCTAATGTAATCCAATCCAGCCCAGTCTAGTCCAATCCAATCCAATCTAATCTAATCCAATCTAATCAAATGTAATGCAATCAAGGTCAAATGAAGGTCAATGGTAGCTCCACCGCCGCGCTTGACGGGCTGTAGTGTAGCTCTAGTAATACGCTTCGCATAATAAACTTCTCTTTCGATGCCGCGAATACCGATCACCATATCGCTGCTTCAGAAAATAGCCGTATGATGCCACCGCCATCGCTGGAATAACCGGGCCTTGTTTCTCACAGAAGCGGCTGTATCTGCAGGATGTGGACGGTGCGGCTAAACGGCGTTCCAGAACATGTCACCCGCAGGGCTGTACGCATCAACGGCAAGGTCTACTCGTTCGACAGTTGCCACACGGCATGGAACTTGGTCCACGTCTTCATCTTCGACCCCGCGTCGCGCCGGTGCAGACGCAACTTCCCGACGCCTAGCCGATTACCATTTCCCTCTGCACAGTTGTAGCGTACGGTCACTGCGCGTATCTGTGGGACGGCCCGAACAGGTGGCCCAGTGTACTTCGCTTCGACTCAAACACGATGACATTCAGCCGTCTGGAGGTGTCTCGTGAGGTGCTCTCATCGCTTTTCGGCAGATGAGCTTGTGGTGTGGGTCACCGCAAGTATATCTTCAGTGACTGTGATTCTTTTCCATATATCCGGGTCCTTGACTTGGATACAGGAGTGTGGCATCGTGTCCCCACCACCGGAGAGGCTCCGCTTCTATACTCCGTTTCATACATAGCTGTCAACGCTGCCAAAGGTACGAAAGTAGTCCGCTGCAAAAAAACAAGCAAAATGTGTTCGTCCGCCCCGCGTCGTGGCTGAGTGGTACGAAGCGCGCGCCTGTGCGTTTATTTTACAAATGGCCTAGGTTCGACTCCTGGCTCAGGTGGTTTTTTTATTGTTTTTTTATTTCTCTTAAAAGATTCATTAGGTAGAAACTCGAAACTGTCAAACTCTAATACCTACTTTGAAAAACACAGCGCTGTTTACTTGTCTCGAAGGGAAAAGGCAGTGTAGTGTACGGCATACATACCATGTAACTCGAGTCGGATTGCGTTGACTGCAAAGCTGTCATATTTAACACTGCTAGAGCTAGATATGGTCACCTTCCTAGGTCGTTTTTGTGGTGATCTTATTCCAGTAGCGAGACCTTCCTTCTTGAACCTCGCAACTGTCCGAGGGCTCACCCCGGTCATCTCGCCCACAGTTTCGAGAACTTCACGCACTTTCTTCTCCGGGAAGCGCTTCCTTACCCAACTGAAAAAACGACCTCGGTCCTATGTTGGGCCAAAGTCGGTAGCCGGCCTGGCCGACCTTGGCCCTAGCTTGGCAAACTAGGTTGGGCCGAGGTCGGGATTGGTGATTGGCCTCACACTGGCCGACCTTTGGCTGCCAACATAGGGCCGAGGCCGTATGCCGACCTTGCCGCCGCGAGCCAGTGCCCTGCTAGATTGTGAATCAATGACAAATCGTGGTTACCTTATTTATATATGACGTTTGAAAACTAAATTTTGGCCATGAGGAATCCGACCTGTATGCACAGGCATCTTAAGGAGACACAAACAATGAAGACGAACTTGCAGCAATTAGTAATGGGTTCCTTTATGCAGACATCAGCATACAAGCAGTTCCACTTGCTGTAAACGCACGCGAACTGTGCAATTTATTTTTATTTATTCAATACTGCAGGCATTTACGGCCCAAGCAGGAGGGGCATACAAATGACATCAGCGTACAGAACGAAGATAACAAATAATAATTTCAAAACACTTGTTCTTTGGGCAATAGAACATCAGCAAAACAAGGACTAAACGAAATGCAAACCGAGCTCTTTATTAGGGAAAGTCAAACATAAAGAAACAGAAGTAAGCCATTGAATGAAATATGCAAAAATTAAATGTCAAACTTGCAGCAAGGCAAGAACACGATCAGTTTGGGCAACAAAAAAGCAGACAAGAAAAATATTCAACAGCAATTCAAGGTTTCAATTGAATCAATGCTTACAAAATACTGAAAAACACCAAACACATTTCAGCCATATATCTTTTATTATTGTATTCGCATTCACTTTCAACAGGAATGCTACCGGATGACTGGAAGGTGGGGAGGGTCATTCCGGTCCACAAATCAGGTGTAAAGGACTCTCCACTGAATTATCGCCCCATCTCCTTAACCAGTTTTGACATTTTTCGAAGCGCTAAAACAACAAGGAGGCAGAGAGAACAGACAGGGACGAGCGCTCGTCCCTGTCTGTTCTCTCGGCCTCCTTGTTGTTTTAGCGCTTCGAAAAATGTCAAAACTGCACCAACTAGCCCGATCCGCTACCCTTCTGTACTTAACCAGTGTGCCTTGCAAAATCATGGAACATGTCATATATCTAGTCCCATGTCGTAAACCTCCTAGATTCTAACAACTTTCTTCATCCGGCTCAGCACGGGTTTGGCAGAGGACTTTCCTGCGAGACCCAATTGGCAGTCTTCACTTTCGACCTGCATGCTAACCTTGACCGTAAAATACAGACCGATGCATTATTTTTAGATTTCGCGAAGGCTTTTGACAAGGTACCACACCAATGCCTATCACTGAAACTAGCCTTTTTAAATTTGCACCCTAATATTCTAGACTCAGTTAAAGAATTCCTTGCTAACCGTTCTCAGTTTGTTTCTATTAACAATCACAACTCAGGCACTCTCCCCATAACATCCGATGTTCCGCAGGCATCTGTGCTCGGCCCGCTTTTATTCCTAATATGTATTACCGATCTGGCGCCACAAGTATCGTGTAAAATGTGCATATTCGCCGATGACAGTGTAATTTATTGTACCGTTACTAACATTTCTTAACAAGTGGCTCTTCAAAATGACCACAACCGCATCTATGAATGGTGTGACCTCTGGCTAATGACACTGTTATAGTATTGTAAGTGGGCGAGCTTGGAAGCGCATGCCGAAACGGGTCACCGACGTGCCCTGAGGAGGGCGCGGGAAGGGGCGCCCGTAAACCGACAGTACACGTTGCTGGCGGGAGTCAAACTGGCTCCTCTCCTTGAAAAGCGAGGGAGCGTTTATTTCCCTTTCCCTTCTTCCCCGTGCAGCTGGGCGCCGCGGAGACGGCGCCGGCGGTGTACTTCGCGTCCGCTGACTTGGGGAATCATCACACTCCTCCCTTTGTTATGAAGCCTGCTGCACGGCACTGGTGTCGAGCGGCGCTTGTTTACGCCTCTATAGTCCGTAGTAGATAACAGGCCTCCGGACCCGGGAAGACCGACGAAGCTGGGGGTGCAAAGGAGCCGCACTTGACTGCTGTTGCGGCGCCGAGGCTGTTGTAGACGGCTCGGTGCTTAATGAGCAGCGAGGTGGGCACAGCTGTCCCGTGTCCGTTGTCGCTGCCAGTGCAGGAAGAGGCTCCTCGTCGTCGGAGAGAACGCCGGGGGTCCTTCGCGGTCGCACATGGTCCGCGTGTCTGTTCCACAGCGTTCCGTCTTCGAGCTGTATTTGAAGCGACGAAGAACTTGTGGGATGGCGAACCGTTCCGGCAATCCAAGCTGGGCCTGGTCGGAAGTTTCGAACAAAGACGGGCTCGCCGGACGAAGGCAAAGAGCTTTTGCGTGCGTTGCTGTCGCAGCGCATCTTTTGCTACAATTGTTTGAAGTCCACATGCGCCCTTAGGCCGGGGTGCATTCGTTGAATGGGCGTTTGCAGTTGCCTGCCCATAAGGAGCTCAGCGGGAGGGGACCCAGTAAACGCGTGCGGCGTTGTTCTGTAGGAAAGCAGGATCCTGTCGATGTTTGTTTGGAAATCTCCAGGCGCTGCCTTCTTGAGCTTCCCCTTAATTGTCTGCACGACGCGTTCCGCTGCTCCGTTCGATGCCGGGTGGTATGGCGGGATAAGAATACGCCGTATGCCGTTCTTGCTCAAGAAGTCAGCGTACTTCTCGCTGGTGAATGCGGTGCCGTTGTCGGAGACAATGATGTCTGGAATGCCATGTGTGGAAAATATGCTTCGCAGGCATCGAATTGTGGCGTCCGCTGAAGGTGCATGAACGGGAACCACCTCTACCCATTTATAGTAGGCATCGACTAGCACGAAAAAGTAGTGCCCTTGAAATGGACCACCAAAGTCGACATGCAGTCTAGACCATGGTTTCTTCGGAAACGGCCACGGATTAGACTGTCGAGTATGTTTTTGCAGGCTAGTTGGTGCCTAAGCATTGTGGGTTTTTTGCGCAAAAGACACGACACGAGAAGCTGCTGTATTTAAGCAAATGTTATGTCAATAAACACCTGAGTTGTTAGTAAGCGCTTGTCCTGTCTACCTCGTTTCTTCTGTGTCGTGTCTTTTGCGCAAAAAACCCACAATGATTAGACTGTGCTTTCCTTCCCATTCTCTGGTGTTCTTGGCCTTTGAATGTGCCTAGTCCCTCTGAAAATACGTCCTTGTAGCAAGTCAGCAGCTCGTCAATGCTCGTAAGTGAGTCAACGGATCGGACGTCATTGAGGTTCAGCTGCAGCGCACTGATCCAGTTTCGTCCGAGAAGAGTTGGACACTGGTCCGGAGCTACAAACAAAGGCAGTGTTGCCTCTCTTCGCCCGAACTGGACTGGAACGGTAACCTTGCCCTTAACGGGTGTCAGTCTTCCGCAATAACTCTTCAGAATCACGTCTGATGGATCTACTGAGAGCTCGGGAAACCGCTGTTGGAATTCGGTCTCCCCCATTACGGAGACACTGGCCCCCGTGTCCAGCTCCATTCTAAGAGGTCTGCCTGCGACTTGTAAAACTGCGACAAACGGAGGAATTGTTTGGTCGCTTTTCATCTGCCACGTCTCGTAGACCTGTGACTGAATTTCAGGAAGATTTCCACTCTCTGCAAGGCTGTGAACTGGCTGCTTTTGTTGCCTCTGCGTATTGTACTTCCTTGACACGTTCTTTTGCTTCGTGTCGGTAGCCCTTGAGCGGCATACTCTGGCCAGATGCCCGATCTTGCTGCATGCGTTGCACCGGGATTTTGCATGCTGGCATACTGTTGCGTAGTGCGGCTCTCCACAGCGATAACAACTTATCGTCTGTTTCATTTGCGCTCGCATCGCACTGTGAACTGGCTGAGCTTCGGCCATACACTGAGCTTGCATCAACATGCTTGAGTCTTTTTTCGCCGTCTCGATTGCAACTAAGACCTTGACTGTAGACTCGAACGTCAGGTTTGGCTCTTCAAGCATGCGCCGTTGCATTGGCGCGTCATTAATGCCGCAAACGAGTCTGTCCCGCAGCATGTCAGAAAGGAAGGTGCCGTACTCACAGTTTGCTGAAAGCTTTTTCAGTGATGCGATGTACTCGCTGACAGATTCATCCGGTTGACGAGAGCGACTGTTGAATCTGAAGCGGCAGACCACCACGGAAGGCTTAGGAATGTAGTGGCCCGACAGCACGGTGAATATCTCGTCGATGGAGACTTGATCGGGAGTCTTCGGCGTCAGCAGGCTCCGTAGTAAGGAGTAGGTGCTGGACCCGCAGCATGTCAGGAACACGGACCTTTCCTTCTCCTCTGGAACACTGTTGGCGTCGAAGAAGAGCTTGACTCGCTCTAAGTACTCTGTCCAGGCTCCTCCTTCCCCGTGGAATGGCTCCAATGCTCCGTAGGTCGGCATGGTTGCAGATGATGCGATGCCGGAAAACTTTTACCTCGTCGCCAGAATTGTTATAGTATTGTAAGTGGGCGAGCTTGGAAGCGCATGCCGAAACGGGTCACCGACGTGCCCTGAGGAGGGCGCGGTAAGGGGCGCCCGTAAACCGACAGTACACGTTGCTGGCGGGAGTCAAACTGGCTCCTCTCCTTGAAAAGCGAGGGAGCGTTTATTTCCCTTTCCCTTCTTCCCCGTGCAGCTGGGCGCCGCGGAGACGGCGCCGGCGGTGTACTTCGCGTCCGCTGACTTGGGGAATCATCACAGACACTAAACGCTAAAAAATGCAAACTCGTCTCATTTCAGCGTCAACGCAACCCCCTTGTTTTTTTTCTATACAGTTGCCAACTCATCTATAGAAAGAGTCCCATCATTCAAGTACCTCGGTGTAACACTCTGTACCGATCTTTTTTGGCGAATACACATTACCACAATCATATTATCTGCCAATAGATCTCTAGGATTCCTAAACCATTATCTTTGTCATGCTCCGCAGCACGTGAAACTTTTAGCTTACAAAACCCTTATTAGACCTAAACTCCAGTACGTCAGTCCCATCTGGAATCCACACCAAATATACCTAACAAATCAACTCGAATCAGGTCAAAACCGCGACGTTCGCTTCGTTCACTCTGCTTATTCATATACAATCAGCGTTTCATCTCTAAAGAATAATTCCGGTCTCGAAAGCCTTGAAGCTCGCCATTGCGTCGCCTGCATGTGTTGGCTCCACAAATTTTTCCATAGCACTCAGATTCAAACACCTTACATTTCTCATCCGACCCGCATATCTAACCACACCGCACACCCACTCCAGATCACCCGGCCTCTATCGCGTACTACAACTTTTTCAGTTATTTTTCCCCGCACCATTGTTGACTAGAATGCCCTCCCCGCCGATGTTGCCGCCATCACGTGCCCACCTTCATTCTTATCCGCTGTAGCCATTTGTATCATACTGCAATGAATGTTGAACATGATTGTTTATGATTGCCGCATATTTATGATTGTTGAATATATTAACCCAAACCCTATGTAATACCCGCTAAATGTGGTCATTAAAGTGAAGAAATTGAAGTAAAATGAAGTCTTATTTTTTGGTGCCCACTGCCTTCCTTGCTCGAGTCGGCTGGCGCCTCTGGCTGCGGCCACCCTCCCGATCCTGAGCGCCAATCAGCCAGCGCTTTATAACAGCGCTGCTACTCTTCCGGGTTGCTTGTTCAGGGTAGTGCGCTCTCAGGCAGGCTACGATAAAAGAAGAGAGCAAAAACAAATATCACCACTTCAAAAAGGCTCAAACCAGCTCAGCAGTGATATTCCAACCAAATAATCCAGTGCGGTGTAGTCCAGACACGGATATAACAGTAGTCAGCACTATATTCTTGTTGTGTCCCCTTATTGCTTTTGTGTGTGTGCGCCCCCGCGTCCTCCTCCTAACGACAGTTCGCATCCTCCTCCTAACGACCACTCAATCCTCCTCCTAACGACCACTCGCATCCTCCTCCTAACGACCGCTTGCCCCTCGTCGCACGCTGTCGCCAGATGCCCCCCCACGGTGCGCCCCCGCACCCTCCTCCTGTTCTGGGAAGCCACTCCCTCCCGTGGACGCTTCTCCACTCCCTCCTTTCTTCGGGCGGCCAGTTCGGCTCCTGCCTCGGTCGACGCTGGTCGCACCCTCATCAGCTTTAAATAAACGAAGTCTAAAAGTACCGTGTGCGTCTTTCGCTGCATTCAACACAGCGACCGGACACGACAGTGGCGACGAGAAAGTGGATTCGACCCGCGCTACGCAACGCTATTGACAAGCCATGGCTACGCGAGGGTTTCCCAATCAGATGCCAGAATTCAACGGCTCATCGTGGTCATCGTGGGTTGGACGCCTTCAGTTCTACTTTGAAGCTAACAACATCACAGACCCAGCCTTGAAGAGGGCCAACCTGCTGACGCTGTGCGGGGAGCAGACCTACGATACTGTCTGCGCCCTTATTCAGCCAAGCACACCAGCGGCAGTGTCTTACGACGACATCGTAAAAGCGCTGCAAAAGCACTACGACCCAAGGCCATCCGAGGTCTACAGCCGGGCTCGCTTCCAACGACGAGATCAACTGGAAGGAGAAACTGTGAGCGCCTACGTAGCCGCGCTCAAGAAGCTCGCTGCCGACTGCAATTTTGGAACGCTGTCGACAACAGCTACCGGGCAGGAGGGAGACGCAGCTTCTTCTGCTAACACCACCATGCTTCCCTTGGACGTGATGTTACGCGACAGATTTGTGTGCGGACTGAGTGACGAGTCACTGCAGCAGCGCCTGTTCGCTGAGAAGGACCTCACATTCAACAAAGCTTACGACATCGCCGTTCGAGCGGAGAGCGCCGGTCACCAGCAGAGAGGGATTCGCCGGAACACCGAGCCGGTACACCAGACAAGCAACCAGGTGCGCAAGCCTTCTGTTGTTGTAAAATCGGTCAAAAAGGCACAACGCTGCTGGCGGTGTGACGACCAACACAACCCCCAGGGATGTCGATTCCAGTCAGCCACGTGTAATTTTTGCCACAAGCGAGGGCATATCGAAAGAGCATGCATTACGTAACGGAGACTTGCCAAGATAAAGTCACCTTCCCAGCCTAATCACAGCGTCAACGCCTCAGAGAATACGCCGCTATCTGATCTCCATGGAACAACATCAGCAACACCATCTGTGTTGTACGACCTGAACACCATGAATCTCGGCACGCGACCGAAGATTTTTACAGAAGTAAGCGTACATCACCAGCTGATTAAGTTCGAGGTGGACTCCGGCGCAGCCTGTACTCTGATCAGTGAGGACACGTTCCGAACTTCATGGCCATCTGACGCACCCGCCCTGCAACAAGACGACACGCACCTGCGAACGTGGTCAGGACAGAATCTGCCACTATTGGGCTCTGCCAACGTGCAGGTTAACTACAACGGCCAGACCCATACGCTACCTCTGCTTGTTGTGAAGGGCACAGGATCAAGCCTTCTAGGGAGAAATTGGTTTTCTCCACTAGGCGTGATGATATGCGGCAAACATCAAAACGCCGATGCGCTAAGCCGTCTGCCACTAGACGCAACTGTTGACGAACCATTTCCACCAGGAGACGTTCTGATGTTCGAAGCACTGCCAGAACCTCCGCTTACAGCAGGCACAGTTGCAGCATCTACGCAGAAGTGCGCAGCTCTCCGGCTAGTTTACACAGCTGTTCAACAAGGCAACGTGCATAAACTCAAAGGGGACAACTTCGACGCTTACCGCAGGCGAGCTACAGAGTTGAGCACCCATCGCGGCTGCATCATATTTGGGTCCCGAGTTGTGATGCCGAGAGAACTACGCGCACAAACTATGTCTCTCATCCACGCCGGACATCGGGGCATCGTTGCAATGAAAAAGTGTGCCAGAAGCTACATGTGGTGGCCTGGCATTGACAACGACATCGAAACAGTGGTGCGAGAATGCAAGCCTTGCCAGAGCAGCCGGAGCGCCCCGCCGAAAGCTCCTGTCCCAGAATGGGAAAAGCCAGACACACCATGGCACACACTGCACATTGATTTTGCAGGACCAATTGAGGGCTGCACTTTCCTTGTGGTCGTAGATGCCTACACAAAGTGGCTTGAGATAAGGCAAATGGGACAGACGACTTCGGCAGCAGTCATTGACAACCTCCGATCACTATTTGCAACGTTCGGCCTGCCGCGCAAGGTAGTGTCGGACAACGGAACACCGTTTGTGTCTGCGGAGATCCTCAAGTTTTATCGCGACAACGGGATCTCATCAGTTACATCGGCCCCCTACCACCCAGCGACAAACGGACAAGCCGAGCGCTACGTAGCCGAGCTAAAACGCGCCCTTGAAAGAGATCAGACAGGCTCGCTGCAGCGCCGCCTTGCGCGCTTTCTCTTCAAGCAGCACACGACGGTTCAGAGCACAACAGGCGAGACCCCCTCGAAAATGATGTTCGAGCGTGAAATGCGAACCCAGCTCACAGCCATCCTCCCCGAGCCAAAGGCAGAGACGTTCCGGGAAGAAAAAGCAATTCCGCGCTGCGGCACGCTTAATGAGGGGCAGCGCGTCCTCGCCCGACAGTTTCTGAAAAAGCCACGCTGGGAGGAAGCTACAATTGTCAGACGCATAGGCCTGCGCTCTTGGCTCGTCAACATACATGGCACAGTAGCACGCCGACATCTCAACCAGCTGCGTAGATTTACGACGCCGTCTGAGAGCTGTCCGCCAGCGGAGAGAACACGTGCACCATTTTCCCACATAGCCTGGCACCTCTTCCCGGAAGAAGAGACTTCGCCCAGGACAGACCCAGGAGACACAGCGAACAACAGCCAGCCTACAAGTGTTTCTCCCCCGAGCGCACAAAGCCAGCGCGCCTCCACGCGTGAGCGCCGACCCCCTGCACGATACCAGGCAACTTTCTAAGGGGGAAGGAAGTGTTGTGTCCCCTTATTGCTTTTGTGTGTGTGCGCCCCCGCGTCCTCCTCCTAACGACAGTTCGCATCCTCCTCCTAACGACCACTCAATCCTCCTCCTAACGACCACTCGCATCCTCCTCCTAACGACCGCTTGCCCCTCGTCGCACGCTGTCGCCAGATGCCCCCCCACGGTGCGCCCCCGCACCCTCCTCCTGTTCTGGGAAGCCACTCCCTCCCGTGGACGCTTCTCCACTCCCTCCTTTCTTCGGGCGGCCAGTTCGGCTCCTGCCTCGGTCGACGCTGGTCGCACCCTCATCAGCTTTAAATAAACGAAGTCTAAAAGTACCGTGTGCGTCTTTCGCTGCATTCAACACAGCGACCGGACACGACAATTCTATAACCATTGCAATATTCACTTTGAACCCAAAATAGCATGCGGCAATGAGGGCAAAATACAACAGAATAGAATATCTCTCATTTGTACATAGCATACATTATGATATATTTGTGGGCAGTCTTCAATGTCTTCACAACAGTATTTTAAATGTTTTAGCTAAAATCAGGGCCTTATATACTGAAAAATTTGGCATTGTGTGTACCATTTAAATAGCACTAAACAATCGCAAGCAGTATTAGAACTTCAATATTTTTACAATTGCATGAAACCTGATGCAGTATACAGTAGCAATTGTTTTAACAAGTTGCTTTAATGAGGCAATCTAAGCCAACAATAAAACAGCTACACTGCCGCCAACATGCATATTTAGCCTTAAATACAGGCAAATCATTTACAACCTGCATTTCATTACGTCCACGTCACAGCAGTGCCAAAATTAAGAACGAATACGAAATTTTTCCATGACAAAGTAGACTAAATAGAATAGAATCTCGAAGCACTTAAATTTTTTTTTCCTGGGAAAACATTGCGGGGTTTAATGTCCCAGAAGTAACACATGGACTATGGGGACACCTTAGTGGAGGGCTCGAGGAATTTCCACCGCCTGTGACAAATGTATTGTACTGAAGAATATATGGCTGATAAAATGACCAGCATGCTTAGCACAGCATGACAATTCTTCACCAGTGTGGTGAAGAATTTCCGGCTCCATTGCTTGGAGCCGAATGCCACATGTCCAATGCACGCAATAAGCCTCTCTGAAGGCCAAAATGAACGTACTCACCACTGCCGAGTTGTTCAAGTGGCACGCTGTGTCGAGTGGACACTAGAGCATACTGTGTCTTAGGAAGATCAGTGAAGTGCGGCCTAAGATTGTCAAGCAGTGAATTAACTGCCGCTCTCCTGATATGATGCTTCACAGCTCAAGCCCTCAACTGGCTCCTTATCCCCTCTGGACACTCGGCATTGTCGGGAACATCAACCAAGTCATGTTCATCAGGTTCCACAGGACCAGCGTTTTGCCCGTGCAAGTCACTTCCATCTGACTCAGCTTGATCTCCACTTGAACGCTGTGCTTCAGCTGCCACGACAGAGGATTCAAAAGCATTCACTGCTGCATATGCTTGCCCTAAGCTGTCCCCGAGCGGTGCAAATCTATCGTTTCCAACACTTGCTAAACGTGATGGATTGTCGGATTGCAAATGGGGTAATGTCTCAGAGCATGCTGCCGCCTCTGCATCTCGCATTGCGACTTGCTGCAAACACCGTACGCTGCCCGCCTTCGCCAGATAAAGCTCTCGGCGACGTTTCGCCCTCAAGAACCGCTCCATGATGAGGTCTTACCTTCCGACGTTTAGATCAGGTGGTGTTGTCATGGTGAAAGGCCAAGACACGGCACTGCAGGAACAACCAATGCTTCAAAAGCAAACAAAGCACTAAGCCAGCAACGCCGCTACGAGAGCATGAGAGTGAAAAGCGCGGGACGAGCATCGCGTCGCAGATTCAGTCGTTGTGACTGACACCACACTTTCGTAGATGTACTGTCAAAAATATGTTCGCAAAAAAAAATAAAATAAATGTGTTATTTTATTTATTTTTCTCAAATTATGGAAATTAAAATTTATATTGCTTCACTACGTCTAGATAAAAAAACAACTGCTTGCCAGTTTCAATAAAACATCGAAGCCGAAACTTTTGAGTTTCGGTTTCGTTTGATGTCAGAATTACGGGACTTTCCTTTTATCTCTAGATGAAACTGCACTCGCCCGACAATTATTTAAATGCTCATCATTAAAACGAATATGATACCCCAGCATTGCACCTGCATACTGCTGACACATTACATTTCACCGATTGATAAATTAGGCTCACTATGCATGCAGTCATGTGCGCAGTGTATTCGTAAAAAAAAAAAATATTGGGATAATATGAAACGTACGTCGATCGAGCGTTTCGTCCGCAATTTCCACGCGCCTACTGCGCGTGCGTCTGGCATGTATACGTCACCGGCCAAGCCAGTGGGTAGCCAACCATGGCCCTACGATTGTCCCCGTGTGTTTGCCCGAGCGTTGGGTGCCGACTAATTCCCTATCATTTGCCGGTAGTTGGCGGAACGTTTTTGGCCAACTATTAACCAGCCCAATTGGCAGCCAACCACGGCCCGACTAGGGGCCGCCATTGGTTGGCCGAGGATACCGGCTGCCGAGCACTGTCCAATTGCTTACCGATGGTCGGCCGTCGGCCAATTTCACTTGGGTATGGTAGAGTAAACGTTGACAATAACCTGCTTGGAGTCTTTCGGAATTTTCGGAGATTTCAGCTTAGAGAACGGGCGAGCAGGAGATGTTTTTGAAGCCGCAGTGGGCGAAGAAAACAAGCGAGTAGGCGATAGCGGTGCCATTTCCGCATACTCGGAAACTGAAAGACGAAAGCAGACGACATCGCCGGCCGGCTAGCTGCGAAAACCTGATACAGGAGGAGCCAAAAAAACCAGAAAACTAAGGCACTCTGTTTTGAAGAACATTAAAGAAAAAGCAATCTTTTTGCAAAATAAAACACCATTATCGTTATACTGCAATATCAACCAACATTTACTTTAATTTTGAGTTCATTACTCTTTTCACTTTTGACGCACTACATTACGATGCGGACGAGGAGCGCGAACAGGCGCCGCAGCCTTGGCTGTATTGACAGCTATGTATGAAACGGAGTATACGTGCTGTATCGATCGCTTCATGCAGAGACGCGACACATCAGTAGCTAGGCCAGAAAAGACCCCCGGTCCTTTATTGCGCATAGATTTATAGCTGCGGCTGCAGCGAGGGAAAGGGAAAGGAAGAAGGGGCGTTGACATGTTATCAGGCCGCTTGCTTGATAGCCACATCTGATACATCTTCTTTCCTCTGTGAAAAGATCAGTTTTGACAATGCTCTAAGAAATTTGCCGAAACTTGTGATCATAAGTCAGCCGTTTAGGTTCCATGCGTGGCCGGGTTGTCCTGCGTGGAATGGCTGGCATGGTTGATCCAGCAGCTGCACCTGATGCTGTGAGCTGCGTGCTTGTGGCAAGTCCATCACGTGGCAAGTCCATGCTTGATCCACCAGCTGCACCTGATGCTGTGAGCCGAGTGCTTGTGGCAAGTCCATCACGTGGCTCACCCTGTTCATCGGCGGTACCAGGACTTGAAGTTCTTGGAGCCTCGGAGCGGATGTCCACGTCGTCGTCGCTGTCATCGATGACGTTGTAGTGCTCTTGGGTTCGCAGCAGACGTTGCCTATTACGCCTTAGAAGACGGTCGTTGTCCATTCTCACGATGTGGGATCGTGGAGCCACCTTCTGGAGAACCATCGCTTTGCGCGACCATTGGCGGTCGTCACGAACCCGCACCGTGTCTCCTTGCTGCAGTGGAGGCAGTAGTTTGCCCTTGGACGACTGGCGGTGCTTGACTACCGGGCGCTCCTGTTCGACGCTGCATTCAGGCAGATTAGTGCGCAGCCGACGACCCTGCAACAATTCTCCCGGTGATTGTCCGTCCTCTAATGGGGACGCGCGATATGATAAAAGACCCATCCAGAAGTCGTCACGAGACTCTGCAGTTTTCTTCATAATGCGCTTGACTATTTGTACTCCTTTCTCGGCCAAACCATTCGACCGCGGAAATTCAGGGCTCGAAGTAATATGGACAAAGTCATAGCGCCGTGCAAACTCCGCGAACTCTTGGGAAGCAAACTGAGGTCCGTTGTCGGTACACACTTGGGCAGGAATTCCGTACCGCGCAAAAATAGACGCAACCTTTGTAACGACTTCGCGCGCAGTGGTGACGGCGAGTTTCTCAACGTCTGGAAAGTTTGAATGCGCATCAAACACCACTACGTACATGTCACCAGCGAAATGAAAAAGGTCGATTCCCACCCGGTGCCATGGCACCTTGGGTGTTGGCCAGAAAATAAAAGGCTCAGAAGCTTGCTTGTAGGCGTACTTTTGGCATGCGCTGCATTTGCGAATGAGCGTTTCAATGGCACTGCCCATTCCTGGCCAGAAGATCAGGCCCCGAGCTCTGGCTTTACTTTTATTCAGCCCAAGATGTCCCGCGTGCAACTTCTGCAGCATCTCCACTCTCATTGTCTTCGGTACGACAATTTTGCATCCTTTCAGCAGTATTCCATCAATTTCCGATAGTTCTGCTGCAAATGGCTTTAACTCTCTTTCAATCTTAGTTCCTTGTGCCACCTGCTCCAAGACTTTGCTCAAGTATGGATCCGCTAAAGTCTCACTTTGCAGGCGCCGTTTTGTTGGTGTGCTTACTATGCTTGAGAGGACCTGAGAGGATCCCACTTCTGACACCATGTATCGATCGCTTCATGCAGAGACGCGACACATCAGTAGCTAGGCCAGAAAAGACCCCCGGTCCTTTATTGCGCATAGATTTATAGCTGCGGCTGCAGCGAGGGAAAGGGAAAGGAAGAAGGGGCGTTGACATGTTATCAGCCCGCTTGCTTGATAGCCACATCTGATACACGTGCCAGCCCATGGAGGAAGGAAAGAACTAAGGAGAGGCCCTGACGTCACTTTTTGTGAAGCCGCCCCGCAACCGGAAGTTGGCTCGGCTCTCCTCACTATCTTCTTTCTCCACCGAGCTACGGGGCGGGGATCCGCGCGGCTCGCAAGCGCTTCGTAAGAGAAAGGTATAAAAAAAAACGCGCCGCTCGCCGCTACACTCCTACACCTCCCTCCCCGTAAAAACGCACCTAAACAAAAACCGGAGCACAGGTGCGGTGAACCTTTTCCGACGCCAGGCGAAGAAAGACAGCTCACCATCCTCCTCGGCCTACCTTACACCCACCGTGTGGCCTTCGAAACACAGCTCAGCATCGCCGAGAGCGGCTTCATGTTTCTGTACTGTTTGGTGAGGTGCGAAAGTTCGCTGATCAAAACAATCAACGCTGCTTCGCGTGTCGAAGCGCGGTTCCGGAGTGCCACCTTTTCGCGAGATTCATTTCAATGCATCGATCGCTCCGCGTAACGACCCCAAGTATGACGACCAAATATCAAATGAGCGCTTATTTGCTGCATTTAAAAGCAATCTTAGATGCGTGCGTAACGTCACGACGCCAGGCATGTAGACTTTAACACGCAAGGCCGAACACACCATGCCGAAAGCCCGTCCACCGCCACCGAGAATTACTCGGGCCCCTAGCAACAACGACGCTAACGACGCCGTACGCCGTTGCTAGTGGCCCGAGTTTTCTTAGCAACAACGACAACGTTGCTAGTGGCCCGATTTTTAAGCCTAAATTTTGACGTCACTTCCGCCACATTCTTGCCAAGCATTGGGAATACGAAGGGCCTCTCCTTAGTTTTCCTTCCTCCATGTGCCAGCCACACTGGGTCTACCATCGGGACCCGCACGTAATTGTTCGGCGGCAGCCCAACAGACCGTTCCCTCATCCTACACTATTTTGAAACGACCACCTCTTCTTGGGTGCGCCCAGAGATTCAAGGCGTTCCCCCTGTGTATCGGCGAGGACATTCCGCCTTCGTGTTTAACGAAGAGCTGTACATTTTCTGAGGGTACAGCGATGTGCTGAAGACCTTCTTAGCAGATATGCACAAGTACGACCCCGTGACGTCGTGTTGGACCGAAGTGAAGCCATGTGGCTCTCCACCATCTCCCAGGTACTGGCATGGCTGATCAGTGATGGGTGAAAGAGTGTTTACCTTCGGCGGCTTTGGGCCGGCACCTAACCAGGATGAGAGGCAGGTTGCTGAGGAGCGAAGGGCGCTGACCGATCTCCACGTGTTGCACTTGGCACCGACACTGCAGAACATGTGCTTACTTGCAGTGATTGATGCACGGCTGGATCTACGCCCCTTACCACCTTTCATTAGAGAAATGGCCTACGCTATCACTTCTCACCCATCGTAGTCGGTAGTAGATGCTGCATCTCAAGCAAATTCAGTGCCTGCGGCGAAGCCATCTTGCTGGTACGGTGAGACCCAAGTTCGGCGCAGCTGCTTGACACAGAAATAAGCACTTCTCTTATACGCAAAAAACGCCTTCCTTCAGTGATCTATTTTTGCGCAAGCAAGAAAGTCGCTAGTGTTTTGTTTATATTCACGTCGCTCGGGGCTTCCTCGTTTTCGTAAATAATAAAGGGAACAAATTTTCTGAACAAAGAATTATTCACTGAACTCGATTCACCTCCAGCCCGGTGGTTTCTTCAAGCCAGTCGCATTAACGCCACTTCAGCTTGAAGCTCCTGATAAATTCTAGGTTATCGCGTAGCCGATGCTGGTCATCCTTTTCAAAGCAGATGGTAGATAGAGATATGTGGTGGTAGGCGTCGATTTCAGCTCTTGTCCGGACACAACTCACTTCTTTTGCGACGACTTCAGGACGCCAGTTATAACTTATTTCCGTATGTCTGCCCAGAGATTGTCGCTGCATTAAATGTTCACTGATTTTGTAGCCTGCTAGTCATGGTCCTCTTTTCCCGATATGCATTATAAATACAACCTGCAAGCACCCGATCAGTATCTGTCTTGAATCGGGGCCGATAGAATTCGTCAAAGCTTGTGTAACTGATTGTATCAGGAGCAGATCGTATTAAAGGCAATCGACAGCATGCTGGCCAGTATTTAAAGCTTCTCGACAGCCTATTTACACTGGTGTGATGGCGCTCCAGTGCACCGCGCACGCCAGATACATTCCCGGCGAGCCATCCCACGATGGTTTGGGTGGATGGTTGGGGAAATGTGTCTGTAGGTGACACCATCTTGAATAGACAAAGTCGTTTTGTGCCATGACGCGCTTTAGCCACACATTACCTTGCGCCGTGAAAATTCATCACCATCAACAGCAAATGGAAGATGAGAGGATAAAACGTGATAGCCTCAGTGGATGGTCGAATGGGAAACAACGACCAACAGGAGTAAAGAGGCGATGACGAAGAATTGAAACATTAGACGGTAGGAGAAAATAAAAGCAAGCATGACGGGAAGGTAACAAGAAAAAGCGTGTGTAGGG